>NC_134709.1:15998219-16308219 GCF_043290135.1 Rhipicephalus microplus
GTTGTGTGGTGCAACACCTGCATGGCTGCCACGCGAACGGCCTGGCTTTCGATACTCAGCCAGAATTGTTAGCATCTTTCTCGTCCAAACCACCGTAGTGTAGCAGACGAACAGGTTATAGGTAGCGCCGTCAACGGTGAGTGGTTGAACGAAAGCGGGATACTCGCTCCCACAGGAACCCCGCCATCTGGGCAGGACAGGAGTATAGTAGGTAGTGTAAATCAACGTTACTAGATACTTTGGTGTAAATGGCATCGATAGAGCACTTTGGTGCACACACTTTGCCAAAAACACCAGGAAACGGGACAAGTAGAGGTTTGTTTGCTTAAAGGCTTAAAGGTTCAACGCTCATTATTGCATAAATGAGCTAGGCCGAGACGATTGACGCTCATCTTGTGTGCTTACTGCTCAGTAAAAGGGGGAGTTCACGAATGTTATACTGGCACCGCTTGAAGGTCCGTTAGGCTGGTGTATATATAGCCGAAAGCAAGTATTATTTTTTTACTCATATGTTCTCTGAGCTTAAGCCAAATTCGATTTTTGTCACTTTTTTTAGCGCAAAGTCAAAAGTGATAAAAAGAATAAACTTTCGATCTGCTATATATACCCCTCATAAAACGACCTCCGATTGGTACCGGCTTTAAGCAAATGTGCAGCAAGCTTGTGCAAAGAATACGCAAAGTGTACGCTAACTGCCTAGCTGCAGTTAATCTAGGTCATTATGAGCACAGTACCTTCAATCAAACAAAACTCTAAACACCCCTTGTATCTGTCAAATTTTCTGCCTAATCTCCCCAGAGTGGACACAGCAGCGAGAAATTTGAACCGTCCGATGCCATCTTATTCATTTTTCGTCCAAAGGTACCCAAAACGGTAAAAAAAATTTTCCCACGGTCTGTATTGAGGAGAAGCCAACCACTTACAGTGTGCTGCATTATAGGTACCGTGGCGGGAAACTTAAAGATGCGTTATGCCTCAGTTGACCCAAGGAGGATACATAAAACTTGCTGGAGTGGAAGGGGCGCTGTGCGAGTGAAGCCAGCCGCCGCCATCCTGCCAGTGGCAAAAAGCGTGCTCAGTGACCTCGCGAGCTGCTGATTTCGTCCGTTCTTGTTTCACCTTGTCGGCTTGTAAAGACAAATGGTTTACAATGGTTGCCTCTTGCGTCGTTTAAGGATGTGCCAACAGGTTTAAAAAAGGTTGTGGCCTCACATTCCACCTGTACGTGCACGAAAACGTCTTCGACATAGCCATTCCGCGCTCGTTACTAAAGGGAGCTATAGCTGACGCGATCTAAGCGTGCAAAACATAACAGTCCGGATTTGTTTTACAGGTTTACTAAAAATCCCGTAACGCGGAGCCTCTGAAAGTGCGCCGTTCGCTGTGAGAAGTAGAATGCGAAAGACTGAGATCACTTCGCTCTGTGCACTTCACGCCAGAGTGCTTTGACATTGAAGGGAAGCATGTGAAATGGGGTTATGAAGTGGCATTGAAGGCACTTCAACGTGAAGAAGGGTTGTGGCTCGGAAACAAACTTACGAAAGTCCACGTCCAATGGGAAAAACAAGAAAATGAAGGTGTGATATGCTGTACAACTGATCGAGTGCCTCAGTTGCCGACGCCTTGGACTTCTGCGAACAAAAGCTAAAGCTGCCGCAATTCAAGTGTGCCAGCACAAGATCTACGTTTATTAGAACTTTTTATGGCTTGTTTGACATTTTAAACTCCAGGAACCCGCTGGCAAGGTCGTACAAAGCGCCCCTTCGGCAGGGGAACGAAGCATTCTGGAAGTCGTTTTTTTTTTTTTTTTGTGGAGACTCGAGCGTACGTAAACGGGCTGAGAGATCCGGCAGTGACAGATGGACTGAAAAAAAAAACGGATTCATTGGTTTTTGGATACGCATGGCAAGCACGGAAAGAATGTTTGACAGACTTGTCAGCCAGGGTCAGCTGAAATACTTACTGACACACAAACTCAGTCAAGACTATGCCGAAAACTTCTTTGAATCAATACGTGGATGAGGCGGCCATAACAACAACCCAACAGCTTCGCAGTTTATGGCTGCATACAAGCGTCTGTTGGTTCATACGGAAGTCACGTCTTCAAGTTCTGGACACTGCTTCCAAGATGTTCTCTCAGTATTGAATGCAACGACTCCTGCAGCCATGGTACATCCAAGAAGCAATCTGACTGACATGCGCTAGGCCCCAGTCCTGCAGCTCGATGACCACGACAATACGCATCGCATTGACTAGCCCGAAAGCTTTTCTGCTTTTGTCGGTTCCGTGGTGCCATACATAGCAGGCTTCATTGTTCGAAAGGTCGAACTGCAACTACCTGTGAAGAGTGCATAGCAGCCATGCACTCAGATAAGCTGACACCTTTAATAAATATAAGAGGCGAGGTGGTCTTGTTTTACCGTCGCGAAATGTCATTAGCCCCTGTAAAGAAGTCGAGGACTGAGGCGGCTACAGGCTGAATGTGATTCCATCACAACAGTGAAGTCAAGAGCAAGACACATCATCCTGAAAGTTCTACGAGCTTCCTCCGAGAAAAACTGGTTCCATAAACTAGATCAGCACGCCCTAGACTTTGATACGCTTGATAATCAGGTTTACAGTTTGTGCAGGCAAATCACCGAACAATACGTAAAAGTGAGGATACAACACATGACGAAGGAAAAAAAATGAGAATCGGTCAAAAGTAAGGTGGGACCACTTTTGACAAGGGCAATAACTTTCAACCACCAGTAGAGCACCTATGTTTTCGATTATGGGTTTGCTTTAGGCATCGCGATTTCATGCATATGCACTTTAATTGAGTTCTCTGCATGCCACTTGGCTGCGTACAAGTCACAATAAACATTTACAACCAGAGTTACTTGTTTTCGTTGCTTTATAAACACACGAGTCACTTCACCCGCAGCGCGATGAAGCATTAAATTTGCAGCGCTCGGCTCTTTTCTGCCACTGGCAACATGGCCGCCGCATGCTCGGCGCGGCTTCACTCTCTCCCGTAGCGGCGCATAGGCGGCTTCCACTCCAGCAAGTTTTATGTATCCTCCTTGAGTTGACCCCACTACGCAGTTAGCTTCACCAACGCAGGATGTGACGTCACACAAAACCTTGGTCTTATCAGTGCTGTTAAGAACATCAAAATTTTCGACTTGTTTTTAACGTGCATTGCAGAAAAGCCATTCAATCAGGGGAATTTCTAGCTCGCAAGAGGGATCTTTGTGGCCACGACCTACTCTCGACCTGTCCAGAGAGCCCATCTGCAGCGCCTATGTCTAGTTTGTACCTTCTGCCGCTAGGGCAGTAACCTCCGAGCGGTGCGGCGCTGGTAAGCGCCTGTTCGCAGACGTCACCGTCAGGGTTCTTTGTCACATTTCGGCCAACAGAGCACTCACATTGCGTAATTATTACGCACAAATAAGGGATACTTCGGAAATAAATATACTAAAAGTCACTAACAAAGTCTTTAAAAATAAGTGGAGGCGACATCACATAGGCAGTTCAACAATATGCAAGCTTACTGGTTCACACGTTTATCAACTACTGTGAAATAAATAATTAACTACATAGAACTGCTTACTTGACCGGTCATTTAGGTGAACAAATAGTCACATATATGCTGGCAGTTTAGCACAGAATGCAAGTGTTCTTACTCTAGTGACATCCAAACCGCCGTAGTGTAGCAGACGAACAGGTTATAGGTAGCGCCATCAACGGTGAGTGGTTGAACGAAAGCGGGATACTCGCTCCCTCAGGAACCCTGCCATCTGAGCAGATCAGGAGTATAGTAGGTCATGTAAATGGCATCGATAGAGCACTTTGGTGCACACACTTTGCCGAAAACACCAGGAAACGGGGCAAATAGAGCTTTGTTTGCTTAAAGGTTCTACGCTCATTATCGCATAAATGAGCTAGGCCGAGACGATTGACGCACATCTTGTGTGCTTACTTCCTAAAAGGAGGAGTTCACGAATTTTATACTGGCACCGCTTGAAGGTCCTTTAGGCAGGGGTATATATGGCCGAAAGCAAGTATTATCTTTTTACTCATATGTTCTCTGAGCTTAAGCCAAATTCTATTTTGTCACTTTTTTTAGCGCAAAGTAAAAAGTGATAAAAAGAACATACTTTCGATCCGCTATATATACCCCTCATGAAACAAACCTCCAATTGGTGCCGGCTTTAAGCAAATGTGCAGCAACCTTGTGCAAAGAATATGCAAAGTGTACGCTAATTGCCTAGCTGCCTAGGCAATCTAGGTCATTATGTGCACAGTACAATTAATCAAACAAAACTCTAAACACCCCTTGTCGCAGTCAAATTTTCTGTCTAATCTCCCCAGAATGGACACAGCAGCGGGAAATTTGAACTGTCCGACGCCATCTTGTTCATTTTTTGACGAAAGGTGTCAGAAACGGGCAAAAAAATTTTCCCACAGTCTGTTATGAGGAGAAGCCAACCGCTTGCCGTGTGATGCATTATGGGTGTGGTGGCGCGAAATTTAAAAAGAAATCAACCTTGCCTTTATTCGGTACGTATCGCACCAAGAAGCGCAACCAAGTACGCAGTTAGCTCCATCAACGCTTGGTGTGCCCTAAGACAAAAGATTGGGCTTATCGGGACTGGTAAGACCATCACGTCTTTCCATTTGATTTCTACTCACCGTTGTGGCGCTACCTATAGCCACCAACGGCCATAGCCATCATAGTGATAGTACTTAACATTATGGCTAGGTGGCCTTACTCGCCGCCGGATCCTAAAGCCCCGGATCCAATGTTTCCGCGGGCCCTTACATTGATCCAACCTGCCACTTCGGCGGCCCTACCTAGCGCCACCAACAGTGCACGGTGGAACGAAAGCGGGGACACTCACTCCCATAGGAGCACCACCATCTGGACAGGTCAGGAGTACAAGTAGAACGTATTTATTGAAACGATCACGAACATTGGTGGGCTCATATTGCCGGAAACACCAGGAAAAGGGAGACATAGAGGTTTGTTTCAATTAAAATACTACGCTCGTTATCGCATAGATGAGCTACGCCGAAACCGTTGAGGTAAACCTTGTGTCCTTACTGCGTAAAGCGTGCGTCCGCGACTGACGCAACCGGGGCCGCTTGGAGGTCGCTTAGGCCGGGATATATATAGCCGAAAGCAAGTATTATCTTTTTATTGCTTCTAACTCTGACGCTAAGCCTAACGCGTTTTTAGCACGTTTTAAAGTTTAAAGTGAAAGGTGATAAAAGGTATATACTTTCGATCGGCTATATATAGCCCCCACAAAGCGACCTCCGGCTGGTGCCGGGTTGAAGCGTATGTAGAGGAAGCTCACGCAAAGAATATACAAGTAGCATGATAACGGCCTAGTCACTATTACACAACGCAATTATCAGCACAGTACCTTTAACTAAACACACCTCTACAAGGTACTTATATTGATAAATTTCACTGTGTGAATCTCTGTAGATTGGGCTTGAAAGCGGGAAATTCAAACTGCACAACGCTGTCTTGTTCATTTTTCGACGAAAGGTGTCAGAAACGGGCAGAAAATTTTCCCACAGTGTGTTATGAGGAGAAGCCAACCGCTTGCATTGTGATGCATTATGGGTGTGGTGGCGCGAAATTTAAAAAGAAAAAACCTTGCATTTATTCGGTACGTATCGCACCAAGAAGCGCAACCAAGTACGCAGTATGCTCCATCAACGCTTGGTGTGCCCTAAGACAAAAGTTTGGGCTTATCAAGACTGATAAGACCATCACGTCATTCCATTTGATTTCTACTCACCGTTGTGGCGCCACCTATAGCCACCAACGGCCATAGCCATCATAGTGATAGTACTTAACATTATGGCCAGGTGGCCCTACTCGCCGCCTGATCCGCGGGCCCTTCCATTGATACAACCTGCCACTTCGGCGGCCCTACCTAGCGCCACCAACGGTTCACAGTGGAACGAAAGTGGGGACACTCGCTCCCATAGGAGCACCGCCATCTGGACAGGTCAGGAGTACAAGTAGGGCGTATTTATGGAAACGATCACGAACATTGGCGGGCTCATATTGCCGGAAACACCAGTAAACGGGAGATAGAGTGGTTTGTTTGAATTAAAATACTACGCTCGTTATCGCTTAGATGAGCTACGCCGAAACCGTTGAGGTAAACCTTGTGTCCTTACTGCGTAAAGCGTGCGTCCGCGACTGACGCAACCGGGGCCGCTTGGAGGTCGCTTAGGCCGGGATATATATAGCCGAAAGCAAGTATTATCTTTTTATTGCTTCGAACTCTGACGCTAAGCCTAACGCGTTTTTATCACGTTTTAAAGTTCAAAGTGAAAGGTGATAAAAGGTACATACTTTCGATCGGCTATATATAGCCCCCACAAAGCGACCTCCGGCTGGTGCCGGGTTGAAGCATATGTAGCGGAAGCTCACGCAAAGAATATACAAGTAGCATGATAACGGCCTAGTTACTATTACACAACGCAATTATCAGCACAGTACCTTTAACTAAACACACCTCTACAGGGTCCTTAAATTTATTAATTTCACTGTGTGAATCTCTGTAGATTGGGCTTGAAAGTGGGAAATTCAAACTGCACAACGCTGTCTTGTTCATTTTTCGACGAAAGGTGTCAGAAACGGGCAAAAAAATTTTCCCACGGTCTGTTATGAGGAGAAGCCAACCGCTTGCATTGTGATGCAATATGGGTGCGGTGGCGCGAAATTTAAAAAGAAAAAAACCTTGCATTTATTCGGTACGTATCGCACCGAGAAGCGCAACCAAGTACGCAGTTAGCTCCATCAACGCGTGGTGTGCCCTAAGAGAAAAGATTGGGCTTATCGGGACTGATAAGACCATCACGTCTTTCCATTTGATTTCTACTCACCGTTGTGGCGTCACCTATAGCCAGCAACGGTTATAGCCATCATAGTGATAGTACTTAACATTATGGCCAGGTGGCCCTACTCGCCGCCTTATCCGCGGGCCCTTCCATTGATCCAACCTGCCACTTGGATGGATGGATGGATGGATATGGCTGTACCCTTTATATCGGGCGGTAGTTTGCGCCACCAAGCCGTAATACCTAATGAACCAAAAACTATATATTTTTTTTTCCTTAAAAAGTGAGTTTGAGGATTCGTACTTTGCAGTGAAGAGTTTAATTTTCACCCGTGTCTTGACTTTAGCCACCAATCAGATAACCTCCTTCTGGTTAAGTCTACCCGCTTAAAGTTTATTTTGCCCTCCCGGTCCCTAAACCCCAGTGCTTTGAAAAACTCTGCGCCATCATCCTGAACTATAGGGTGAAGCCCTTTACGGAACATTATCAAGTGTTCGGCAGTTTCTTCTTCCTCTCCACACGCACTGCATACTGTGTCTACCCCTTCGTATTTGGCCCGATATGTCTTGGTTCGCTGTACTCCCGTCCTGGCCTCAAACAGTAGAGAACTACCCCGAGTATTATCATAGATCCTTTCCTTGGCAATTTCCTGCTTAAAAGTTCGATAGATCTCTAGTGCGGACTTCTTAATCATGCCCATTCTCCACATGTCAGTCTCCGTTTCCTTCACTTTCTTCTTAACCGATAGTTCTTTTTGGTTTGGCCACCTGCTGTTTTCTAAGTATTTACCAGTCAACTTCCTGGTTCGCTTCCTCCATTTTGTATCGAGATTCTTCATGTACAAGTAGCTGAAAACCTTCCTAGCCCAACGCTCTTCTCCCATTTCTCTCAATCGTTTCTCAAATTTTATCTTGCTGCTAGCTTCCCTGCCCTCAAATGATGTCCATCCCATATCACCTTGTACTCCCTGATTTGGTGTATTCCCGTGAGCTCCTAAAGCAAGCCTACCTATTCCACGTTGCTTAATTTCTAATCTTTCTTGAACTTCTGATCTCATGCACAAGACCGCATTGCCGAACGTCAGCCCAGGAACCATGACCCCTTTCCATATTCCTCTCACAACATCATACCTATTGTAATTCCACAGTGCCCTATTTTTCATGACTGCTGCATTCCTGTTACCTTTAGTCATCACGTATATTTCGTGTTCCCTCAGATACTCGGTCCCATTGCTTATCCATACGCCCAGATATTTGTATTTATCTGTTATCTCTAGCGTGACCTCCTGTATTCTAAGCTCACTACCTTCGTTGTCATTGAAAATCATGACTGCTGATTTTTCCTTACTGAATCTAAAATCTAACCTATCTCCCTCATTACCGCAGATGTCCATCAATCTCTGCAAATCTTCCTTGTTGTTGGCCATGAGCACTATATCATCTGCGTACATTAATGCTGGTAGTGCCTGATCAATAAGTTTTCCTTGTTTGACTAAAGAGAGGTTAAAGCCCAGTCTACTTCCCTCTAATTTTGCCTCTAATCCTTGTAGGTACATCATGAATAATAAGGGTGACAGGGGGCACCCCTGCCTAAGCCCCCGTTTTACCTCTGCAGGCTTGGATACCTGTTTTTCCCACTTTATAACTACCTTGTTACCTTTATAGATACCCTTTAAAAGATTAGTGACTACATGTTCCACGCCTAGTGGGTCCAGTATTCCCCACAATTCCTCTTGAACCACGCTATCGTACGCTCCCTTGATATCCAAAAATGCTAGCCACAGGGGCCTGTGTTCCTTTTCTGCTATTTCGATGCACTGCGTCAGTGAGAAAAGATTGTCTTCCAACCTCCCGTGTTTCCGAAACCGATTCTGCAGTTCCCCCAGCACCCCCTCATCCTCTATCCACGCCTGCAGTCTTTCCTTTATAATTTGCATCGCCAGCCTGTAGAGCACTGATGTCACTGTTATAGGACGGTAGTTGTTTATGTCAGCTTTGTCCCCCTTTCCTTTATAGATCATGCTCATCCTGCTAAGTTTCCATCCATTGGGAACTTCACCATCGATTATTATTTTGCTCACTGCCTCTCTCAAAGCCTGCTTAGACTTCGGACCTAATGTCTTTATCAGCCTAATTGGAATGCCATCTGGGCCTGTTGATGTACTACCAGGAACCCTTTTCTCAGCCCTTTCCCACTCTTGTTGTGAAAATGGAGCCATTGCACCACTTGATTCGTCCTTGTCTATTGTGGTGCATAAAGTACTTCTTTGTTGAAATTTTTTTGTCACCCTTGTTCTTATATATTCAATAGCTTCGTCCCCTTCTAGCCTAGCACCTTGGGCTGTAGTTATAAAACTCTGCTCTAGGCTCGTCTCATTTCTTAGGGAGTTTAGATGGTTCCAAAATTTCGCAGCTGCCTTTCTATCTTTTTTATGTACTTCTGCCAGCCACTGAGCTCCCTTCCTTCTAATCTTTTCATTGATCAGAAGGGATGCATCCCTTCTACAGCTTAGAAAGGTTGCCCATTTTCTTTCAACATCATGTGTCGGTTCACCCCGCTGCTTAGCATGTCTGTGTTCCCTAGAGGCTTCCTGACGTTTTGCTATGGCTCTCTTAACTTCCTCATCCCACCAACTTTTGGGTTTGTGTCTTCTTTTCCGGGGTGATTTGTCACGCCTCTTAGCAAGCTCTAGCTCAAAGAGTCTAATTAGATTCGTGTATGTCCACACTGTCTTATTATCCTCCGTGATTACTCTCTCAATTTGTTTAGTGGCTATTTCAATTTGCCTTTCTGAATAAAAGTTTTCCTGTAGTTGCTCATCTTGTCTCCTTCCCACTTTCACTGCTCTTCCAAAACTTAGCTTGATACGTTTGTGATCGCTACCCAGACTTCTGGAGCCACCTTCATCTATGTGCATTCCCCTGAGCTTATCATACATCCTATGTGACATCAGTGCATAATCTATCGTCGACTGAAGCCTTCCTACCTCCCATGTTATTTGCCCTTCACACTTCTCTGTACTGTTGCAAATGATCAAATCAAGCCTTTCACACATATCCATGATCATTTTGCCTGTCGGGTCGGTATACCCATCTATATCTTCCATGTGCGCATTCATGTCTCCTAGTATAATTATCTCGCACTCTCTTCCTAACTCCTGAATGTCCTTTGATATACACTCTACCATTGCCTGGTTTTCCTCTCTGGCCTTTGCTCCCGTTCACAAGTACACGAAACCAAGGAGTGTCATTTGACCTGCCACTTTCCCTTTTAGCCATAAATGTTCCTTGCACTCCTGCTTGACCCTTTGCCAGTCTGTACTTTTATGAATGAATGCCCCAATACCACCCCCCTTTCTGCTGCCTTCTGTTCTATTACAATATTCCCACGCGTAGTCCGGATTGTTCGGAGGTTGTTCCATGTCCCTGAGATGTGTTTCTACAAAACCGTATACCATCGGCCTCTCTTCCCTTAGCTGTTCTTCTATCTCTTCCCACTTCAGCCTGTTCCTACCACCCTGCATGTTAATATACCCTATGTCTGAATTGGCTCGGCGCTCGTGGCTACGTCTATTTATGCCCCGGACTCTACCTATCTTAGATATTGGTGCCACTTTGGAATCGTATCTGTCCATACCACCTGTCGAAGAGTCTCCCTGGTTGTTTTCCTCGTTACTAGCTATCCTGCACCCCGAAGGGCTCGCTTGCCCCCCATTAAAGCTACTGCGCGTCCTGCAATTCGCAACCCACCTCATGACCTAGCCGCCCATCGAAGTGAATTCTGTCTCGTTGAAAACCCCCCCACCTATGCACCTCTCTGTTTATTTTCACCACCTCAAAGCCTTTCTCTCGACTCATCCGCCATATCTCTTGGTTTGCGTTGACCACCGCTCTTTGCAGGTTGCTATCACGCACCGGTACCTCCGGTATCGTGCATATAACTACCTGTACCTTAGGAGAAGTGGCGCGCATGTCATCGATGCCTTTCGCCAGTGTGGCTGCTAGTCCTTCTACATCTTCATTGAGGACATCGTTTAAACCGCCTGAAATTATCACGAAGTTTCATCTATCAGCTGTCGTTTTGAGCTTTGCGCTCGCTTGCCTCATGACTGCTTCCAGCTTGCGTCCTGGGAACGCCCCTACCGCAACCCTCTTGTCACCTCTTACCCTCTCTTTGATGGCTTCTGTGCATCGATTTAAATTCGAGTCCCCGGCTATTATCACATGCTGTGACTTTTCAGCTGGAGCGTTCTGCACCTGGGGGCTACTTGCACCTGTGACGCCGGCTGCTTTGTTCCCTCCCTGCCCCACCACTACCTCGCTGAAGCTGGGCCTTGCGACAGTTGAACCGGCTAAACCTGTTTTTTTTTTTTTTTTGTTTTCGGCGGCCCTACCTAGCGCCACCAACGGTGCACGGTGGAACGAAAGTGGGGACACTCGCTCCCGTAGGAGCACCGCCATCTGGACAGGTCAGGAGTACAAGTAGGGCGTATTTATGGAAACGATCACGAACATTGGTGGGCTCATATTGCCGGAAACACCAGTAAACGGGAGATATAGAGGTTTGTTTGAATTAAAATACTACGCTCGTTATCGCATAGATGAGCTACGCCGAAACCGTTGAGGTAAACCTTGTGTCCTTACTGCGTAAAGCGTGCGTCCGCGACTGACGCAACCAGGGCCGCTTGGAGGTCGCTTAGGCCCGGATATATATAGCCGAAAGCAAGTATTACCTTTTTATTGCTTCGAACTCTGACGCTAAGCCTAACGCGTTTTTAGCACGTTTTAAAGTTCAAAGTGAAAGGTGATAAAAGGTATATACTTTCGATCGGCTATATATAGCCCCCACAAAGCGACCTCCGGCTGGTGCCGGGTTGAAGCATATGTAGAGGAAGCTCACGCAAAGAATATACAAGTAGCATGATAACGGCCTAGTCACTATTACACAACGCAATTATCAGCACAGTACCTTTAACTAAACACACCCCTACAGGGTCCTTATATTGATTAATTTCACTGTGTGAATCTCTGTAGATTGGGCTCGAAAGCGGGAAATTCAAACTGCACAACGCTGTCTTGTTCATTTTTCGACGAAAGGTGTCAGAAACGGACAGAAAATTTTCCCACGGTCTGTTATGAGGAGAAGCCAACCGCTTGCATTGTGATGCATTATGGGTGTGGTGGCGCGAAATTTAAAAAGAAAAAACCTTGCATTTATTCAGGTCAGGAGTACAAGCAGGTCAGGAGTACAAGTAGGGCGTATTTATGGAAACGATCACGAACATTGGTGGGCTCATATTGCCGGAAACACCAGGAAAAGGGAGACATGGAGGTTTGTTTGAATTAAAATACTACGCTCGTTATCGCATAGATCAGCTACGCCGAAACCGTTGAGGTAAACCTTGTGTCCTTACTGCGTAAAGCGTGCGTCCGCGACTGACGCAACCGGGGCCGCTTGGAGGTCGCTTAGGCCGGGGTATATATAGCCGAAAGCAATTACTATCTTTTTATTGCTTCAAACTCTGACGCTAAGCCTAACGCGTTTTTAGCGCGTTTTTAAAGTTCAAAGTGAAAGGTGATAAAAGGTATATACTCGCGATCGGCTATATATAGCCCTCACAAAGCGACCTCCGGCTGGTGCCGGGTTGAAGCATATGTAGAGCAAGCTCACGCAAATAATATACAAGTAGCATGATAACGGCCTAGTCGCCGTTACACAACGCAATTATCAGGACAGTACCTTTAACTAAACACACCTCTACAGGGTCCTTATATTGATTATTTCACTGTGTGAATCTCCGTAGATTGGGCTTGAAAGCGGGAAATTCAAACTGCACAACGCTGCCTTGTTCATTTTTCGACGAAAGGTGTCAGAAATGGGCAAAAAAATTTTCCCACGGTCTGTATTGGGGAGAAGCCAACCACTTACAGTGTGCTCCGTTATGGGTACCGTGGCGGGAAACTTAAGGATGCGTTAGCCTCAGTTGACCCCACTACGCAGTTGGCTTCATCAACGCAGGATGTGACGTCACACAGAACCTTGGTCTTATCGGTTCTGTTAAGAGCATCAAAATTTTCGACTTGTTTTAACGTGCATTGCAGAAATGCCATTCAACCAGGGGAATTTTTAGCTCGCAAGAGGGATTTTCGCGGCCACGACCTACCTTCGACCTGTCCAGAGAGCCCATCTGCACCGCCCATGTCTAGTTTGTACCTTCTGCCGCTAGGGCAGTAACCTCCGAGCGGTGCGGCGCTGGTAAGCGCCTGTTCTCAGACGTCACCGTCAGCGTTCTTTGTCATATTTCGGCCAACAGAGCACTCACATTGCGTAATTATTACGCACAAATAAAGAATAGTTAGGAAATAAATATACTAAAAGTCACTAACAAAGTCTTTAAAAATAAGTGGAGGCGACATCACATAGGCAGTCCAACATTTTGTAAGCCTACTGGTTCACACGTTTGTCAACTACTGTGCAGTAAATAATTAACCACATAGAACTGCTTACTTGACTGGTCATTAAGGTGAACAAATAGTCACATATATGCTGGCAGTTCAGCACAGAATGCAATTGTTCTTACTCTAGTGACGTCCAAACCACCGTAGTGTAGCAGACGATCAGGTTATAGGTAGCGCCATCAACGGTGAGTGGTTGAACGAAAGCGGGATATTCGCCCCCACAGGAACCCCGCCATCTGGGCAGGTCCGGAGCATAGTAGGTCGTGTAAATGGCATCGATAGAGCACTTTGGTGCACACACTTTGCCGAAAATACCAGGAAATGGGGCAAACAGAGGTTTGTTTGCTTAAAGGTTCTACGCTCATTATCGCATAAATGAGCTAGGCCGAGACTATTGACGCACATCTTGTGTGCTGACTGCTTAAAAGGGGGAGTTCCCGAATGTTATACTGGCACTGCTTGAAGGTCCGTTAGGCAGGGGAATATATAGCCAAAAGCAAGTAATTTTTTTACTAATATGTTCTCTGCCAAATTAGATTTTGCAATTTTTTAGCGCAAAGTCAAAAGTGATAAAAAGAACATGCTTTCGATCCGCTATATATACCCCTGATAAAACGACCTCCGATTGGTGCCGGTTTTAAGCAACTGTGCAGCAACCTTGTGCAAAGAATATGCAAAGTGTACGCTAATTGCCTAGCTGCCGTTAATCTAGGTTATTATGAGCACAGTACCTTTATTCAAACAAAACTCTAAACAGCCCTTGTATCCGTCAAATTTTCTGTCTAATCTCCCCAGAGTGGACACAGCAGCGGGAAATTTGAACTGTACGATGCCATGTTATTCATTTTTCGTCCAAAGGTATCCAAAACGGTAAAATAAATTTTCCCACAGTCTTTATTGAGGAGAAGCCAACCACTTACAGTGTGCTGCATTATGGGTACCGTGGCGGGAAACTTAAAGATGCGTTATGCCTCAGTTGACCCCATTACGCAGTTGGCTTCATCAACGCAGGATGTGACGTCACACAAAACCTTGGTCTTATCGGTGCTGTTAAGAGCATCAAAATTCTCGACTTGTTTTTAACGTGCATTGCAGAAAAGCCATTCAACCAGGGGAATTTCTAGCTCGCAAGCGGGATCTTTGTGGCCAGGACCTACTCCCGACCTGTCCAGAGAGCCCATCATCAGCGCCCATGTCTAGTTCGTACCTTCTGCCGCTAGGGCCATAACCTTCGAGCGGTGCGGCGCTGGTAAGCGCCTGTTCGCAGAGGTCACCGTCTGCGTTCTTTAACATATTTCGGCCAACAGAGCACTCACATTGCGTAATTATTACGCACAAATAAAGAATAGTTAGGAAATAAATATACTAAAAGTCTCTAACAAAGTCTTTAAAAATAAGTAATGCAAAAAACTTGCATAAAGCAACAACTTGCAGTGTGTTGCATTTTGAGTAAGGTGGCGGGAAATTCAAAGATAGGTCTGGTCAGCAGGGAAGTCTGTCCGTAATGGCAAGAGGGCAGTGGACCGCCGACATCCAGGTGAACATGGTCAAAGCGAGAATACGGTGTCGGAGGTGTTCCCAATGCTGTCGACGCGTGGCATTGTATCTTGGCAACCTACACATTCACATGTCTAGTGTCGAACGTCCCAAATATTACATGGCCAGACAAACCTTGCCGTCACCAGTCTTTGGGTGGCTTCGATTCGTTGATGAGACAGCCGGTGCAAGGTCTCGAAGACGTGGTGATGGAGGCTAGGGCTGAGGTGGTTCAACTCCCGCCTTCAAAAACTTTCAACTTTGCTTGCGTGTATAGGCGTATATATGCACACCTGAGAGACGCTACAGATGCAACGTAGCCTGCGAGTCAATGTTATGTGAAGCGTGCATAGATTACCAATGAGGTGACGTGTTGCACTATTTTAGCAAAACTAACGAAGTGTAGAGATATGTACAAATGTTGTACACACAGACGTATGTTGAACAGTCGAATATGTTTTATATAACATCATGTTTACAGCAGCGTGACGATGACAACAGCAACATGGGTATCAATAACAACAGAGGTGTCAGGCTGATGTTCAGAGCTTGTGCTCGTGAGGGTGGCAGACCTGGACACTTGTATATAAATTGATTTCAGTGGATGGCGCTTAACTACAATTCACGTTAACCCGACGTGACGGCCGTGGCATAGGAGTGCACGTGCGACGTTTATAAAAGTGGATAGCCACCACTGCAACCCCAATTGACGTTTCACCAGCATTACGCCTGCCTGCATATGGTGCTTTTCCAAAAGCAGGTCTGCGACCTGGCATGGCTCTGTGGTAGAATACTTGATTTCCACGCATAATGCTTGGGTTCCATTCCTGCTAAAGCATGACATTTATTATTTGCATTAATCGGGTCAAGGCTGGCAATGTGAGCTGTTCTTTGAAGCTCGCATTTGAATTACCAATATCTCCTCAAGCCGTTTCTCTCAAACTCTCAAACAAATGTGGCGCATAACCGTGACCCGTGGTATGTGGGTATGTGCGAAACATGTCTAGGACAAAGGGTTTGACGTCGTACACGGCAAGGTTTTCCCCTTATCCATGGCCCAACAGTCGTAATCCTTCAACCCTCTTTCCCTCCGATTTTAACTTTGGTCTACCTCAAGTTAAGGAGGTGATCACGAGAGCAACTAGACGCAGGCAAGCAGATAGATAAATGCGTATATATACAAACGCTAGACGTGTACGCAATACGCAAAGAAGTGCGTCGCATTAAAAAAAAAAAGGTGGCACTATCTCTGTATATATAGCATCGATGACGACGACCTAGACATCATGTTTGGATTGCATTCGAATTGGCCAATCCGTTGCGGTCTCAGCGGCGTTACTCTTTGAAGATACTACTCCTTGAGTCATCCGTCAGTCCCCGAGTACAGAATGTCTCTAATAATAATAATAATAATAATAATAATAATAATAATAATAATAATAATAATAATAATAATAATAATAATAATAATAATAATAATAATAATAATAATAATATTAATAATAATAATAATAATAATAATAATAATAATAATAATAATAATAATAATAATATATTCATGACAAACTTCAGGCATTGTAGTATGCCGAGAATGAACTTTTTGAAAGTGAATGTGCTGGCATTATGAGGTTAAATACGGCGTAGGCCCTTCCCGAACAGTATACTTGTCGATGTACACTGTGTGTTTTCTTTTTTTTTTTTTGAAAAGTATACACTATTTTTCAAAAACAGCAGAAAAGCCACTCTCTCCTGTGCGCACGCCTGTAACAGCTGGCCCAGGCTCGAACTATGACCCAAAATAGCCATGTTGCTCTGCTTCCAGCGTGACGTAAAACACTCCGTACTCGTCTTCTTCGCAGCACGTCATCCTTCGGTCCGGAGACCACCGGTCGCGTCATGGCGCCGCGGACGGCGACCAACCTGCTCTCGTCGCCCCCGATCCGCGAGACCAGGGCGTTCCCGTGGACGGCCACACTGTGGTCAGCCGTCCTGCTCCTACTGACGTGCGCGCAGATGACCGACGCGCAGCAGGGCCTGCCGTTCGGCACGCGCAAGCTGGCCTTTTCGGCGAACCAGTTCGGGCTGGACCTGTACCGGGCGCTGCGAGACGTGGGCAGCGAGTCCCGCCTTCTGCAGGCCGAGGGAAACGTGGCCCTGTGTCCCTTCTGCGTCAGCTCCTCGCTGGGCATGCTCCTGCTGGGGGCCCGCGGCTCTTCGGCCATGGCACTGCGCCACGTCCTCTACCTGTGGGGGATGCAGCACGTGCACCTTGCGGTGAGAGACCTGTCGTCGCACCTGGCGCTAAACCTGAGGGACGCCAACCTCCTCATATTCAGGTATAATATACATACTCCCTTGTGTGAACTTTTTTTCTCTTTTTTGTACTAGACTAGAGGTTTATCCAATCAGTCCACCGCATTCATCTTCGTGTGGCGTACACCAGACGTTACGCACATATCATCGGTCGCAATGACACTCGTCCTAACTGTGAACACTGTGATATGCCAGAAACACTTGAGCACACACATTTTGCGATTGCCCAGCATACGCGCGTGAACGACAAACACTGATTTCTTCTACTGGACGATATCGCTGTAGGTCATTAACTGATGAGACCGTGTTGGGCCAGACACCAATAATGCAACTGTGGTCATAAGAGTGGTTATAAGAGTGGTCCTTTTGGAAGCAGCTGGAATGTATGCGCGACTATAAAAAGTTTCTCAGCTAGAAAGAATTCTATATACTCACTGCTCCATCTCACCATCGTCATCCATTAGTCTTTCTTCTCCCTTTCTCTTCCCCCAGTGTAGAGTAGCAGACTATAGATCAAGCTATCGCGTAGGCCGACCTCTCTGCCTTTCTGTAAATAAACCTGCCTCGCTCTCTCTCAATCAATCAATCATTCAATCAATCAATCATAAATCAGCTACAGAGTACAGTGTAGACATGTAAGGAACAGAGTAGGCAAATGGGCATAATAATGCCTGACAAGGAGCCCTAATCCATCCCAGTCAATAGAGCACACAAGGAGCAGTAATGTACACATGTTAAAACAATATTAAACACAGAAGTAGCGACATTTGCCCAGTTTTTATAACAGCCCATCAAACATCATTAGAAAAACACTTATACTTCGATACCTTTTTGTAAGATTTAGTTTGCAGTAATGATGTGGAGTAATATTCATTTTTTCAGACACAAAAACGAGGAATGTGTAGAAATACCCAGACTTTCTAAATAACAATTCTATGTCGTTACAACTCACTAAATTAAAGTGTGACAGATACACGTAAATTTTAACAAAAACCCATGGGATTTCATAGGGAGAGGAAACAATTATTTTTGAAGCCTTACTAGACATCGGTGTATTTTCTGCTTAAACGCAATGACTGCGCGGCTATCTTTCACTATGGTGAGAGGTTTCACCTTGCGAACACTTCTTCACTGTTACATCATGTGTGCTTGTGCGTCAGGGATTTTTTTTTTTTCGTAATTGTGGCCTAAAATTGGGATGATGCTCTCTTGGATGTAAATACAGGTGCATAAGATCAACTTGTGTTGTGGAGTGTCGTTCCTGACAGGCCCCTGTGGGCCACTGTGGTAAAGAAGATGACGTCAAACATGCGATGGAGACGATAAGGTACTATAGCCAGTGATCGGAGCCGCTTGAAGATTTGGTGAACCGTTATTTACAGGTTCCTGCGCGCTGTTGCAATGTAATGCGACATTCTCAATTCTTCTTCATTGGTTGCCTTGAAAGATATTGTTTGCTTTGTTTGATATTGTATTCAAAAAGAAAACAATAACGCAATTGATTGTTCGGGATTTCATGTGCGTCAATACTGCGATACCATTGCGCACGCCGTAGTCGGGGGCCCCTGAAGTTTCACCTACCTGGGGTTCTTTGACGTGCGCCTTGATGATGATAAGTTTGAAGAGCAGGAATACAAAGAGAGAGAATGGAAGAAAACAAATATAAGAAAAATAGCCAGAAAGAAAGAAACAGATAAAGAGAAAGGAAGAAATACATGGTAATAAAGAGAGGAGAAAAAGACAGGAAATTACGAAAAAGAGAAAAACAAAACCAAAGAGAAAAAATTAAAAAAAACTGAAAAGAAGCAAGAAAGGCTGCCCAGCTACGTACTTTCCTCATACTTGCACTCCTAGCGTGAAGTTGTCTTAAATTTTTTTTAAGTTTGCCCGAGAGTCATCGATCAGGAGAAATAGTCTGCCAGATTATATGCCTGGTAGTCACCTCTCCGGCTCTGCTTACGACCCGAAGTTAGAGCCACGGGTCGTTGGGCGAAATTTTCCCACACCATAGGTGCGGTAGTGCCCAGAAGATTTGGCGGGGAAGGGTCTGCCATGCAGCTAGGTCAGGGTAGATGCGTTAGGAAATCTACAAAGTGGAGAAAGAATGCGTCTCGAGTCGACGCGCAGAATTTTCCATTTTTCACGCCAAACCGAGCTTTGTGTGTTCTCATTTATCCCCCACCCCCCACAACCGCGGTACAGGAGCCTGTACGTGCAGCGCGACTTCGGCGTCAAGTACCCGTTTCAGCGGTCGCTGTACCACTTCTACAACGCGTCCGTGCATTCGCTCGACTTCGCGGCCAACGCCGAGGAAGCGCGGCAGCACATCAACGCCGTGGTCGAGAAGGCCAGTCACGCGCAGTTGGCAAACCTGCTGCCGGACACGCCGCCGCCGTGGACCCAGCTGCTTCTCCTGTCCGGCCTGCACTTGGACTCGCACATCGAGCTAGACCTCGTGCCCGCAGAAGGGGTCCGCTGGAGGGCGCAGCCGCTCCTCAACGCGGCGTCCCCGACGCTGCTGCAGCTCGGCAGACGGGTTGGCGCCGACTCCGCCTCCTCGGAAGGTCAGCAGCTTTGGAACCACCCTTGACACTCTCGCTGGCCCTGGTCAGCTGGAAAGAAAAACGCCACAGCAAAAACTGGCTATTGGTCAATTGTCGTTTGCAATATGAATAATGTAACAGTAACTATAGACGACAGACAGTCCACGTGCAAAAATGCAACTTCTGGCTTGCGGATGAGTCATACTAGAATCTTTCAACAGTTCCGGTGGGCCGTGTATGTATGAAAGCACGGAACTGCAGTGGTCGGTACGCGGATGATTTGATGACCAATGCCCGTTTGAGCAACTATAAATAATCTAACTACAAAGCTGAGCGAAAAAGCGACAAGAAACAGAGAAGGCACACACACAGCGCAGGCTAGCAACTCAAACTTTATTGAAAGATACACATAAATCACTAGCAAAAAAAATATGACATGGAAGATTAGAGGTTTGCAGTGACATAATCTATCTCTAGTTGATGCAAAGTCACCGATGCAAAGTATGGCGATACGTGTGATGCGAGGCCTTCGGTGACTTTGCATCAACTAGAGATGGTTTGTCTCACCGCCAACCTGTAATCTTTCACGTCATTTTTTCTGCTAGTTATATACGCATATCCTCCAATAAACTTTCAGTTGCTAGTCTGCGTTTGTGTTCGTGCCTTCTGTGTTTCTTGTCGCTTTTCCGCGCAGTTTTGTAGTTTTGAATTACCAACTCGTCCAGCATTCAGTACTATTATAAATAATGTATATAGAGCAACTCGCGCAGAACGTTTTCGCAACATGGTATACGTTTAAATGATTTATATGTGGGGTTTAACGTCCTAAAACCACCACATGATTATGAGAGACGCCGTAGTGGAAAGCTCCGGAAATTTCGACCACCTGAGGTTCTTTAACGTGCACCCAAACCTGAGCACACGGGCCTACAGCATTTGCCCCTCCATCAGATTGGTATACGTTTAAAGCGGAACGGTAATACCGTAGCGCAAACGGTACAGTTACTGCCATTAGTGCATCTAATCCAAGGCACGATAGAGTGATTGTCACACACAGACACAGCGCTGTGTTCATGTGTGACACTCACCACTGTGTGTCTCTGTGTCCCGTCCTGGATGCACAGTGTTCTCCGCTGGCATCGGGAAAACGCGGCAAGTGAATCAGCGCACTATAAGGCTTGCTTGCTTGTCACATAAGGTTTGGAGCATCGAGCATCGGTGTTTTAGACGCCCGTTTCAAATTTGTACTTATGTTTGTCCGATGTTCCATAAAGAGCAAAAGTTCGCGGGAGGTTGAATCTACAGCAAATGCGAATTTCTGCAATATCAGGGCTTAATGTTTGTATTCAAGCTGGTGACTGTATAGGATCGGAATGCCAAGAGCAGTATGGGGCGTATATTCCGAAATTAAATTCCCAGACAAAATGGGAATTCAGCTTTATCGAACATTCGGTGTCCCACAAAATTTTACTTTTGACAGTACATGTGCCGGAGCTATATACCCACGCGTGCACGTGGTAGACAACGTCCAATAGACAAACAGTTTCATACACCCTTCCAGAACCCGTCGCGCTGTATAGCTGTACTTCACATTTTAAACGCAATAGGCAAAGTTTACGACAAAGTTACCTCTTCCAGACACGACTGCGGCGGCCGCGGAGGCGATCGAGTCGCTGGGCGGCAACCCTGCGATGCTGGAGGCCCGCTGGACTCGGGTCCGGTACGCGCGCCACGACTACCTCAACTGCACGGCAGTCGAGGTTCCGCTGGCCGGAGGCGGGCTCATCTCCTTGCTCACGCTTACGCCCAACGAGCATGACGACATGGGCCTGCTCGAGACACGCCTCAGCGCCCAGAGGATCAGTGACATCCTCGCCAACATGCAAGTGCGAAGGGCAAACCTCAAGGTGAGGCGCTTGTAGAACGTTAGCAATTTAGGCGTGGCCTCCGTCACCAACTCCGGCCGTGGCAACGGCGCACTGCCGGCTTTGATCACGGAAGCTTTGGTATTTCCCAGTTTCTGAGTGCAAACAGCTGAAGTGCTAACACGTTCTCTATTACTGCAGTGTCATGCTTTCTTTTTGCTCACGTTGGTCTAAATTCTTATAACTAGAAGATTTGACGGGCGGACAATTATCTCCACGAAACTTCCCGTGATGACCTTATTGCGTTACTTAACAGTATCCTACAATGATGTGCTCTACTGTATTAATTGCAACATTTATTTTGTCACCTTATTATTCCATGCTAATATTTCTTTTTGTTAGCCCCCTCATCCCCCCTTTCCCACCCTATTACTCAACGCCTTTCAATGGGACTGCAATGCATATCGATTAAGTAAATATACGTAGGCCTGTCAAAATAAACAAAAAAGGAGGCGCTGAACAAGCAGACCCGGAATTCTATTTTCTATTTCCATGTATGCACTGGCGAAATTTCGATATGGTCGAACATTTTTGGAGACGGAAACATGTGACTATAGGAAACATTACATGAGAAATCCACTAATAACCATGGAGGGGCATAGCCAAAATTTTCTTCCAGGAGGTGGTGGTGGGGGGTTCATATTCAATGTGTTGGTGGATGTAGTACACCCCACAGAAAAAGTAAAAAAAAACACACATACACACCATAGATCTCGCTCATATGCTCTACCATTGCTCCGCGTTACACAGAGACAAAGAAACTACTGAAGAACGGTGGGACGCAGCTCCACGCAGTTCTACATTAGAGGGACAATTATGGGCAGTTCAACGTGCCCGGCGCCGCGAAGCGGCTGAAAGGCTAGGTCTTTCGGTCCCAACGTGAGAGTGGCCCGCTTCGAGCTAGGACACTAGCGTGACCTACGCGTCTTAATGATGTTCTTCCATTCGTCCATCCATCCATCAAGGCTAAGAACACTATCCCCCGTATTCTAGAACGCCCCTTCACTCGATGCACCACCTTCACTTGAGAAAGCCAAAAAAAGCGTCATCTCTAGGCAGTAAAAGTCACTGCATATCAGTATAATTTGCTGCTAATCTTGAGTAGCGCAGCGTCATTTTCATCCGAGCAGTGGCGCAGTGCACAGCTCCGTCAGGTGAAGGGTGAAAGTTGAGTCGAGGAGCGTTTGTGAATACGGGGGTGTGACACGTAGCCGACGTTGGCGAGCATATGTTCGCGAAGCCATCCCATTCACTTTCCCAACGCGTCCAGAGAACCCATGATGCTATATGTATACACCCAACCTTCCCAACGTCAAGACTCGCTCGCTGGATTTCGTGCCGACCGGTTGTGCCCTCGCGATATCCGACGTCAGCGTAGCTCTGGCTGACTGGACTTGCCATACGCCATCTCCTGACGCCGACAAGAGCTCTCGCCAGTGGTGCCCCGTCCTCGGACTCCTGCAACCGTGTCCATCTTTCCTGTCTTATTTTTACTTCGGTCGTTCGCTGTCCCAGCGCCTCGCTCTCTGCTTCCTCTCTCTTTCTTAACCTTTTAATACTATCGTTTTAATCCCTTCTCTACCACCATCCCTCGTGAGCTACTGTTGAGGTGTTCCCCCCCTAAGAGACAGTTGCGGGGCTCACTTTTCTCTTCTTTTCATTTAAAATCACTCCCCCTCCCCCGCCCAACGTCGGAGGAACCCACTCCGCGCTAGTCGCGTCTCTAACGAATAATAACAATGTCTTACCAACTAACCTATTTTGTCCAGCAGCGTTACCATACGTACGTTACTAGCGCGCGCTCTTCAACGACACGTTCACATTTCGGGCCCATACTTCCTGGTTGCAATTGTGTTACCTATAATGCTGACATTTTCCCCTTACTTCGCTATTCATAGACTTCCGAAATTAACTCCAGTCTATGATTCACAGTTAGAGGGGCTCTAGACTGAAACAATAATTTAGTTAAGGCTGAAAAATTATAGCTTGAAAAGTCTACTGTCGTTAATCTCCCCACCAAAAGTTTACTGATAGATAAGAACGTCTCTGTAAATCAAAGTATCGCTTTTAAACTTACCGCCAAAATGTTTGATGGTGACGTCTCACAGAATCCATAGCGTTTTTTTTCTTTATTTTGGCCTCGTAGGCTAAACTAAATTGCCTAAAATTTGTTAAGTGTCTGGCTAAATTAGAAGACAACTGTATTTCATTTTTACAGGTTGAGAACTGCGTAGGCCCTAGTCAATGCCGCAAAACTTCATGACGTCATATTAACTGATGCGAGAACTTCATGGTGGCATCGCCACCCGTGTTTTATTGTTGCGGATTTTCCTACTCAACAGACGTCTTCTCGCAGCAGGCGTAGTGTTTCTTGATATCGTGCGAGCGTTACTTTGGTAACACAAGAAAAAATCACATTTATCTTGTGTCTCATCAGTTGTATAAAAGTTGAGGCCGACAGTGCCCTACATTATTCTTAGGCACACTTCATACATCAACAGACAGAATTAAGAGCGTAAATTTAAATTTCTACAATTGAGAAGAAAAGCGCACCAATGCTGATCTTTCCCTCTCACCGACGCTTGCCCGCAGTTACCCCGCATCAAGATCGAGCACAGCCACGAGAATCTGACCGACTCCCTGGCACAGATGGGCCTCGCCTCGCTGTTCGGGCCCGGCAGGGCACAGCTCTTCGACATGAGCGACGTGCCGTGGCTGCACGTCACCAACGTTGTGCACAAGACGTCCATCGACATCAAGGGGCCTCGTGTCGCCGCCGCCGGCGGCAGTGGGCATGCAGCGCCACCACCACCGAACCCAACCAGCCGGCGCCGCGAACCGGCGTTTGTCGGCCCCTCCGAAGAGACCATTGACGTAGTGCTCGACAGGCCGTTCCTTTACTTCGTCGTGGACAACGTTAGCGGACTGGTTATAGCCATGGGCAAAGTGCTGAACCCGTAAATCGTTAGACCGTACGTGTGCGTCTACGCCAAGCCCGTGCGTAAATGAGCCTAACATCCGTAGCCACATGCGTGGGCAGTGTGCTCCATTAGGAGTTGGAAGGCAAGCTTGACTGTCGCCCCCCCCCCCCCTCCTTTCCCGTGGGTCGAGTCTGAAAAAAGATCTCCGTAATGGCGTAGCCGGATTTTTTTTTTTTTTGAGAAGATGGGAAAGTTTCAACCATACTTTATACATGTTCGTGTGTGTGTTTGTATGAGCACGTGTGTATACATATACATGCAAAATTTCGGGAGAGTTTGAACCCCGCGCGCCCACCCCACTTCGCCAGCGGAGCTCTGCAATGGATTGAACAATAAAAATAAATCGTTAACACGTGCTTCTGAATAAGGTTCTGAACACGTGCTTCTGAATAAGGTTCTGAACACGTGCTTCTGAATAAGCGAAAGCTGGCACGGATCAGTGGGTTATATGCTGCTGCAAATCACGCTGTAAAAACTAAGTTACGATGAGCTGAAAGCAATTAAAAATTTCGTGACTGTCAACGTTGGAACTAAAGCGTACAGGGACGTCAAGCCTTACCTGGGCTAGTCTCTCTTCAGCACGTGAAATCACGTCCTGTTCAAAGTCGAGCCACGTGAATAGATTACGTCGCTTTTGACAAACTGTAGCGATGGTTTATCTGTTCAGCAAAATGAACGGGCTCACAAGCTCCTAGCGGTTATTGAAGGCCTGTGCGTCAGCGCCACATTCCTTAGAGAAGGAACTACCTCAAACGATGAGAGGGTGGTTAAAGGGGCCCTGCAACACTTTTCTAGCATGGTCAGAAAACGCTGGCGATTGGTAATAGAGGCTCCCAAGAACACGCAAGCGAAATATTATAGCGCAAAACGCGGCCTGGAATCCACAATAAATTATCAGTCAGCTAAAAATGGCTTTCTCTTCTCTCGAGAAATGATGGAAGACGCTCAAAAATTTCGCGTAGAAGGCCATCCATCAGCCATTGGCTGTTTTGAACATGGCGCGCTCAGCCGCTGCAGGGATCACCGGGAGAGGCCGCGACTTGTCCAGGCCTGCGAGCGTGATCACACGGGAAGAACCGCGTATTCGTAAAAAAAAAAAAAAAAGTGGTCAAGGTCACGAGGCGCGCGTGACGTATTTCCTTCGCCTCTGCTATCCTTCCCTGCTTAGCCTCCAGCGCTTTCACCGGGACGAGAGAGGCGAGAATTCGATTGCAGCATGAGGCAATCCTTTGTAACTCCACTCTTACTGGACGGATTCTGAAATTTTTGTGGCATTGAATTCGTAAGGCAATAAGTTGTGTTAGTGAATCCATTCCACGGGTATTCGAAAAAGTGTTTCAGAATCCCTTATAAGAAAAAAAAAAGAAAAAAAGGACACTGTTCTCTGTTTTCCATCCTGGAGCACGGCTCAACGCTTTTAGGGATAGGGATGTAAAGATGATAAGAAGAGAACATAGAAAGGAGAGTAACATAGTACAATAGTATCTTACCAGGCGGGAATACGATGCCACAGCATTGGTCTGCAGGAGCCGCAAACTTGAGAAAAGCTCGCAGCGCTGGTACCTTCGGTCAACGTTTAGATACTTTACCTTCGGCCGTGCGGGGAAAAAAAAGTATGCCCACCACAATTGTCATGGGGTGACCGAGCAGGCGATAGCGGCGCTCCATCGCGTATCATTCAGCGGCAAGAGCTGGGCGTGAGCACATGACATGCTTCCGCGTTTCTTAGGTCGCCGCATCTGCGGCGCACAGGCGATGAGGAGCGGCACGTGTCATTTGCTGAGCGTTCTTTGTGGGCTCGCCTCGTTTGCAACTTGGCTCCACCATACGGCGCTGAAGAGCAGAAGGTCACGCACGCTTGTTTAAGGTTTGTGCACGATATGCAAGGTGCGGACACTAAACCGACTTGGCGGCTTGCTTGCAAGAAGCGATCGACCAGCTACAATGAGTGCGCATTGGTCCGGTGACGGCAGCGATCATCTATCGCCTACGCAACAAAAAGACACCTCGCATTTCTATCACTTAACCAACCCGTGCCGTCGTCTCCTTATCTGGTTGGTTGCGCTAGTGTCACCACCATGATTATACCGTAAGTCACTTGTGCCTGAACTTGGCGTCACGCGACCCGAGCAGAAACGTCACGCACAACGTAAATGATAAAATGAGAAGCAATAGTGATGCAGACAAAACACAGAGAACCCCGAAGCGGCACTTCGTAGGTTAGTAGCCCCCTCCTATTCATATTGTATGGCAGTGGCATGACGTCATATGTGACGTTTCCTCAGCTCACATGATGCCGAGCTGCTGAGGTAGCGCCCATCTAATAAGTGAGGTGCAAACAGACTCTCCCTTAAAGTAATAATCGACATGATCTTCCAACAGTTGGTAATATCAAGTGTTCTGTGCGCTGAGGGTGGCGATTTGGGCTTGTTGGTATGGTTGCATGATGATGGATGGTAGCGCAGACAACGAACACGGACAAGAGTAGGCACATAGACACAACACAGCGCTAACTTTCAACAACAGTTTATTGCACGCAGATCTCCGTGGTGTATGCGATCCACCACGCCAACGTCGCACGTGCGTAGCTCTAAAAACCATCAAATATAAAATTGTAAAGTATTGGAACACGCGCGTTGGTTATATTTGATGGTTTTTAGAGCTACGCACGTGCGACGTTGGCGTGGTGGATCGCATACACCACGGAGATCTGCGTGCAATAAACTGTTGTTGAAAGTTAGCGCTGTGTTGTGTCTATGTGCCTACTCTTGTCCGTGTTCGTTGTCTGCGCTACCATCCATCATTCTGTGCGCTGTTTTCACCTGAATGATTAAAGGCAACACCCACGTGAAAATGCGAATACAGAAGCGAACGAGCCTCTAAGCCGACACACTAGTGCAATATGCACGTCGTAAGTCAGGTTTCTAACTATACGCGCTTCAACGGTAATGACGTCTACTTAAAGAGCCCCCAAAACACCTCCGATGATTTTTCAAGTAAACGCGCGCAGAGTGTCCAGCGTGCGGTCATGACACCAATGCCATATGCAGCAGGGCAACGAGCCGCGAGCGGACCCCAAATTACGACAATCCCTTGTCCTCTCTGTGCCTTCCAGTATCCCCAGCGCTGACCCCGACGTAAGCATTCGAGTCTGGTCACATCACGATCAAAAGGAACATGTTCGTCTTATTACAGCTACGCACGCTCGTCGTTTTTTCTTCTCACCGTGCAAGGGAGAGCGACGATCCTACACAGCGTGGCGAATGAAAGAGCGGCAGGCACCTTTAACGAGCGTAACTCCGCTTCAAACGAGCGTAACTCTGCTATTACGGCACTGCTTTAAAAAAATCTCACGGTTACAAGTTTACTAGAGAGACATGAACAGCAGCAACATTACAAGTAAACTTCTACCTCTGAGTGGTTTCATGGCCCTTTAAACGCATCAAAACGCTGTGCACCTAAAAGGGTCGTGAAACGCTCGCTCTAAAACGACAATGCCAAACCACCGACATGCACACGCACTAACTAGGTGACGTGGAAACGTGGAACTCCTCGGTACTTGTGAGTGCGTGCAATTGGGACGCCCATCAGCTATATGCAAATGGCGCTAACTTCAAACCTGCAGCTGACGTCATATAAAGAAGCATTCTTGAGGGATGCGCATTAAGTATGGCAAACGCTGATCAGCGCATCTTGCGCACGCTCGCAGATACAGTAGAGCTTTGCGTTCCTCGATAGGCAAAGCGTCTATGCATGGAGGTCCACTCGAGCTGATGATATAGCTAGCGCGTGTGGCTGCCGATGGTGCCGGATTGTCGTTGTAAAGCGACCTTCTCACGACCCCTTTAACGAGAGTACTATATAGCGCAGCTTCACTGCATCTTGGTCAAGCATCCACTGTGAAGCCAAACTAATCAGCACCTGCACGCACACAGTGTATTCAGCATTGCCATCATTCGAAACATCAAGCCATTATTCCCTTGTCAAATAAAGTGCGCTTCAGCGCAAAAGCTGCCAATGCCAAAAGTTCATTCAGCAAAGCCAACGACCACTACAAGCTCGTTATAGCAAAAACTCTTTATTGATGATGACTGTGCACAGCTGTATACCGCCAACGGCAGAAGTTTGCAGAACATGATCTGTTGAAAAGACAATGCGCAGTCCTGGAATCAACATTTATGAACATTATGTTCCAGGATGCCATACCAAAACCTTCAACTTTCCCCCCAACACAAGCGACTACAGCCTTGTACAGCTATGGCTGCTTGTGCGGTCTTGCCAAGATTTGCAAGGGGTGTGCTAATAGCAACTTTCGAGACCAGAAATGAATACAAGTCCAATAGCACATTGATTTAACAAAACTGAAGTAGTTCAAGAGTATTGAACAGTTATTCTTACAGTTAATGTGAAATGTGCACGTGCTAGAATTTATACTTCCAGCATTAAAAACAATAAAGCATCATGAACAAGCAAGCGAGGCTTTGAATCTGGAGAGCAGATGTGTGCAAATCCTTTCTGTGCAGCCAGTACAGTCAGGCCTGATATGCAATGTAGCCTGCAACATGCAATGTTTCACACAATATGCTCGTGGGAATGAATGTTATTGCACTTTGGCACCAAGTTCGTGTTCAGTTTGGTGCAGCTAAAGTTTTGAAGTATTTGCAAGCTATTCACATTCACGAATGGCAGCTATTACATTCAAGGACGCAATAAAGGTAGGGTGAGTTGGCTTTGGCTCGCAATGTCGAAAATGGTGCAATAAACACAGTGGCAAAGAACATATATAACAGGAACCCATTGCAAGAACAACAAAACAGTATGCTGTTTGACTGAATGAGAAAAACTTAATATTCACACACCCCTGCATAATTCTCTATACAAGATGGCAAATCCGCTTACTCCCAGCTCTGTAGACTTTTAGAACTATGAACTTTCATTCACCTTCGGCATTACCAACCTTCGTATGACAAGATAGTCTGCTTTCTCGCAGCCATGGCTGAATAAGTGATTCCTTACGCACGCATTACATGTTTTAACAAAATATTGGCATGGTAAAAGTATATATATATATATATATATATATATATACAATTTAAAGATGAAAGCATGGTTAAATAGTTCTGACATTTCGCTGGAACACCATATACAACTGCTCTTTGAAACTCAACAAAATTAGCAGTGCAGCAAGATATGCAGAGCTTTATGCAAATCTTGGGCCAAACAGAAACCTTGGTGTGATGCAGATCTAGCACAACTACGCCAGAAAGCCAGAGACAAAGATTATTGGAAAAACGTTTCAAGTATGGCTGTTGGAAAAGTGGGTACATAAAGAGCCGTAACTGAACGTACTAAACTTCATACTAAGAAGTCAAATGACCTTTTGACATAAAATGTTGAGAGGTGGCACTATAATTGCAATAATTTGCATGGTTATGAAGCACAGGTATCTTCCTGCATTAAAAAAAATTAAGGTACGAAAAAAAGAATGCTACGAGGGCACAATAGCTACCGCGAATAAACAGTACATAAGCACAATTAGGTGCAAAAGTGTGGGGATGAATTCGCTGCACATTTTTTTTAACTTCAGAACACAAACAAATTGATTGAAATCCAGTGGCACAAATGCTGCTGTGCTGGATTTTTCTTTTTTGGAACACCATGGTCCCCAATCTTTTACTTGCGACTGTACTGTGGTAACCAAACAGATCTTTCCAGCGATTTTTGTACGGAACGAAGCCACACAGAATAAATCATGATAGATACTTCCTTAGAACTTAAAATATTGGCACAAATCGATACAAGGCCTCTACCAAACTGCTTGCCAGTTTCAGACAAGCCAATTCCACAAGGTAAGCAGTTTTTCAGATTCAAGCCCGACAAGACAACGAAAAGTCAGCTGAGTGAAAAGTCACTTTCTTTTTACAGTACAAAGGCTTCCGCACTCACACATGTTCACAAAATGAAAGTTTTGGCAAGACCTATTTTCGAAGAGAAGCAACGACAATGGAGGTGGCCTGTAAACTTAGCTGCACTATTGTGACTGGGCGATGGCAGTCAATACAGAACCTACCAATACAACCTATTAAACATGCTTTTCATTATTGTGCATAGCGCCACGCCAAGGCAATGTGTATTGAGATGGTGGCTTTTCTACCTTTTTCTTTTTCGTTTTACCAGCTAGGGAACCACATTTTTTTTTCTTTTCGGAGGCATGTCAGCTGCAGCACATGGTAGAACAGACCCTTTGCGGAGTCTTGGTGCTAATATAATCAACGCTGCTTGCTTGATTTTTGTTCCTTGGAGGACTATGTACTCTTAAATTTCCCTCTTAGAACGCTACAACTAGCTGGTCATGTACCCACAGTTCAAGAAACAAACGCACCATGTGAACAACAGTGAGGCAAGGAAAGGTGTGCAAGAATATTTGTTTTGGAACAAAAGTACGCTGTTAAGAGGCAGCGCGAATGTGTCAAGCATCAAGATGTTGAACGAAAGCACCGAAAATGCGCTCTAACCTTGCAATGCAGAATGCCCCAGTGAGACACAGGCAAGATTAAAAACTGCAGCTTTGTTATTACAGACTATTCGCAACTGAATGACTGCACCCGCTGCGCAGCTAAAACAACCGACCCCATCACAGTTGAGAGTCCTTGAAAAGTCTCGCAGCGTAAAAAGCAAAACCTACGAAAGCTCTCAGCCATGCTTCGACACGGACACAGACACTTGCACACACGAAATAGGAGCAATGAAAGATCGTGTGGGGGAAAAGTGTAACTGTGGTGCAGTGAAAAGTCGCACTCAAGAGTTGCAAGGGACACCTAGTATGTACAGTCCAGAAGAAAAACGTTCGCCTTGGTGACTTTCAATGGCAGAACATCACAGAAGTCAACCTGTCGCAGTTTTCAAACAAAGCAGGGACGAGTTGCACAAGGCAGAGAGCGTTGAGTGACATTCCACACAAACACTGGCTTGCCCAAACGTAATGGGCACACGCAAGAAAGCTTGAACTTGCAAAAGTGGACGAATGCCTGCATAAAAACCTGAACGATGACAGCTGTACAAAGTACATGAAATGACAGCCCCAATTTTCAACAAAACACTAATGCTCTGTTTAAAAAGAAAAAAAAAAGCACAAAGAATCTAGAAGAAAAGGAGATTGGTGAAGGAAATGAATAAAGAGAAACAAGAAAAAGGATAAACAACTGAATCCAAGAGAAAAGCAGACACAAGGGCGGTCGCACAATAAGTACCAAATGCACATGCCCCAATTTCACCTAAAAACATTTGAGTCTATGCCAACACAACAAAGGCCTCCAAAGCTCCCTGTGGCTTTCAAGGGAATTGAGCAATAGAGAGAAACAAAAAATGACAGGACTGATCACAGAGGTGCGCAGGGGCTGCTATGAACTTGAATGATTTCTCGAGCCTGTAAAGCAAGCGGAAGCAACTCTTGCAGAACTGAGGACAAGACGGAACGAAAACGGACAGCTTCATGAATCACGAGTGATGTATGCCAAACAGGAAGGCTTATTCTGACCCTTGCACAGGTGGTACCACGGAGATAGATGCAATTACCCCTGATGCATACGAGCTATTAAACAGCCAACTCACACAGGTCAAGTGACAGCAGGCTACAATTCTCACAATTGCTCTTGCTTACCTAGCAGGTGAGAATGTACAGTGCTGTTACACATAGAACTATTTCTTAAAGCTTCGATGAAGTTCAATGAAAATGAGGAAGGTACAACTTTGTTGCGGCCAATTCTGCATGTAAATGCTCTTGACAAGTAAATGACATGGCGACATCAAGCAAACTTTAAATTTTGGACAGTGACAGTCAAAAGTGCAGGCCTAATGCCTGAACACTAAGCACAGTTGTACTTATCCGTTACAGCTTGAACTTTGCTCTATCAAAGGTCTACAGCTAGAGACGTAGGATACATACACGAAGACATGGTACTACACGCTGAAACGGTGACTGCATTTACTGGGCTCGTTTAGCTTGCCCAGCATGAATGAATTCTGCAGCCACACTTCAAACATACTTTGACCAACGGACCACTTTTAAGTCCAGCACAAACACTCGCACCTGCGGGGTGAACAACAAAAAGACCGCGCCAACGAAGACCACTGTGATGCGCCACAAGCGAGAAAGGGGAACTAAGCTCCAGCCTCGTGTGACCAGGCAGCCAGATGGCAGCAGGGTTTCAAAGAGATGCAAGGTCGAAACTCGAAAGGTACATAAATTACAAAAAAAAAGTGCACTGCCATTTCTCTTCTAAACCCACTCCTACAAAATCCCGCTTCTTTTTTTATATACCCCCCCGGTCCCCCCTGCAAATTGCTCAGTGTAGGATGTCGACTTCTTCATCTTCGTCGTCCGTGCCCGCTATGCTTGGGTGGGAGGAATTACCCCTCGAGGAGGACGAGGAAGAAGTTGTGCTTGTCAGTGTGAGAACTTGTTCGTGCAAGAACAGCCCGCTGCGCTGCTCCTTGAGCCTCTGCTCGTGCGCTTTGTCCTGCTGCGTCTGGACCTGGGCCATCGCCACACGCCGCCGCCGCTGCTGCCGCTGCCGCGGGCGCTTACACCGCTCCTTCTGCAAAAACGTAACCGAGGAGAACAAAGCATGAAGTGATGCACAGCCAGAGTTAAGATTGTTCTCTACTGCAGATATGAAAAGAGTTAAAAATACACTACAGAACAAAAACGCTTGTTCGCGTATCAGTAAAGTACAATTTTACAATCTCGAAAAACACCACTCTTTTCGCGACACGACCATTGACAAGCGAGCAAATGCGCAGAAAAAAAAAAAATGCGCGGGGGGACGCCATAGAATTTTGAAGGAGTCAACTGGGACCTACGTAGCTCCTAATCGAAAAAATTTAAGTACATTGTAATCTGCGGGTTTGTAACCTAGCATGCGAAGTTTCAAATTTTCACCGAGCCAATGTCGCGAAAATACGAAAAATACATTGTGAAATTTCTTACGTCAAGTCAAAGATTATAGCATGAAATTTACTTATGACAATAAAACCTATGACATTAGAGTTCTCAAATAGCAGTTTATCAATCTTAAACAACTTACTGTTTCTCTTTAGTGCCCTTTTAAGCGTTCCGAGAGAATTGCATTATCATTACATCGTACACCTTTTTAATACCCCTGTAACACAAGAAAGTTTAATGTCATTTGCACCTAATAATATTTACGTTCAATGCACTTTGCTGGCTGCCACACTGGGACATCTTGCGTCATTAAACGAATATGACCTGAGCAAACAAACAAAGAGTCCCCCGTTCGAATGCCTTTCTGTCATGAATGAGTACCCTTGCCAAAGAACGGCCACTAAATTCTCATGAAAGGTAAATGATTTTATATACAGGCGCATTGTCATGTTTTGTGCAAAACAATTAAACTTATTTGTTCTTGACATTTTGCGCATCCTCATTTCCAGCTACAATGTCGAGAGCATTGCTAGCCCTGTAAAGCCACATCCTCAATAGTAGCCAACAAAATCCGATGGCATCAACATAATTTGACAAGCATTTGCTGAAAACAATTTTACTAGCAGCTGATATTGCCTACTACTTCTAGTAGTGGGTCGTATGCCAAGGCGAAGGCTCACACCACAAAAAAGAAGGAAGTGCGCAAGGGCCCCGCTCTGGCAAACAAGCCCAACCAACGCGCTTGGTTAGAGCCCTGTTGCTCAGACGTCAATAAACGTTGTCCACACCTCTGGAGCAACGTGACAATTGGTGGAGGTGCGGGGTAGCCCCTCACGCATGTTTCAGACCCCTCCTGGAAGCGGCACCACAAGCCCAGTGCGAGCCAACACTCCCATTCATCGGACAAGCCGCAGGATCAGGAGATTACCACCCGAAGCTGACCCTACAGTTCACACCAGTATGAGCACGTCCGTTCAAACCACTTTAACAGGTACGGAAAACCCCACGGTGACTCGGTACACCCTCGAAAGTCCACAAGTTCCGACACCGTTTCATGGCACCGAGCTCAAAGACGTCGAGGACTGGTTGGTCGACTTCGAGCGCGTGGCTGCTTTGAATGAATGGAACGACGCGGCCAAACTACGGCGTGTGTACTTCTATTTGGAGGATGGAGCACGTACCTGGTACATGAATCATGAGGAACAGATGACATCGTGGCCCGAATTCTGCCGCCGCCTGTTGGATACCTACAGAAGTGCTGATCGCCACGAACGAGCGGAGCGAGCGATCCAGGCCCGCATCCAGATGCCCAATGAAACTGTCATGACCTATGTGGAAGATATGACGCGCCTGTTCCGACAGGCTGATCAGAGTATAACAGAGAAAAAGAAGTTGCGTCAACTGATGCGTGGAGTTATAAGGAGCAGCTTTTCGCTGGCCTTTTACGGAGCCCTCCGAACACGGTCGCCAAGTTTTTGTCTGAAGCCGTCACGATGGAAAAGGTGCTTCAGCATCGATCTACCCTGTATGAGCGGCAAGTGAACACGTCCACTGCTCAAGTTCTCACGACTATTGGGAGCAACACTGAGTGTCTGCGCGACCTTATCCGCTTTATAGTACGCGAGGAGCTCCAAAAGGTTGCCGCACCACCACTACCTACGGCGAGTTCCATTGCAAGCATCGTCAAGGACGAGCTGCATCATGCCCTTCGTGACCCTGTGAGTCTGGATAACGCCACACCCGCCCCACCTGACTACCACCGTGCGACCTATGCGGAAGCCTTGAAGCGCCCAGCTTCTTTTTCTCGCTGTTTGATCAGGCACCTCCTACGGTTTCACTTCAGTCGGCGCAGCCTCTACGGTACTACGAGAACACAGGCACGCCCCCACACCTCGTTTACGCCAGCCCTGTACATCTTGCGGAACAACCAGCACACTACCTTGATGACAGACGCGCTTCGCCTCGGAAATCTGATGTGTGGCGCACTCCTGATCGCTGACCTCTGTGCTTCCACTGCGGTGAAGCGGACCATTTGTACCGCCAGTGTCCATACCGGCGCCTCGGGCGGCACGGCTTTTCAGTATATTCAGCGCCTCCTCGGTATAGCCAGCGGCCCCGGGACATTGAGGACTACCTGGCTCAACAGCGCATGTCACCGCCTTCTGGACGGCAGTCACGCTCACCATCGCCGAGGCGCTTTTCATCTTCGCCCCAGCGACGTGCTGGCTCACGGTCTCCCAGTCCCCGCCGGGAAAACCAACGCAAGCGACCCTTGGGGGCGAGGTCGCTGGCAGTCGACGTGCTGAAGACCTCCGATCGACGCTAACAGGAAAGGGTGTAGATTCAACTGAGTGATATGTGCGGCTTTCTCTGGATATACCGGTGCTGATGGACGGCTATGCAGTAGGTGCTTTAGTTGATACCGGGGCTGACTATTCGATACTAAGCGGGAAAATGACCAGACTACTAAAGAAGGTAATCACGCCCTGGCATGGCTCCGTGATTCGAACGGGTGGTGGCCACACCGTCTCTCTGCTTGGAACCTGCACGAGTAGAGTTCGGGTCTGCGGTTATACTTTTGTAGCAAGTTTCCTTGTGCTTCGTGAATGTTCACGCGACGTTATTCTTGGTGTTGACTTCCTGCAAGAGTATGGATCTGTCATTGATCTTCAAGAGAATCGCATCACCTTCTCAGCCGACCGGGCAATCAACAAGCAGGACAACCAACAACGTGCCGACGTTCTTCGTGTTTCTGCTGAAAGTATAACGCTTCCTCCAAGAGCCAGTGATATAGTCAACGTCACATGCTGTGGATTGCGAAATGGCGAAGCGATTGCAGAAAGTAATTTTGAACACCTGCTGACTCAAGGTGTTTGTGTGGCTAGGAGTATCATACAGCTACGTGATGGCCGATCTCAACTGCTCGTTACAAATTTCAGCAACGAACACAGACACCTTTTCCGTGGCACTTCGTTAGCGTTTGTAGATGAATCAATTAGGAACTGTTCCCATCTGCTTCTCGTCAGACACAGTGGAGGCCGCCGATACGTCTCTAAACAATATCGATATTAATTCTAACCTCACACCAGAAAACCAGACAGCACTGCGAAAACTCTTGCTTGAATTCAAGTCATGCTTCGCTACTTCCTCTAAGGTGCGCCAGATTTCGATCACTAGGCACAGCATTATCATTTACGACGACGCCCGCCCTATACACCAACAGCCTTACCGTGTGTCAGCGAAGGAACGAGAAGCTATTCGTATGCAAGTTCAAGAAATGCTTGACGATGGCATCACCAAGCCTTCCAACAGGTCGTCCTAGTCAAGAAGAAAGACGGAACGCTACGTTTTTGCGTCGATTACTGGAAGCTGAACAGCGTGACTAAAAAGGACGTGTACCCACTGCCACGCATCGACGACTCGTTAGACAGATTACGCCACGCCCACTATTTTTCCTCTTTGGATTTAAAAAGCGGGTACTGGCAAATTGAGGTTGACAAGCGAGACCGCGAGAAAACGGCTTTTGTGACCCCTGATGGCCTGTATGAATTTCGAGTCCTTCCTTTTGGTTTGTGCTCAGCGCCCGCAACTTTCCAACGAATGGTGGACACTGTGCTTACTGGTCTGAAGTGGCAAACTTGTCTCGTATACCTTGATGATGTTGTCATTTTTTCTGAAACCTTCCAGCAACATCTTCACCGCATCAGGAGTGTGCTACAGGCTATTCAATCAGCAGATCTTACACTCAAACTGCAGAAGTGTCACTTCGGTTATGAAGAGCTCAAATTCCTTGGCCATGTAGTCAACGCGAAAGGAGTCCGACCCGACCCCGACAAACTTGCCGCTGTAGCCGCGTTTCCACATCCTACAGACAAAAAGGCTGTTCGGGGCTTTCTGGGCTTGTGCGCCTACTACCGACGATTTGTTAGAGGGTTTTCAAAGATAGCGGAACCCTTGACTCGCCTCACACGCGACGACACACCGTTTGTATGGGCTACCGAGCAACAGGCTGCTTTTGCCGAGCTACGACAGCGGATGCAGTCAGCCCCTGTTCTTGCACATTTTGACAATGATGCTGACACAGAGGTGCACACTGACGCCATTAACATCGGCCTCGGCGCAGTGCTCGTCCAGCATCAACACGGCAAAGAACGAGTCATAGCCTATGCCAGCCGCTCACTGTCCCGTACCGAGGTGAGTTACACGACCACAGAGAAAGAGTGTCTCGCAGTAGTGTGGGCGATCACCAAGTTTCGCCCGTACCTCTATGGTCGTCCATTTAAAGTGGTGACGGACCACCATGCCCTCTGCTGGTTGGTAAACATACGTGATCCCTCTGGACGACTGGCCCGATGGAGCTTGCGTCTACGGGAATTTGATGTCACCATCGTATATAAGTCTGGACGAAAGCATGAAGACGCTGATACACTGGCGCGTGCACCCATACCTTTAGTCAATCAAGAAGAAGAGGACGATGACTGCTTCCTGGGCGCCCTTAGCTCATCTGACTTGAGCAGACGCCAGCGAGAGGATGAAGAGATTCGACCGCTCATCGACTATCTGGAGAGTCATAGCGCTGTTATACCTCGCCATCTATCTCGCGTCGTGACGTCTTTCTGCCTCCGAGATAATGTCCTGTACAAAAAAAAACTCCCGTTCTACGAGCCGCGCTTACCTCCTCTTCGTTCCGAAGGACATGCGGGACGAAGTCCTCTCCGCGTGTCATGACGAGCCCACATCTGGTCATTTAGGTTACTCGCGAATGCCCGCCAGAGTAAGTGAGGCGTACTACTGGCCCGGACTTTCGGCAAGCGTGAAGCAGTACGTCAAAAGCTGTCGTGAATGCCAGCGTCGAAAGTCACCACCAAGCAAGCCGGCTGGAATTCTTCAGCCAATTATCCACCCCACAAGCCATTTGACCAAGTCGGCATGGACATTCTCGGCCCATTTCCTTTATCGTCTGACGGCAACAAATGGGTCATTGTTGCAACTGACTATTTGACCCGCTATGCTGAGACACAGGCGATACCACGAGCCACGGCTTCTGAAATAGCACAGTTCTTCATGTGCCACATTGTTCTGCGCCACGGTGCTCCATCTACAGTGATAACCGACAGAGGAACAGCGTTCACTGCACAGCTTATTGATGAAGTTTTTCGACTAAGTAACACTAGGCATCGAACGACAACTGCTTACCATCCGCAGAGCAACGGCTTAACCGAGTGACTACCGTAATTACTCGAATCTAACGCGCACCTTTTTTTCGGTCAAGCGAGTTCATAAATTGCATGCGCGTTACAATCGAGTACGAACAAAAAAATTACGGTCAATCTATTGCCATCGGCAAGTCCAAAATGGCCGCCCCCTACGTGCGTCGGCATGGCGCGTCCGCCATTTCTGCCTATGTGTTTCCCATGTGCGGCACTTCGTACGTGTGCTGAGGAGTTCGACATCTAGTAGTGCATTAGCATCGACGACGTAGAAGGGCCGACTCCAAAAACTCGAGTGCACCACGATGCCGCTTTTAAAAGAAAAGTCATCGCGTGTGCAGAGACGGACGGAAATCGGGCCGCATTGCGGTCGTTCGGAGTTCCCGAAACGTGCATGCGGGACCGGCGGAAACAAAAGCAGAAGATTGTTGACAGCAAAGCTTCACTCAAAGGCTTCAGTGGACCACAGCAGGGTCGGTTTCCGCAAATTAAAGAGCTGCTCGGCGAGTATGTGCTTGAGCAGCGAGCGGCACAGCGGCCCGTGACGATAGAACTGCTCCAAGTGCGGGCTATGCAATTAGTCTTAGAAAAAGGTCTAATGCGGAGCCAGTTTAAAGCAAGCAGGTGCTGGCTAACTAACTTTATGAAGAGGAAAGGCTTTTCCCTCCGAAGGGGAACATGCATATGCGAAAAGTTTTGTGGAGGAGTACTATGAAAAGCTTCACAGTTTTCAGAGGTTCGTCCTAAACTTGCGGCGCAACAACGGCTACCTGCTTGGGCAAATCAGGAATGCCGATCAGACGCCTCTTTACTTCGACATGCCTGGCATCACAACCGTCGAGCAGAAGGGGGCGAAGCAAGTTCGCGTGCTGACATCGGTCCACGGTAAAACTACAGTGACGGCAATGCTCTGTTACACGTCAGATGGGCACAAGCTTCGCACGTACCGTATATTTAAATGGAAGACGCTCCCGAAAGGAGTCGTTTTTTCGAGTGGTGTGATCGTGCGGGCCAGCGAGAAAAATGGGTGCGCGTTGCAATCGATGTCTTACATTTTTTTTTTTTTCGCGGTGAAAATCGGGTGCGCGTTACAATCGAGGGCGCGGTAGAATCGAGTAAATACGGTAAATAAGACAGTCACAAACATGATCTCCATGTACATCGACGTCCAACACAAAACATGTGATCGCATTTTGCCTTATGTGACGTTCGCTTATAACACCGCCGTTCAAGAAACAACCCGATTTACACCATTTCGCCTTCTCTACGGCCGCGAAGTTCAGACGATGCTGGATGCGATGCTTCCTTGTGAGGACGCCGATCAATTAACAACTGACGCAGAAGAATTCGCAGAGCGTGCCGAGGAAACTCGCCAGCTCGCCCGGCTACACATTGGTCAGCAGCAACAGGTCGATGCACGACGTTACAATATGCGTCACAATGACGTATCTTACAGTCCAGGAGACCAAGTTTGGGTTTGGACCCCTGTTCGTCGCTGTGGCCTCTCCGAAAAGTTGCTCAGCAGATACTTCGGTCCGTACAAAGTATTACGCCGCGTGAGTGACGTAAATTACGAAGTGGTTCCGGACGCTACGTCGTCACGATGGGTACAACGAAGACAACCGACCTCCGACATAGTTCACGTGGTGCGCATGAAGCCTTATTTTGCACGTTCCTAAAAGACCACTTTTCCTGTGTTTTTTTTTTTTTATTTGTGTTCCGACAATTGCCTCATCATTGGTGAACATATCGCATGTAACATTTGATTATTGGTGCCCTTTTTCATCGTTTAAGCTACTTTGTTTTTTTTTTTTGCAATAACTTTACAGCATCGGGACTATGCTTTCTTTTTTTGTTGAGGAGGAATATTGCCACCTACTTCTGGTAGTGGGTCGTATGCCAAGGAGAAGGCTCACACCACAAAAAAGAAGGAAGTGCGCGTGGGCTCCCGCTCTGGCAAACAAGCCCAACCAACGCGCCTGGTTAGAGCCCTGTTGCTCAGACGTCAATAAACCTTGTCGGCACCCCTGGAGCGACGTGACAATATGCATAGCTGTTTATGCATGCTGCAACATTGTTTTGTTGCTTCCATCTACTCTTCACCACATCACAATTGCCAGTATCTGCAAATGACATTATTTGCAGCCGTTAGGGGGTCCGTGCAGAATTCTATCGTCAACTCAAACCTCTGGTCCGCATATTAAGGGACATACTTATACTATCGGTCCATTAGATTCGCCTGCAGCACGTGACCTAGTTCACAAGGTGCTGCACCTAGCTATTTTTTTCAGCGATGCAGCATTGATGACCTCTGAACCTCGCCATTCGTTTCGAAAGGTGCAGAAGAGGTGCAGCACTGGTTCATGATTTTCCTACACCTTCTACGCTGACGCCAGCTTGGTGCAGCCGGGCGTGCAGCTGAGCAGACGACGCAGCACTTAGGCTTAGGCGCCGTACCCACTTGCCAAGATGTTTGCGCCTCATAAACTGTCCGCATGTGTGATTCGCCATTAGTCAGTGTTAGCTGAACGGTGTAAATTAAGCGAATGCGTAGTAATAAGGCCTGCACCGTGTCGGCACATCATCATTCGTTTCGGGCGTCATGCTGTGCCTGCACTGCTGAACTCGCGCTGCACAATCGTGAATCGGTTCCGACTGGTGCAGGTGAATTGAACAGACCTTATGCTTCACATTCTGGAAGCTAGATAAGAAGCTAGGCATGCAAAATATGTAATGCCATGTGTTTCCTAATCATACTTTTGAGGATTTAAAGGCACACAGAAGCCAAACACAAGCTTGAGCATGAGATACCACGACGCGGTGCAAGTTAGGGCTCACGTAAACCTTCCGACTATATCGCCTAGATTTTCACAAAACTGATCCAAAGACTAAACTTTTCCTTTAGTGTCTCTGCAACAGTTCTGTTGCTGGCACAGTGCCAAATTCTTACTTTATGCACAGGTGCATTTAATGAAGCAGGGGTGCTGCGGCCGGATGTGGAACGAGGGTTGCTTTGTTGACGACGGCCCCTTTTTCTAGAGCCTTGACTTGTGTACTCCGGCTTGTCGTCCACTGCAGCTTCTTGGGCCTCGACGGTAGTCCGCACGTACTCTGCTATCTGCCGGAGCTTGGAGTCGTCGAGGCGCCTGAGGTCTGCAGAAGTGTGGATGTGGAGAATAGGACACTGAATTTCAGCTGCTCACGCTGAAGACGGCATTAAAACTACACTGTTGTGTAGACTTTCAGTTTTGTTACAGCCAACACCAGGCAGTGTCTTCACATCCAATTACTTAAATCAGTGGTGGTCTAGTGAATCTAAAATTTGGATAAATTTTTGGAGCAGGAAAAAACGCTCTTTTGAAGCAGTAGCAGCCACATAAGCATTTTGCAGCAGTTCTGTAGGACAAAATTTTGCATTTAAGATGATTTAGAGCAGGAGAAAATCAAAATGCATTACATTTGGTGCAGCTTATTACTACTGCACAATTGTTCGGTACTTTAGAGCAAATAGACACAAGCAAGATTGACGCAGCGTTGCCATTTAGCTCGTGTACCCACAAGAGTAAACTATGGTATGTTGCAAGCAGACTTTTTGCCTATAAATAACTCTTTTACACTAGTGAGAATCGTTTTATGCAATATAACATAACACAAAAGTGACATGAAATAGAGAAAAACAATTTTGCACTGTCGGCAATAAGTATTTTTGTCTGTATAAAATTACTGCGATGAGTGTCAACAGCGGCAAGAAAATATTCCGGTTTGTGAGCAAGGCGATCAATTCCGAAGCGCCCTCATTTTTACTTTGAAGTGAACCGAAAAAGGCCTAGCGACGATATCGGCGCTGTCGAGCTATCAGTGGCTGCGAGCGCACTAGACCAGAAATATTTTCGTTCGTAGATGTCGATCTGCCTGATGCTAATCCCATGAAAGTATCTCCAAAGACATTGTTTTAGAAAGATACTCCACGCTATACATGCACAGACTATGTCGTGTCGGGACGTTTGCTTTTCTAGGGATAATGTGCGAGCTGTATCCTCTATAAATTGTTACTTCAAGACAAACGCTGCAAAGGACACACGAAGCTGCGGCTGCGACGAGCAGCAGGACACAAAGGTCGGCTAGACAGCAAAGCGCGAAAAAGCATGTCTTCTTCGCTGTCACTTTAGCTGCTTTAGTACCAATACAATAGTATGCGTTTGCATGCACGATGCAATTCACTGACAACTTGTTTGGGCCAGGGACACTGCAATATAATCATGGGCTCGTTTGAACTTTGCGATAACAACACTCAATGAAGAGACTAAGGTTTGCTCATTCTTCGAACATTGCGTTGGAAGGCGCTTTCACATCACTTTGCTGCTGGACGAATGAGCGGAAAACTGACGACTGACAGACAAGCGACAAGCAAGCAGACCGATTGGAGGGCCTGGGGCTGGTTGCCAGACCGCTGTCTGGTTATCATTCGTGAGGATGACTCAACTACCGAGATCGAAGAGGCAGCGCCTACACGACCAACGAGCTCAGAGTTGACGCGAGCACTGACAGCTGTTATCGGTGTACAGCGACAACATGACGTTAACCGATATAGAGACAGACATCATCGCGAGCAAGTGGAACGTCGTCAAGAGAAAATAAGAGACTTTTTTTTTGCTTCTTGCCACATCAGTTTTTTTTTTCTTTCTTTTGGCTCTTTTCAGATCCGTTTAAACGATGCATTTGCTAAACTGCAATGAGAACCCCTGTACTCCTGCCGCGACCTTCTCCTTAGCCCCCCCCCCCCCCAAAAAAATAAAATAAAAAAAAAACCCACTTGAAAAAGTGCGTTTACGCTTGATTTCGTTTTTCCAGACTGCCCAGTTTTTCGGACGATCTTGCGGTCCCTTGAGGGTCTAGGAAATCGAACGTCGACTGTATGTTGGAAGTTGTTGAAGATAGAAAGCTCCAGCCACGACTCACATGCTGGTTTAAACTTCGCCTACTAGACCGTGATGGACAAACCAATAGTTTCCGGCCATATTTTCCGACTAAAAAACTGCTGTCACGTGCGCTTAGGGTGAAGGTGATGGCAATACGCAAAAGGGGAATGTTCAAAGAACTCTCCAGCTAAAAGGGTCCTCGCAACAATATTTCAGAACGGTCAGAAAATGTTGGCAATTGGTTGTTGTGGCTTTTGAGAACAGTCGAGCCAAACATAAGAGCACAGAACATGGCCTGGAATTCAGAACTTATACTCAGTCAGCGAGAAATCGCTTTCTGTTCTTTTTACAAATGATGACAAATGATGCTATATACCCAAATGACCCCGCTTTACCTATTTTTATTGAGGATGAAACTGTCTTATAAACGATGCAAGGGCTTCTGCTACTTAAGGGGATCCTGAAATGGTTCTGACGATTTTGTATAAAAGCACTGAGCTAACAAAGCAAGTCGTAAGAATCATTTGCAGACTCATTTAAGCCGTCTGCTACAAATTGCAGTGGCCCAGCCAAGGAAGTTTTAATCTTCCTGCACACTCCTTACACAGCATTTTTCCAGGATATGTGGCACTAGCGACAGATCTGATTGGATATGCACAGTCCATGTCACTGAACCTGCAGTGGGCAGCGAGCGTTGTTTGCCTATATTACTATTTGCTCTGTGCAGACGGGAGCTGTGCCACAATTTTTGTCGAGTTTAATTCACTCGAACATCACGAATTGCACTAGCCACGTTGTGTACAGCAAATCCTGTGATTGAAGGAAAGAAGCGTAAACTTAAAGGCTCCTTTTCTTTGTTAGACCCAATATTTACTAGGCCTGTGCAAACAAATAATGCAGTATTCGAATGCGCTTCGAATCGAATTTGGTTTCACTGCAGTAAAGTAGTGCTGAGCCGTGAAAACACCTATGCAAGAAAAATCCACGCTGCCGCGAAAAGTTTAAAAGCTTGCTATACTAACTTCCTCTAGGTATAGCGAATTTTAAAACGTAACGTATTTTACGAGCTATCACTTGCTTCTACTGAAAGTTAAATCCTGCTACTATTCAAGATTGCTTACACTTCCTTAGATGCGAAAAATAAAAAATGGCATTTGCGCAGTCATTCTTTCAACTTCATTGTGCAGGTTAGGTTCGAATTCAATTTAAAATTGAAGACAGTGCACATCCTAGTCTAATTCAATTCAAAATTATTTGACCAAGATCACTATTCACCTCGAACCGAAAATTCGCTAACAGAAATCGATGCCAAGGAAAGCATAGGGGATAATATTTAAAGTAATAGTAATGTAAATGTGAAGAAAGCAAAGGGCAAAAAAGGATAACTTGCCGCCGGCAGAGACCGAACCTGCAACCTTTTAGTAACGCGTCCAATGCTCTACCACTGAACTACGGCAGTGGTCATCTCTGCAACTACATTACAGGGTATTTACGCACAAGAAAAAAAAAAAAAGCATCAATAAATTTGACTGTAACGGCCTTGTTACACGGTACACCTCTTAATTTGCAGTGTGAATGACTTGACAACGACGTAGCCTATAAATGCTGCCAAAATTCAATAACCACAGTAACTTGTACATTAAAATCAACATGCCATCCAGCAAGTTCACAGTCAATAAGTTTCAAGCAAGAGGGGAGCACACTGACCGACGGCAATCTCTCGGTCGGCAGAGGGGTCAACAGTGACAGTCGGGTCGATGATGCGTATCACATCCAGCTGTTCCCGCAGCCCCAAGCGGTGGCTGATTGCCTCAGTCAGAGCCTCCACTGTCCTCAGTTGCTCCCCACTGGTCATGGAAGACCTTTTGGGCAAAAAAAGAACGACGAGACATTCACAGCTGACATTACAGAGCAGGAGCCACTGAACAGGTCCACTTACGATATGCTGAAACAATCTAACATATTCGCCGACTTCCTTGTTAATATACAGAGGACTCCCATTAAACGAAACTCCGTTAAACGGAAAAGACTCATAAATGAAACTATCTGGGCACATTTGGTTGGTCTCATATATGTTTATAGATAAAAAGTTTCGGGTAATTGGAACATTTTTTTTCCCGCTTACATCGGGTATATGAAACTAAAACGCACAAAATCTATGAACGGCAGAAGTGGCCACAGCAGTCTAGCAACCATGGAACAAATGCCAAAGCTAGCCTAGCCAAGCCAATCTAGCGATTGCACATGTTCGCGCACGCCAAGCAGCAACAGACATCTCGTGAACTTCAGGAGACAGCCTTGAGGAACCTATAGCTGAAGTTCAAGATGAGGACTGGTGCTCAAGTGGTGATGAGATGGTGTGGGATCCCGGGCCCACTTCAGTTGCTGACAGTGGAGCAAAAGATGCTTTCATCCTGTTGCAGTGCTACTTTGAACATGATGGTGGCACAAAGTTCCTGCCCAGCCTTTCAGCAATGCACTCCTACTATGTGAGAAAGTGCTTGAAGAAGGCCAAGCAAATCGTTATCACCTCCTTTTTTCCCGAGTCAGCAATATTAGCAACATTTTTCTTTCTAATCAACTATAGCAGTATTGTATACGTCAAAATTTTTCTGTCCAGTCAGGCACAGTTGGTGCTTTTGAAATAAAGTCATTATTAATTTATTTTGTGGGCTTTGCTTAAGTGAAACTTCTCATAAATGAAACAAATTTTCTTGCCCCTCGAGTTCCGATTAGGGGGAGTAAACTGTAGTCGATCACTAATACAGTAAAACCTCGGTAATTTGAAATTATTGGGACTGTGAAAAATCTTCGAAATAAGTGGATTTTAAAGGTAAGAAAACTTATAAGAAGTCAGATGCAAGAAACTTTAAAATTATTGAAAGTAATCAGGGGTGGTTGTTTGCTGTGCGGGCTAGTTTACGGTTTCTAGGGTTGTGTTTTCCAGCAATACCTGGTCCAAATTTTGCCGCAAACTCGGCAAAGAAAAAATAATAATACTCGTGGTCAGGTGAAATGAGCACCTGAATAAAGAAGTCATGCTTCGCTACAAAACAGCGCTGACACATGGGCGACATGTCACCTGTCGGTGCGTTATGATGCGACGACCATGTGCCCATTCTGCCCGGTAAAATAAAGAACTCAATAATGGTCAGTTTGACCAAATTCGTGATGTGTTTTGGCTGGAAGACATGAACATTGAAATTTTCTAGAGTTTTCGAAGTAGGCATCAAGACAAGAACTTTGCCAGCACTGCACATGCACAAATTACTGGAGCAACCAACTCCCAATCAGAAGTTTACATTTATTGCAAATTGTATGAGACTGACCTTTGCTAATGTCTTCATATTCCCAGAAGGAAATTCCTGATCGATATGCGGGGCTTAACGTCCCAAAACCACCATATAGTTATGAGAGATGCCGTAGTGAAGGGCTTTGGCAATTTCAACCATCTGGGGTTCTTTAACGTGCACCCTAATCTGAGCTCACGGTCCCAGAAAGAATTAGCAAATCATGACAAGTTGACGTTGCGGGAAGCATGTCGTTTCTGCGGGTGCACATTTCAAGTAACCACAAGACCGGTTCTTTTTTGCAGCAGCAACGCTGAAGTACTTCACTTGTGACTCATTAGTACCGCTACATAGCCCTGCCCTGAGACTCCTAAAAACCGCCATTTCCACGGATTTGTGGCAAAATCACCATCAGTATTCGACAAAATACAAAACACAAACCCTTTGGTTGAAGGAGGATTTCGAAATAACAGAGTTGAAATTAATGAGGTTTTTAGTGTATATCTATCTTGAAGAGAAACACGAAACAGTAGCTCATTCTGGAGGAAAACCTGCCCACTGTTAGCACAAAACAAAGCTCTGTTCAAGGCCACATGTCCTTTACAGTGCATCTCCACTTTAGTATGAACATTATCACACACACTCAGATGAAACCGAGAAACGCCATAAAAAAAAATCATGAGAGAAACATAGACTGCAGCTCCACTGTTTCGGCAGGATTCACACCTAAAGAAACCGTGGCGGGTCTGACATTCTTTGATATCTAGATACTTTTCTGCCCATTTGGCTGATTCAAATAAATTTTTTTAGACCACTTCAATGCAGTTTTCTAATAAAACATTCCAGAATAAGAAAGTAAGCAGCGACATGCAAAAAAACTATTTACTATATTGTTTCTAGCTATGCAAATGCCTCATTGCCCACTTAAGATGCATTCCAGAGGCCAGAGGCAAATAAGGGCTGCTTACACATAACCATTACTTGAGTGTACGAATGCCACTTCGAGAAAACGACACCGTAAGTTAAGAGTTAAGCATAGAGTTAAGCATAGAGCTAACCAGTTTGCAGTTGAGGAAGTTCGCTCAACATTCAATGGCGTAGGTGAAGGTCCCCGCCGCGAACGCGGCCGTGGGCAGTGGCCCTCGGCACCTTCGAATGTTGTGGCAGCCCCACTACTGCTCCAATCTGAGAGAACATCCGATGACTCTGTGAGATCCAGGCTCCAATCTTCGAAATCCAGGTCACCTACACAACAAACCCAGCTTGCGATTAGTACGGGTCATAAGGCTTTGGGTCATTCTTTGCTCCATTGCAGTCTGTTCTATATTCAACATTTTGTTTCCATGCTAAAAGCAAACAAGAGGATATGATGGGTTGTTTTTACAGTTCACATGTTAACTGCTCCTGCTTTCATCCCAGTCTTATGTAGTATCATACTTTGCCTACTTGTAATAAAAACATTTTCCCATCTATTTACGTGCTGTAATGATAGATTATTGGGACATGCTAGATTATTTATACTACATACCTGCAAAGTTCAAAGATTTTGAATCCGGCAGATTTCCACAATGAGGTGGGGGCGATGGTGGGGAGGGAGAATCTAGTTGAATTATTTTCCCCCATTTAGTGGCACCGAAATAAATAGAAAAAACTTGGTGAAAGACAAGACTGGGGGGAGGGGGGGGGGGTCTCAATCGCAAGTCCAAACATCGCCGTTGCAATCTGATAATGACTTGGAGAGGCCAAACACACGAGGATAGCGTTTTCCACTAAGGTGATAGTCTCAAAGGGTTAAAACAATTACCAAAATTTATTTCCAACAAAACAACTTGCCTATGTCTTCCTGAAACACCCACGAACGGACGGGACGGCAGAGCTGGCCGCCACGAAAGCTTTGCTCGCTACAGATTGTTTGGACAGGAATGCCAAAACGCTTCTAGCCGTCTTTGCATCTTTACTGCTTCCAATCTACTGCAGCGTTAGCAGCGTGCCCTCTGAGCTCTTAGATGCTATCGTGTCGCCGCAACCGCGGTTTAGTGCACGGTGGTAGCAGCCAACGGTAGATCAGTTTTCAATCCGTGTGTGCGAACTGCGCATGTGCCGTTAAAACTAGGTCGTTTTATGCTATCTATGATCACATCTGCAGTGTTTTTGTCCACAGAGTTTGCGGAAAGCTACGTTGCTTTGACTGATTGAATGTTGGACGCACGCACACTTTCGGCAATTGCAACCACCCACACTGTAGATGACAGTGCATGTGCTGGTGGCACACGTACTTCTGAAGCTTCGAGGATGTTGCTCTTGGCCTTGGTTCCAACGGTTTCGGTACTAAAGATCGTATCACTCGTCGTGATTAGGGAAAGAGTTCGGAACATTCGAATTTCGACCTAATGGACACAATAAAGTTTGGCTGGGGAATTTCGAGAATTCGTATCTGCTGCGGTTTCGCATCACTGAGATTATAATGTACATTTAAATGAACGCCTCTGAATTCATTTAAAATAAAGTGCGGAGGGTTCACAAAAAGCCTGGAGCTGATTAAGCTGCATTTTTCTCAATGCGGCCAGATCACGCACAGAAATTTTGATTTCCGGGAGATTTTCAACGCAACCGTACAAATGAAAGAAACGGTTGAAATCCAGGAGTCTCCCGGAGAGGCAGTTATGATACTTTTATAAAATCCTAAGCAAGCAACCCCCTCTATTTTCAGATTTGGAATCGTGCACTCACAAATATTTCATCAGCGTTCAATTCAAGTAGAGAGGGTGATTTTTTTCATTCAGATGAAGCCAGAAAGTCGTCTTAGCCCCACTGCAGTAACGTAATGGTTACAACACTTGACTGCTGACCCGCACGTCGCGGGATCGAGTCCCGGCTGCGACTGCTGCAGTTTCGATGGAGGCGAAAATGTTTGAGGCTCGTGTACACAGATTTAGGTGCACGTAAAAGAACCCCGGGTGGTCGAAATTTCCGGAGCCCTCCACTACGGCGTCTCTCAATCATAGAGTGGTTTTGGGATGTGAAACCTCAGATAATATTATTATTAGAAATAGGTGGCTAAATTCAGTTATATAACCAATGTTTTTAAGACATTATTTCGATTCTTATAGAAATACTTGTTATTCATTGCCGGGACCAAACTGATTCGTCATAAAATGTGGGTTGTAACAGAATCGGGGGATGTATAACCGAAGTTTTACTGTAGTTCCATACAACTTTGCAGAGCTCAAGGTACAGCTCATATGTAATTATGCTCTTTGTCTACCTGTACACCATTACCACTGCTGCATATCGTAAGAAAACAGGTTACCGAAAAACGTAGGCAAATGCAACAGCACGGTAACAGCTTTTCTGAATAAACAGGGGACGAGGCCTCAAACACTTAGGGCTCCTCCCCTTGTTTAGGCTAGCTGTGCACAAGCTTTGCCAGTAGCTTGTTGAATGCACTCGCACTTCATGACTAAATCAGATATTTTAGCCCCCCCCCCCCCCCGTCTATTCTGTCTTGTATTAATGATATTACATACAATTTCAGCAGTTAAAAACAAAAAATGAAGGTCCAATTTTTTGGCAAGGGCACTTTAGATTCAGGTGACATTTGGCAAGTACCGATTCAAAGCTACTTCACAGTCCTGCCCCAGTGCAACATTCACCACTGTGTCATGGCTGTGGCATGCAAAAATCTGGCATTTACTAACACTTGAATGGTAAAGATAGTTGGCATTTTTATGTCCCGTAACTACGATACCATTACGAGAGACCATCCATAGTGAATGGTTGCGAATACTTTTACCACCTGCGGTTCTTTGACGTGCACCTAAATCTAAGCACACTGGACTCCAGCATTTCGTACCACTAAAAATGCAGCCACTACAGTTGTGACTCAATCCAGCAACCTTCAAGTCAGCAGTCCAGCACCAACTACTAGACCACAGAGGCAAGGGAACAACCCTCTCAGCCACAGTTCACTGACCCCGAACTCCCCTTCCTTCGACTCATGGCGTACACGGTAAAGGTGGCAACTTTTTTTTCTTAGCAATTTCACTGCATGAGAACATTGCGTTTGGAAGTGCAAGTTACGCACTAGCACTTACATGTATTGCTGGAGTCCTTCTTGAGCAAGTCTTCAAAGTCCTCCCAGCGTCCAATGCCGGCATCCAGTAGTACCCCCGAACTGTCATCACAGACTGGCCGCTCGAGGGGCAGGGACACACTCTCAGTGGGCACGAGATCAGAGGGTAAAGACATGCTATAACAAAACAATGTTCGCAATATTCAGTCGTAAGCAAGAAGTGCAGCGCCAGTACAATATAACAAGAATATTATATCGAACTTGAAGGAGAGAAAATGTTCTCTATATCGAAAATTCAATACATAAAATAAACCATGGCGGCTATCCGCCTGTCCCCTTTATGAGGTACATATGTACTTTCAGATGTGGGAGCATCATTCATCGCTGCCAGTAGCCATGACAGTGAGTGTGGAACAATCCTTTTCTGCCTGTTGGCATCATGCAGCACGTGACTTTACTATGAGCTGGCAGTTGACCGTTAATCCCTTGCATACTACCTGAAAGCATCAAGTCTGCCAGAACGAGGCCCTTGCTATGAATGAAGGAAAGAAGAGACACTTCTATTTGATCCACAATCACACCACGGGGACTTGTGTGCTGCAGAGAGTGGCCAAACTGAACAATGTTTATCCTTAGAGTCGACGAGCTTGTCCATTCACTTTCTGCCATGTGCTAAGCCGCATCAGCATGTCGTGTTCTGTGGTGGGCTCCACATCCTTTGTCTTGTGCTTTCTATTTTCCTTTGAAGTGTATTTCAGTGTCACTGCACTCTCCACATTGACTGATGAAATCATATATGTTCCACCGTCATCGACATTTTAACCTTAGCCTGCTGTCCAGAGCATTTGTGTGTGCAACTAACCCGCCCCTACTCGAGGTGCAGCCATAGGCGTATCAGGCAAGGGGGGGGGGGGGGAGGGGGGCAATGAGGACGCTATCCCCCCCCCCCCCCCAGAAAAGTGGGGGGAGGGGGGGGGGCTGAGCCCCCTACTTTCGACCGTGTACCATGGTAGCTCTTGGCTGCACACTGGAGAAACTAACAAGCACACTGGAGAAACTAACAAGGCAAAGTTTTCCATCACCACAGTAATTACTCAATTTTGTTCTTACGGGAGAATGAAAATGTTATGAGGCAATGTTACAACACAGCGAAATTTCACCAACGTTTTCGCTGTGATGATTTTCCTTGTAGGCTTTTTGCAGTGCGGGTCGCCTGTGTGATGCTTTCGCGTCTTGTACTGTATTACTGCAGAGCAGGCTCGTGCTGAACAGGGGCCCTATAATATTATATTACTTGTTCATGTTTTTATTCTGCTGCGACTTGTTGATGCAGTTACAAATGGGAACGAGCCAACTTTTTTTTTAAAGATGGGTCAAAGCATTTACTGCTTCCGGAAAATAATTTTCTTGGGAAAGGATATACCATCACCGCTGCCCTGTCGAAGATGTTGCGAGTCGACGAGTGTGACAAATAGTTTTTTATGTTTAAGTTTTTCTGTACTGATAGGCTAAAAATTCTTTCCACAATAGTCTGTGATAAACCTGGTCAGCCCTGCTTACGGTAACTTGTAACCATAACTTGCAAAGTGGTCACGAATAAAGCAGTTGGCTCGAGCTCATTAGAAAGCTTAGCTTTTAAGCTTGCCCCACAACTTGACCCCCCCGGACCAGAGAGAAGGTCAAATACCGTGGTTTTTAGCACTATGGAGGCTTAGTTAGGGATCGGGCTAGTTGGTTTTCACTCAATTTGAATTGTCCTTTACAAATCAAAATACATCTCGGACAGCAAAAAAGCACACATGTGCAGCACTGCTTATTTCTCGTCAGTTTTTCTTTCTCTCGGCAAGTATGAGCTCAGAGAGATGTATACATACGTGCACAAACTATTAAACACCTTTATGCTGCAAGTGGAAATATTTTATTACACTCATAATCCACCTCCCCAGCTGCTATAGCAGCCACTGCTTATGTGATTGGCAGCTAGCCTACTTGAATTACATTTAGAAGGAGATGCTCTCCGGCTTCGTGACGTCATATAACAAGCAGGCGAATTTTGTGGCACACAGAAAATTTTAAATGCCGAAGAACCAGTGGCAAACAATATGCTGTATCAAAAATAGTTTATTTTCTTATTTCTTACGTGGTCGTGCATAAGTGGTCATTAGGCGATGGGTCATTTTTGCGTCATTCGTTGACTCGCGTAACAAGGCGGTGCTGTGCGCATGACAAGGACTGTTTACACGAATATTCCCTCAAGGTTCCCTTCAAGCTGCTCATTGCAGCTTTTTCACCTGGTCTTCTCGCTACTTTGTTGCACAACAAACTCAATGCTATATACAACTAACGACCATTTCAAAAGGAAGCAATGTAGAAGAGTTCAATGTTATAATGGCCCACATTTTGTTTTTCAAAAGAAAAATTGTTGTTTACACCGTGTATTTATACAGAACCACCTGGCATCCCATTAAGAACGTCGGATACAGATACAATGAATGTGAGCAATGCACTATGGCCCTAACACTACAAATTACACATTTTTAAAGAAAAGGGTTAAGAAGTTGATAATAACTTAATTACAGTAATATAACAGCAGCAATATAATTAATATTTGCACGTCCCAGATACAGTATTCCAACTATTAGCAAATAAGGCAAATTATAATACACGCATGCCTGAATATATGCAAAACAACATACTACTTATGAAAAAGTATAACAGCAATCATTCCTTGAAAAAACATGGTTGATCCCTCCGTCAGAGGAAGCGACATACAAAACGAAAGTAAAACGCGCCTTTACAGGGGTAATTACATGTTTACTGTGCATTGATAAAGGAGGCTTTGCCGAATGTATGTTTCAATGTTTGGCAGCTACCCGCCAAACGTGGATGTATCCTCGTTGACGCTTGGTACATCTTCTTCCCGGCGACTAAAATCAATTATAAATTTATTAAACTGTCGTGGTATTTGCAGATGTTAACCGTCAAAGCATAATCAGAGAAAGGGGCGTGATAGCAAGATGAACGTCGTATATTGGACGCGCAAATTGGGCAAAGGGCGCCACGCCTTGGCCTGTTAAGGTGTGATTGAACTTCGTGGTATCTAAGATTGCAGGTTGCGTCATATCGATGTATGCAAATTTATATCGAAGTGCGAGCACGTTGAAGTTCTCTCTCCTGATATATATGTATATATATATATCCCGGCTGAGGAGTGCGGTAGGTTTGCCCCCCCCCCCCCCCCCCACTCGCAAAAGAGTTGGTACGTCACTGGGTGCAGCTCAAACAAAAGAGCACACACAAATAATTATTTTGATGCTGAAAGCTTTAGTCCAACAGAAGCATTTCATATGACTGAGGCACCAGGCTTGTTAATTTGCAATGTCCAAGACTGCTAAAAGATACCTCTATACTGCCCTGAGTGTTGAGTCAAACTGTGACAAGGCATTTTCCAAGGAGCAGTGGTGGTCCTACATTCTGACACGGAAGTGCACGTAAGAAAGACTTTGAAAACCATACTCATGGCACACTTCCCATAAGTCATGCCATGTTTCTATCCACAACTCTGCCAGCTTCGTGGGGACAAACGAGGCCATGGATACCCTATGCCGGCATGGCTCCTTACATTTATGGATGACCTTACAAACATGAGGGACCACTGAAGGTGTTGCAGTCCTCGTGCTTCTTTAATCCCTTGTGTGCATTTTAGTTTTGGTAAAAATTACAGTGATGCAAGTCATTGAAGCCATCACTAAGTGATACCATACAGCCACAGCAGAATGAAAGCCTCTGTTTTCTAGAGCACAACAGATGAGCGAAACTAGCCAATGTCCCCTGCATCTCTCCGTCTGTAGATCAAGCACAAGGAATTACTGCTCACCCGATTTCCGCACCCAAGAGGTTTTCAAAATCCAATAGTGAAGTACCGGCATCTTTCATGAAGTCTGTGCTCCAGGGGCTGTAACACAAGAAATCGGATTAATGCATGAGAGAATACAAAGATGTGAACGCTGGACACCACACAATTTGTGCTTGACGACAAGTAAAAATACAGTGACAAACGTCAGCTTGCAAAACAGTGCAGCAACTGCTCTCTGCATAAATCCAGTTTGGTACAAGCGTAGTTCACACGAGTGCATGCTGAGAGGAGTTTGCTTTGATATCGCAGAAATGAGCACAAGGCATGACTAGACTGTATGCCTTGTCCCCTCCCCCCCAAACTATAACACCCAAGCCACCACTTGCGAATGGGGTGCGAACTCAGCATCATCTTCGGTAAGTCTGTAATAATTATGCTGTCTGAAGTTTTAATATTCTAATAAGAGCTTGATTTCGACAAGCTGGTTCATGCTGAATAACGTAGGTATAACGCAACAGCAGGAAGGAAAAATGGACAGGATAGAGTGCTAACTTTCAAATTAATTTATTGCAGATCTCCGGACACTTGGACAGTATTGATTTCCCTGTTAACAATATTACGCATAATCACACATGTGGCATTGCGCTTACCATGAATTTTGCACCCTCTATAAAAATGGGCAGAGTACCCTCAATAAATCCAGTTATCTGAGATTTACACCAATATAGGATAATGAGGCGCACTGTAGTAAAGTGCTCCATTAACTGCGATTCTCAGGTTTTCAATGTGCACTGACATTGCACATTAAACGGGCATGTAGCATATCACCTATACCAAAATACAGCTGTGAAAGTCGAGATCAAAGCCTCGACTGTTGGTCAGCAAACTGAGCACTGTACCTACTGCTCCACAGCAAAGGGTAATCGGTTTTCTTAAGTGAAGCAGAAAGCTTAGCAGCCAGAGTGTCTAGTAGTGGAATGAAAAGAGCAGGAAAAGTGCAATATATTAATCAGAATTGTTATATCTGCAGCACCAATAAAGCAATACAGGCCCCACATACTGCAAGCATGTGGTAGGTGAGTGAATAATCAATTATCCAACCAGGAGACTACACAAAGAAATCAAAACAACTTCTTTGATTTGTCCACTAGGTCACATAGTGTACAGATATTTGCAACATTCAAAACAATTAGACGCCAAAGTAAAACAATGAGTCGGTCAAGACAGATAAATTTTGCTCTGAAAACTCTAATGCCGAAAAATCAAGGTCGAAGTCTTATTTTTAAATGTTTGTGCAAAAATCAGCCGTACGGCGTCATGGATTTCGAAGCACATTATTCATATTTTGGTGACATTGGCCCAACATTTTCTGAAACTTGGGATGTGGAGCTGTGGCCTCCTCAGAGGATATCCGCTTCATTTTACCGATTAGGAACAATGTAGGTACTCCTGGACACGGTCGAAATCTATGAAATCATGCTGACTGATGGGGAAATTTGAAGTTGGCATCACCACACGCACTTTCGTTTTTAAGGCTTTTTTGCTTACCAAGAGCCTCTTTGCATTGAGCGTGTGATTTTGGTATCGTGAAAGAGTAACCTAGTAATACAAGGAAAATCTGTTTTGTCTTCCTGTACCCTTGCAACGGCCAGACAGATGATAGATTTATTTGCCAGTTATACAGCAAGGCTCGGCAGCGCATGCGTGAGGCCTTCTGTAGCCTTGACAGGCAGAAAACTGGATTATCTCTTATGCACAATATGCACTGTTAGCAGGGATGCTGCTGGTGGTTTGGTCCTTTTATCATAGTTTGCCATGGCTTTTATCATTGTTTGTAATCTTTCGTTTGAGACAGTGCAAATATATATATATATATATATATATATATATATATATATATATATATATATATTGCACGGTGTTAACGAATAAACTGTCAGTCAGCGCTGTTGTTTGTGTCCTCTTTTTTCCTTGCGCTCCGTCTTTGAATCTGCCTGTTGACGTGCCATCCCCGAGGTCTAGGCTAGGCGAAACTCAAAACGTTGAGAGTGCTCAAGAGAGCTCTGCGATCGCCAGCATGTCTCACGAGTTGAGGAGGCACAGCAGGAGTGAAAAGGAGAGTATGTTGTTGGTAGCGGCTTTGGTACACAGCCTGTCACTGAATTCGTAGTCTGAATGGTTTGATGCTCTAGCCTATATGCTGACAAAACTTAAAAAAACCGTTTCAAGGTCTTTATAAAGAGGGTGCTAAGATGTAGGCGGTTAGATAGGGAGTTACACATGGATAGAAATGCTCAAAAAGCATTGAGTTCACGAAGTGCTTTGCTTTTTTTTTCTCTCGATTTAAATAATTTTTGTTGCACAGCATCTGTGAGTCAGCCCCGTTGCAATGATAATTATCATGACAAGTCATTAAAGTTTGCAAACTTTTATCATGGAACCCCTCCAACTGGCCCATTCTGCACGTCTTGCCAACTCTTGGCCCCACACACAGCCTAAATCACAAGAAAAGCTGGTACAAGACAACTCATTCATTGCTGTTTAGAGGCACCACGTGCAACTGACAGAGCTACTGCTGGTATGTCGTGAGTAGTAATGTCCCAGTGACATCCGACCGTGCTTACATGCAAAGCCAACCCCTCAATATTTTAACCAAAAATGCATTTTGAAGGCAGAAGTATTAAAAATATATTCAATGCATTCCCTCCAGCCCCATGTTAGACTTTTTAGGGTTCTTGAAACCAGCGTTTTTATTTAAAGCAGTAATAAAAAAAATATTTAAAACATGTGCCAGTACTCCTTAGAAACTGTGTTGCCTGCACTTAGGTTTACGTTACACCAGAATAAATTAGCCTGACTGATGATAGTGATGAACAGGACGATAGTTGTCTATGGGATATGATGCCCATTATGACGTGCATAACACAATGCAACAATTAACTTTGCAAAACTCAATACCAGAGCTGACGTTTTTTTTGTAAGTAACATTACGTAAAAAAAAACAATGAGCTACACAGTAACCCTACTCAAGAACTGTTACTACAATTGTCCAGTGTTTCAGGTAGTTCGACATGTGCAAAGCAACAAGTGGTCACACTTTTAAATCGCCGTTGGTACAGTTTCTTCGCATCAGTAATTACAATTACAACCACGCAGATACAAAACAACCACGCATAATAGACGGTTTGGTATAGTGGTCTAGGAATACGCTGCCCTAACCACTCGCACAATTGTACTGCGCTTTGTCACGAGGTCAAAATATTTACGCGACTGCTGTAATCTGTCGCGTGTCTTATGTCCGCAAGTAATTTCGTATGCGCGCCCAGAAACCAGCTGACGTGCTCGAAAGAAAAAAAAAAACAAAAACGAAGGCGCGCACAGCCCGCAAAAACAGCTGACTTCAATGCAGCTGTGACATCGTGGCGGTTTTCGCGCCTCATTTATTTCCCTTCCGGAGATGGGTCAGGTCCAGATATGCAAAGGGGCCAAATGTGGGTCGGCGCATTGGCGTGTTGCAACCGGTGGTTCCAACGCCGGACACCAGCGTGACGCCGGGACTATTCAGAGACAAGCGTGCACGTTGGGCCAGGTACCGGAAACAGGTGGCAACGTTGTTCGCAGCACGGTAGCATGCATCGTGGCAAGCAAGCTACGAGCCACAGACTACGGCATTCTCAACACCATTACACGGGAAGCTTCCTAGTAAATAGTACCGGTCGGTAGCTGCCATATGGCTTGCAGAACGAGACCGCGTCGCATTTCGAAGCCGCGGTACCAATCACAGCATGCGCAGCACACCGGCTACTGCAGCATCCCGATGCTTGTACACAGTTCCAAGCGTTTCCGCGACCCTCGCTATGTCAACGTCCATGCCGAGCGTGTCCCCCGCCTTCGCAGAGACGGCAGCAGCATTGATTAATCGCACACGCGCGCTTGCGTGCTGCAAAACGCCGTGTTCGAAGGCTGACCTAGGCCTAACGTCCAGCTTATCTCGCAAAACGCTGACCCGGAATACTCTCCCAACGCGCCACGTTAAAAGGAGCCGCTGACACGTGGTTTTGGGGGCAACCGGCCTCGGCCAACGAGTTGGCAATGCCGCTTCGTTGCATACAACGCTGCGCAACCGGTGTGCGGTGGCGTCGCGGCAAGCAAGAGCAGCTGGAAGACGGTGACGTTACCTTGTACTCAAGGCGCTCGACTCGATCATCGCTGACTGCCCGTGGAAGCCGTGCAAGAGAGGTTTATTTGGTACTGCCGCCTGGTAGATAGAGTAGTCGGCTTCGGCGAGCGCTCGCTTCACAGGGTCACATCACTACACAAGACGACAGTACCTACACAAGACAGCGTGCGGCAAATGCACAACCACGGCGAACACGACACGGGGCAAAAACAACACAAAGAGAACAATGCCCGCCGCTGCACTGAGGTTTTTTTTTTCCCTCGCGGCTTCTTGCGCGCTGTTGCACCGGTTCCAAAAGAGTCGATCCGGGATTGGTCGAAATGAGGAACGTGCCGGCAAAAACCGTGCCCCTCATTGGTTCGCAAGGACAACTAGACAAATAGCAGTAGTATGAGGCAACGCATTGGCACACTTGTCTGCTGCAGCGTCATCTTTTGCCGCACTCTAAAACATTTTTTAGAATCAGAGATGCAAGACCTCAGAGACTTGCACTGGCCGCTTTTACTATATTGTGATGATGATATTATTAAAATAGCAACGATATACTTTTCGCTAGTTTCCAACACGCTTCCGCGCTTATTCGCACTTCATGCCTCGTTAAAGATTTTTGTCGATGCTCGTCGTCATGTGCGACCGAGCAAGCGTTCATTGCCCCTATCAAGAGCACTGTAGCTAGAGTGTACTGATAGAGTTTCATGCAATAATAGCATTGTATGAAACTCTATGAGTGCACTGTACCGTGGCGCTTCTGGATGACAAACATGAACACACACACTCCTCTAGGGCAGCCATCCGCGCCTTCACTTCCTCACACGCTTTGGTGTAAGCATGCCAGTGCGCATGTGTGGAAATGCAACACACCACACAAAAAATGAGATAAAGAATTAAATTTGGCCAGCCTTGTAGTAATGTGTTTTCACGCGTTTTTGAGTGAGTGAGTAAAAACTTTATTGAACATGTCCGGCGTCATTGAGCGGGGTGGGGCTACAAGCACCCCGGCCTAGGTGACGGCCTCGAGTCCTTGGACTCGGGCGGCATCCTGGGCTTGCCGGACGGCCCACAGTTGATCGGCACGCGTTTTTGAAGACTCTCTAGTTTTTTGTGCATATTTTTCGCGCTGCGATAGGGTCCTAGAATGTAACGCACAAAAATGGGACGAGTTTTTTGCCTTTGCGTAGAATTAGGATAGGATACCGAGTGTGTCATAAAGGTTTTGTAGCCGACGCACGGCGCAGTAATTGTGTCAGCGACGACGAAACATTCTGCAACTAAATAGAAAAAAAAAAGATTGTAAAAAAAAATAGTGTCGTGGAGGTGCGGGGTATCGATCCCCGTACCTCTCGCATGCTAAGCGAGCGCTCTACCATCTGAGCTACACCCCCGGACGGTTATTAGTTGTATAAAACTACCATCATATGCAGTTGTATTCAACTAACCAAGTTCAATTTTGGTGTGCGTTTACAAGACGCACGCACGTGTCTTTGTGTACCTCGCTCATAAAGTTTACGCCACGACTGCGTCCACTTTTTTTTTGTCTTCTTTTTTACTGCGGGGTACACGCTCTATGCACCCACAACCTTTTCACTTTTGACCGCGCGCAGGTCCCTCGATTTGAAAGCTGCGCGGTCGGCGTCTCCAAAGCTTGAGCGCACGTGGTCTCAGGCTCTTCCCCGCTCAGAGACGCTAATTTCTTACGCTTTTAGACGGGCGTTTTGAAGTCACGCTAAAATCGGCTACACTTAACGACGCTAGCAATACGTTAGAGCATTTATGATTCAATTTCCGCCGTACCCGACACCAAATCTACGAACTGCCGCCAAGAAGTCACAAACAAAAATTTCACTGTCTTATTAATTTTGTTGAATGGCCGAATGATAGGATGGCGAATTTGCCTGCGCTGCCACTGAGCTTTTCCCGGGGTAATGTGTGTTCCCCCAAAACAGCCCCTATAGCTACGGCGTTCTTAAGACGATGTACACAAGTACTATTGTGGTCACATTCCCTCTTCGCTCGACACTTTAATCATTCTCCTGCTCCCTGATTGATTGATTGATTGGTTGATTGATGTGGCTGTACCCTTTAGAATGGGCGGCGGCTAACGCCATCTAGCCGTAATACTTAGTAAAACCAGCAACTAGATTTATCTTTTTTTTCCCCTTTAAATAGTGACGTGTAAGACTGGTACTTTGCAGTGAATGGTTTAATTTTCGCTCGTGCCTTGACTTTAGCCACCAATCAGATAACCTCCTTCTAGTTAATTCTACCCGCTTAAAGTCTATTTTGCCCTCCCTGTCTCGGAACCCCAGTGCTTTGAAGAACTCTGCGCCATCATCCTGAACTATAGGGTGAAGCCCTTTACAGAACATTATCAAGTGTTCGGCAATTTCCCCCTCCTCTCCGGATGCACTGCATACCGCGTCTACCCCATCGTATTTGGCCCGATATGCCTTGGTTCGCAATACTCCTGTCCTGGCCTCAAACAGTAGAGAACTACCCCGAGTATTATCATAGATCCTTTCCTTGGAAATTTCCTGCTTAAAAGTTCGATAGATCTCTAATGCGGACTTCTTAATCATGCCAATTCTCCACATATCGTAATTGGCCCGATATGCCTTGGTTCGCAACACTCCTGTCCTGGCCTCAAACAGTAGAGAACTACCCCGAGTATTATCATAGGCCCTTTCCTTGGAAATTTCCTGCTTAAAAGTTCGATAGATCTCTAGTGAGGACTTCTTAATCATGCCAATTCTCCACATATCAGTCTCCGTTACCTTCACCTTCTTAACTGATCGTTTTTTTTTTGTTTGACCCTCTGCTGTTTTCTAAGTATTTACCCATCAATTTTGTGGTTTGTTTCCTCCAATTTGTATTGACATTTTCATGTACAAGTAGCTGAAAACCTTCCTAGCCCAATGCTCCTTCCCCATTTCTCTCAATCGCTTCTCAAATTTTATCTTGCTGCTAGCATCACTGCCCTCAAATGATGTCCATCCCATATCACCTTGTACTCCCTGATTTGGTGTATTCCCGTGAGCTCCTAAAGCAAGCCTACCTATTCCACGTTGCTTAATTTCTAATCTTGCTTGAACTTCTGATCTCATGCACAAGACCGCATTGCCGAACGTCAGCCCAGGAACCATGACCCCTTTCCATATTCCTCTCACAACATCATACCTATTGTAATTCCACAGTGCCCTATTTTTCATCCCTGCTACATTCCTGTTACCTTTTGTCGTTACGTATATTTCGTGTTCCCTTAGGTACTCGGTCCTATTGCTTATCCATACGCCCTGATATTTGTATTTATCTGTTATCTCTAGAGTGACCTCCTGTATCTTAAGCTCACTACCTTCATTATTATTAAAAATAATGACTGCTAATTTTTCCTTACTGAATCTGAAATCGAACCTATCTCCCTCATTACCGCAGATGTCCATTAATCTTCGCAAATCTTCCTTCTTGTCGGCCATTAGCACTATATCATCTGCGTACATCAATGCTGGTAGTGCCTGTTCAATGAGTTTTTCCTGTTTGACGGAAGAGAGGTTGAAGCCAAGTCCACTTCCCTCTAATTTGGCCTCTAATCCTTGTAGGTACATCACGAATAACAAGGGTGACAGAGGACACCCCTGCCTAAGCCCCCGTTTTACCTCTGTGGGCTTGGATACCTATTTTTCTCACTTTATGACTACCTTGTTACTTTTATAGATATCCTTTAAAAAATTAGTCACTCCATCTTCCGCAGCTAGTGTGTCCAGTATTTCCCACAAGTCCACTTGAACCACGCTATCGTACGCTCCCTTGATATTCAAATATGCTAGCCACAGGGGCCTGTGTTCCTTTTCTGCTATTTCGATGTACTGCGTCAGTGAGAACAGATTGTCTTCCAACCTCCTGTGTTTCCGAAACCCATTCTGCAGTTCCTCCAGCACCCCCTCATCCTCTATCCATGCCTGCAGTCTTTCCTTTATTATCTGTATTGCCAGCCTGTAGACTACTGATGTCACTGTTATAGGACAGTAGTTGTCACTGTTATAAACGGTAGCTGATGAAAGAATAAAGAGCGCCCCGCCATGGTGGTCTAGTGGCTAAGGTACTCGGCTGCTGACCCGCAGGTCGCGGGATCGAATCCCGGCTGCGGCGGCTGCATTTCCGATGGAGGCGGAAATGCTGTAGGCCCGTGTGCTCCGGTTTGGGTGCACGTTAAAGAACACCAGGTGGTCAAAATTTCTGGAGCCTTCCACATCTCTCATAATCATATGGTGCATCTGGGATGTTAAACCCCACATATCAATCAAATCAAAGAGTAAAGAGCAAAGAAAGACCGCTTTTCGTGAATGGTGATCGAAAGAGCATGCGGTAAATGCTCTATGCGTGCCTTGAATACATCTGTGGTTTTATTTTTTCAGATCCCGCTACCCTACATACTGCACCATGCTAGCGCTTCCACATAAGGTCCCCCTTCCCCTTGTTTAATTGCAAGGAAGCTTAATTAGTCGACCCAGTGACTTCGTTGTTGTAATGCTCGTCAGCTGACCTGAAAGGCGAGATCTGTGTTAGACGTTTTCGCTATTTTGCAATACGTTTCTCTTCGACCAGATGGGATTCCGTCGGATTATTGATTACAGAGAAGCTGTATAAAGCCACATGGTCTCATTGTAACGGCTTGGTTATTTAAAAAGAATAGTTGCAAAGCTCAGAATAGACGTGGTTAAGCAAAGAAGTTCCTGTAACTATAGTCACAGGAACTCCTGCGACAGCAGAACAACGAGAGCATGCGCAAGTCGCCAGGAAGGCTAACGGCATCGCTATCGATTCTTAGCGTTGCTGGATGAAAGGGCTCATTCATGTTCAGAGCCTTTCAGATCGAAAAATACTGCTTATAATATGACTGTGTTTTTGGGAACTGCTGCCGCTACAAACACTACCAAGGGTAAGCTTTCTGTCGCACCGGAAAGAAGGGCCGAAAAGAAAAATTAGTTGTCCCTCCCTTCAACATTAGATAAGTGCCAATATCATGAGCTTTCATATATGCTGCAACACACTGAAGGAAAACCCCTTGACACAAACATGCACATTAGCCTCGTGTCAGATGACGCTGAAATATTGTGCTTCTTGTTATCTCCCAGAATTTCTCTATTTATTCATTTTTATGGCAAGATCGCGATGGCTGCTGTCCCCTTTGGAAGACATATTGCACTTTAGGAAATAAATAAATGAAAAGACAAACAAAACTTGCCGAGGGCTTGCGATTGCTGCGGCAGTCATTTTAAAAAATTTACAGCAGTATTGATACAAGAACTATGTACCTATTTCGCCCTAGTTTTTTTTTTCGTCCTTGTAAGTAGCTGACGACTCCATTGTAAGATCTCCACAAATGTCATTGTAGTACCTGTTTAATACAGTACCTCTTCATGACTAACGTCCAGCACAGAAAGGCTGCGAACCCAAAAATTCACAGAATATCCACGGAGTGAATGATGATGGAGCTGAGCATCCGTTCGTTCTTCCGTCTGTCTGTCTCGTGACAAGCATGAGCCGCTGCGGCCCTGCACGCCCGCCGCTTCACGTCGTCCATGCCCCACCAACGATCCGACACGCACGGCAATAATCCAGGAGACTGAGAGAGGCACTCGTTCCTTGCACACCAAGGCACAAACCGCGCAGCAGCCAATTGGAGAGTAGCGGTACAGTGCCATCTAGAATATCTTTACTGAACTGCAGTTTGTATGTACTTCTGAGACAGCGCCATCTATTATACTGTTTGGGAGATACTGCCAGTTACACCTTACACTGGACAAGGTTAGACTAAGACCTTTAAAGAAACGAAAGTGTGGCCATCACGTGCTGATCGGGTACCGATGGCCAACTACACTCACTGTGAGCAGGGGTGCATTTGCCTGCCTCCACATGTCTATGGAGGAGGAACTTTGCAGGTTGTTTCACATCAATGTCCATCACTCCACCAACCATCATTAAACCTTTCTAGCATCTCCAGCGTAATAGCTACGAACAAAGAACACGAGTTTGTTATGCAGCCAGAAATGATGCTGATGCTTTAAGGGCCGGGTAAGAACAGCCCACCTGATTCCATGCATGGTTATGTTGTAGCAAGTACATACTAACTCTGAGTTGCAAAAATGTGCGAGTGCAATACAGGCCTAGCATGGATACAGAATGAAAATACAAAATAACACTGCATGAAGAAAAATGTACCATAGAGATAAAAAAAAAGATTTTTTTCGGAAGCTTCCCAAAATAATATGGATTGCAACACAAATATGAGCCCAATGTTTACTATTAATGTAGGGTTATAACCAGAACTCTGAATATGGCAATTTCTGAAATGAGCCATGTTTTTTTCTCCACCAGATGGGTGTGGCTGCCGCAGCTGTCTCAAGTGTTCACAGGCAACGTATTCACAAAGGCAAAATGAAAATCTGTATGTTGGAAGGGCGCAATAAAAAATTAAGATTGATAAGCTGTAGGAAAAGCACACAAGAATGCAATATTTTATTTATATTGCAGAAATGAAAGAATAAATTAGGTGAAACTTCGGATGGATCATGCGATCGATTTTTACAAAATGAAAGAAACAGAGTTCCCAGAGTGTTCTTGTTAAACGGGTGACCTGCGAAATGAAAAAAAGAATACAAGATAAAAACACAAGAAATATACACAAGACAAATAAAATTGGGTTCTACACAAAATCTCCTGCATGAATATTTACAGCACTTGGTGCTTGCTTCATTGACTATGTAGTACCACGGCTGCTGAATAAAAAACAAAGTGCGGCCTGCTGCGTCGCATCGCTGTCAATGGGCGAGCGCGTGTGGGCAGAGTTGACAGTTTCGGCCGCTTTTTTTGGGGAGGGCGCTGACGGAGCGCTCCACCTGTCAAAGTGGACCGCACTTCGTTTTTCAATGTGGGTGCGTGAAGATTTGTGCGTGTCCGTGTGCTTTCTCGTGCTTTTTTTGTGTGCGATCGTGCGTGGGGAGCAGTTTTCCTGATGTTTCCTGTGTTTGAGGACAGTTTCTATTGTGTGCGTGTGTACAAATGCTTTTTTTTTTTAGCGGTGTGATGGAACGAGTCTGTTGTGCGGCTGCGTGTGCCGCTGCGCAAGATGAACACGAGAAGAGACGTTAGCTTGCAGTACCTCGAATTCCCCTGAAAGCTACAGTGTTAGGAAGCCTGGCTGAAGAAGCATTCTCGACAAAGACATTGCTCCCGTATGCAAAGTAAACGCCGGTTCGTGCAGCAGTGGGGTCGGCGCAGGACTTATGAGTGTTCGTGCGCTTTGTCGCGTGGTTTGTTTGTGCAAGCTACTGCTTTGTGTTACCGTGTGTGTGGGACGCTAGACGCATGTTTCCTGTGCTAAAGTGCGGTTTTTATTGAGCCCGCGTTTCTATAGTAGATGGTGTTTTCTAGTGGTGTGATGCCGCGAAGCTTGAGTGCCGCTGTGCAAGTCGAACGCGGGAAGAGACGTTACCTTGCAGTACCATGAATTCCCGTGCAGTCTGCAGTGTCGGGATACTTGCCTGAAGAATATTTCTAGGCAAGGGCCATGAGGGAGAGAAAGCAAGTGGAATCCGAGCGAGTGGTCGGTCGTGTGCTTTTTTACATTTTACTGAGAATGAAAGATTAGGCTTTTGCATTCAATGGTGGTCTCTACAGTGTTTCGCGGTTATCCGCACTACCTGCAAAAGAACAACACCCGGCCCAGGAAGCGCTGGCGAACGGATCCAGCTGAGGACGCAATAAATAAGGCAATTTACGCGTAACTGATTTGTCAACTGAGTCATATTTACTAACCTATCCAACCTGCTGGAGTTGCCATATTGCCTGTAACAGACACAGAATAAAAGCTAATTTTAGAATACAAAAAGCGTCCGGGCCCTTCGGCCACTTTCCTCAGTGCTTGCATAACCGACTGCTTCATCTTGAAGGAAGAAGTAAAGCTATTCCGAATTATTTTCACAATAGAACACTTATTTACACTTATTTGCAGTTCAGGTAATTCGAACGGGCAGCATTCATTGAGGCCTATATTCTACGAAAGATTGGTCCTCCAAGGGCAAACTGTTCACATATGTGGTGTAATAGGTAGTCCTAATAACGATTCAGAATCGAACTTGTGATGTGTAGCTTTACCCGTTATTTACGGCCTACTGTGGCGCGTAGAAATGCGTGTGAAATCATTTCTCCCGGGAGAAGCGGTGGCGCCAGAGCGGGCGCAAAGTGAACTAGGCCCGTCTTGCCGCTTCGGCGGCACACAGCAGGCCGCACCTTGCTTTTTGTCCAGTGGCCGTGGTTATACATACAGCCTATATAAATGGTAGTGTACTTGTGCAAACCAGAGCACATTCCATTGAGTGCCATGCTACCACAACAGACATGAACACTGCCTACACAGAACTGATGGTTATTATGATGTGCGATGGTGATTACCATGGTCCGAATTGTGCTCAGAGCAGAAAAATCTTTTTCAATCTTTTGGGGATCTAAGCAACCCAAGCATTGAAGACAACAAAGCTGTATAAAGCAGTGCTTCATGCCTCAACAAAGCCCTACTGGTCTGCCTGCAGCTGCCCAAAAATCAAGTTGATACTATTTTAGAAATGTGTTACCATGACCACGTGCAATTCCTTTGCTGCATTGCATGTTACTAATTTTGCATTGTCCATTTTACACAACAATTTCTATACATTGTGCTGCCTTTAACAATGCCAGTATCTGTGCATTCCTGATCAAGCTGCGTTGCCAGCTTTTCAATGATGGCTCATAACGTATGGCAGCATATGACAGTGTTCACACGAATGTCCTAATGCCATGGCTGGTCATGGGCTTTGATACTAACTGTTCGACTGTCATGTCATACTGACCCCCTCATCAAATGCTGGCTCACGCTGCAGCCACATCTCAATCGTTTCCGAACTCCTTCTACAGGGTCCCTGCCAATCATGCCTGCCATAAAACACTGCCACTCAATCATCGAGGCACCTGTCAACATTCAAAGTGGAAATACTATGGAAAGATGGTTACAATTTGGTGGTGACAGTGTTGGCCATCACTGTGAAGAACAGCTATTTTATTCAAGCTGTTAAACTATTGTCATGCTAAAAAATGCCTTCATACTTGCGACTTCGGCGTTCCCGGCTCTCGAATTCGTCCCGACTTTCTCGACTAGAGTGGTCGTCGTGCTTCCTCCGACGGTCGCTGCCACTCTCGTATGGTCGGCCATGCGACCTCTCAGCACGTTCACTTCGGTAGTCCCCTTCGTAGCGGTGCTGACGCGACCGTTCGTAGCTCGACCTTTTCTCGTGGCTGGAATCGTCCCTTCTGTCGTAGTCCCTCGATCTGTCGTAGTCCCTCGATCTGTAGTCAGACCCCGAGTAGCGGTTTTCGCGGCGATGAGAGAACTGGTGCCCTCGGTCGTTAAAGGGCTCCGACAGGTTAGCTCCACTTCTGGAGCCAAGAACGATAGGCTTCTTGAAAGGACGGTCAACACCCCCAAACCTCAGCTGTCCAGACTCTTTCTTTCCTCCAAGGCCACCACCTAGGAAGCAGGAAAATAAGAAAAAAAAGAACACGCAACACAAACCTCATCACGACTCAGATGATGCATAGCCCTTGTTATTTTTCACTTACGAATCACTAGGGTAGTTTACGAGGTTTAATCCGTAAAAGTAATATTTAGACTGTGAGATAACCAGACTACCCAGAAACTGGTGGAGAGTACACAAGCATTTGTAACCACCTAGTGTTTCTTAGTGTGCGCCACAATGCAATGGTGTTCCTAGCTTTTTTCCTTTCAATTGCAGTTGACATAACTCAAAGCCAAACCTACAAAGCTGCATTCAGTGTCGCAATGTATTAACCATGATGCTAGAATTTCAGGCATTTTTTCCAAGTATAAAGATCAAGATGAACATTACATGATTTTTCGGTGAACTCATGGAGAGTAGAGATAACCTCAATTCCTATGAAGGTGGACTCTTTGCAGAAGCTGCTTGTAGAACTTTGTTTCGCTGGTGAAACAAAGATATTACAAGGTGTTAGCTCAGTCTACAAGCATATTAAGGAATGTTCAAGAAGCAACTAAATATTACAGATACGCATCACACAATATGCTTGGTAGTGCAATAATAATGCCATTACTTGATAAATTCAGGTACAGCCACGGTTACATTTCTACTGCACATTTCTGCCACTGAGCGACTTACACAAAAAAGAAACCTGACGATAACATCAGTAATTGTCATTAAAATCCATTTAGAGGCACACAAAAGAGCAAGGTTAAAGGTGTTTATTGACAAGTGAGCTAGCTGTTCATGTTTCTCAAAATATGTTTCCAAAAAAAAAAATTAAGGTAGATGACACATCTGCATTCGTGTATCACTAAAATTATGAGTTTATTCTAGAGAATTATTTTTGAACAACATCTTTTATGCAGCTGACGAGAGTGACTATTTGCAGTGAACAAGGTGTAAATTTAAATTTTCATGTATTGACTGCTGCACTAGTATCTAGGTATGATGCCATGAATTTCAATTGTAGCGAACGACATGATAGAAACGTGTTGGCAGCTGAAGTGGCCGTGCCGATCTTGTCACTTTACTACGAGGCCTAAGCGAGACGGCAGTGGCTGCCAGATCGTCGAGAGCGTGCCCCCGTACTACCCTGGCTCGCGCCTCGAGCTCTTGCATGAGCAGCGTGAGAGGCGCGGCGGTGCCGTGACTGGAACATAATGTTGATGATGAATGACAGTGACAATGACGCTACACTACGTATACTTGCACATTTTAGTTGTGTTAGTTAAAAAGAGCTTTCTGAAGCTCACCAGGTAAAGTCTGAATGGCATAAAAAATATTAACTTATCAATAAGGTAATGAGAATTTTCATGCACTGAACTACTAAGATCTGCAATCTTTACTGGAGTACCAAACTATACATCAGAGCAAAATTTACCTTAGTGGCGTACTGGAAGCAGAGTTCACAAATCCCTCATAAATAGGTAATCAATACTACAATTGAACCCTTTATAGGAGGCATGCACTGCGGAGCAATTTTATCCCTCATATGAGGTGTCTCTTATAACCAGAGTACCAAGCGTGCATTTTTTTTAATCAACCTTGATGTGTTTCTTATACCCATTCGTCTGTTACATCAGTGTTTCTTGTAACGGGGTTTGACTGTAGGTAGTGTTGAGCTAAGGCCTTTTCTAAAGCAAAAAAAATCCTGCGCTACATGGAAGTTTTATTGGTATGCTCTGGTGACTAATGCAGCAGATTGTTCAGTTGACCAAGGTAGTCATCAGGGCCTGTGAGATCCTGGCTAATTATTGAACTTCCGAGGCTTGATTACAAAAATAAAAAGAAGTTTTATGAGTGAATGCGAGCAGTAGACAAAGAAAACGCTTAAGACAAACCTAGTCGACGGGGTATCCAACCGGGCAGCAATCTCTCTTCTTCGAAATCCACAAAGACTTTGCAATCATCGATGAGCATTTGGTTTGCATTGCTTGCCGCCGAGGCATCTCTTGCATCATAGAACTCTACGAAGGCATAGCGCTTGGAGAATCCGGTCACGACGTCCCTGATCAAGTGACAGCTCTTCACGTTCCCATACTGACCAAAGAACTGAAAAAATCAGGACATGGAAAAGGAAAGAGGCTTTAACCAGTGCATCTTCATGACAGAACTGTTACAGCCATTTTCAATGAAGATAGAGCAAATACAAGTGTTGCAGGCACCAAGGAAAAAAAAACAACAAGAACACAAAGTCATTTAAGCAGAACCCTTGAATTCTAATCAAATGCTGAATTAGAAATTAGAACAGTATGACTAATAATCTTCTCTTTTTTCTCTCCTCTTAATTCTGTAAGCTTGCAAGCTGCCTCGTTGGGTACGTGTGGGACGCTCTTAATTGCTGTTGAAGTGGTGTAGGTAATCTGTTTTATTGAGCTGATCTTGCCGCATTTATTGCGGTTCTTTGGGCAGCTGACCGAACAACCCATAAAACAACTTTGTGCAGCCCCAGGATTCTAAGGGAAGCCGCGCCTCACCATCCTTGCCGTCCCACATATTCCTTTGGAATGCAGTGACACAGAGTGCCTTCGTAAGGAAGAGTGGACAGAGCCTCGCTTCGAAGCAGTACCGCCTGCTCAAGTTCTGACAAATCAGGGTAGCTCATTTTTAAGACTCCTAACTCTGTAAGCAAAATGACATGGTCAGGCACCACATTGCTTGCTACTATGGCAAAGGCATGAACAATACATTGAACAGGACAAAACAATGGAGTGCAAGCTTGCTTTACCTGCGTAAAAGCTTTCAATTAATTCTGTTCGTGGCATGTTTCACTTTCACTAGCGAATGAAATATGGTGTTATCGTCCCGTGCTATTTACCGCGTGCCTACAGGAGGTTTTCAGAAGCCTAGAATGGGAACAGTTAGGGATAAGAGTTAATGGAGAGTACCTTAGTAACCTGCACTTCGTCAATGACATTGCATTGCTCAGTAACTCAGGGGACGAATTACAGCTCATGATTACGGAGTTAGACAAGGAGAGCAGAAAGGTGGGTCCTAAAATTAATCTGCAGAAAACGAAAGTAATGTACAACAACCTCGGAAAAGAGCAGCGCTTCGAGATAGGTAATAGTGCACTTCAAGTTGTAAAAGACTATGTCTACTTAGGGCAGGTAATAACTGCAGAGCTGAACCACGAGATTGAAGCAGCTAGAAGAATAAGAATGGGGTGGAGCACATTCGGCAAGCACTCTCAAATTATGACAGGTAGATTGCCACTATCCCTCAAGAGGAAGATATATAACAGCTGTATCTTGCCAGTACTTAGCTACGGAGCTGAAACCTGGAGACTTACAAAGAGAGTTCAGCTTAAATTGAGGTCGATGCAGCGAGCAATGGAAAGAAAAATGGTATGTGTAACCTTAAGAGACAAGAAGAGAGCAGAGTGGATTAGGGGACAAATGGGGGTTAAGGATATCATAGTTGAAATAAAGAAGAGGAAATGGACATGGGCCGGGCATGTAGTGCGTAGACAGGATAACCGCTGGTCATTAAGGGTAACAAACTGGATTCCCAGAGAAGGGAAGCGGGTTAGGGGGACACAGAAGGTTATGTGGGCAGATGAGATTAAGAAGTTTGCGGGTATAAATTGGCAGCAGCAAGCACAGGACCGGGTTAACTGGCGGAACATGGGAGAGACCTTTGTCCTGCAGTGGACGTAGTCAGCCTGATGATGATGATGACGATGATGCCCCGTGAAGACCGAGTTGAGGGAAGGCATTTTTTTGTTTATTATTTTCAATATTTTAGGCTGTATGCCTCTACCAGTGAAGTTCATGCTGCGATAAGCTGTCTATACTTAAGTATAAGAAATCTGCAAGTAAAATAATGGGGAGTTGAATTATGTTGGAGGGCCTCCTTAAGCGTGCTGCTCTTATTCTAAAAAAAAAAAAAAAAAGATATGAACCTTTTTAATAAAATGTAACAATACAGCTACACAAACTGTGCAAATGAATAGGCACACAGATATTGTAAAGCCACAAAAAATATTGTACCTGACGAGCTACAACCAATATTAACGCTATGAAAACCAAGAACATGGAAGAAATCAAGTGACACTAAAATGCGTCGCAAAAGTGCATTGCATGAAGCCTGCTTTGACAATGTTGCTTATGACACTAAGTGCCACAGCAAACAGCATGAACAGTATCCCTTTGTTCCTGGAGTGGAATCATAAAGCATATATAATTGTTAAGGTTTTATGTACCAAAAGCCCCATATGATTATAATGAATTACGCTGAAGAGGGCTCTGGGAAATTCGACTTTCTGAGATTCGTTAGTGCACACCTATATCTAAGTACAGGATCCTCTATCGCCCCGCCGCGGTGGTCTAGTGGCTAAGGTACTCGGCTGCTAACCTGCAGGTCGCGGAATCAAATCCCGGTTGCGGCGGCTGCATTTCCGATGGAGGCGGAAATGTTTTAGGCCCGTGTGCTCAGATTTCGGCACACGTTAAAGAGCCTCAAGTGGTCAAAAATTCCGGAGCCCTCCACTACGGCGTCTCTCATAATCATATGGTGGTTTGGGAACGTTAAACCCCACATATCAATAAATCAGGAGCCACTATCACGTTATCATTAAAGTATGTTCAAATTACAGTTATAATGAAGGCAAGTTGTCTAAATGTCAGTTCCAGCAAGATGTCAGTTACAACAACATTTTCGTTTGACTGCTGTTATAATTTGAAACTTCTATTTCAAAACTTTTTGTAAGTTCACGGTTCACAATAAAAAGAGTGGTCAATACAATAAAAACAACTGTAGCACATAGAAACTGATATACAGCTGGCTGTACAACAGCCCTTACTAGCTAATGACAAACAATATTTGATAATGCGCAAGTGTACTAACAAGACTTGTCTAACATACCTACAAAAATTTATATAATGCTTTTGGAGCTAACCTCTTTGATGGTATCCTCAGTAGTAGTTGGACTGAGCCGAGCTACAAAAATCGTCAGGCGTGGTTCAGTTTTTACGTACTTGCTTGTTTTGTAGGTAGCCTGCAAGTGAAGTACAATAGAAGGTTGATTATCAAGATACAAAAGCAAAGGACAACACACTATAAAGAATGCTTTACTTATCCTGAATTCACGTTGGCACCAAGATTCCTCACAGTGTAACAAAAGTGACAAAAAAAATGAAGTAATCGAAGCATTATCTGTGTAACAACAAACACTGCCGCATAAATTATTTCGAGTATACTGCAAAAGTACATTTACAAGCATTAATTAAGAGTTGTATAGGTTTTTATTTCTATCACAAGACATCCCTGAAAGGAATATGAGGTGCTGTGAATAATCACTCATGCTTTGACATACTGCATTATTATGATGCTTGCAAGCAATACCTATCAGCTTATTTTCAACAGAAAATCACAACTGATCTTTATGGCACCCGCCTTCAATCTTCTCTCATTGCAGCAAAAAACTTACTAGTTGGGCGTACAGTTATACAGGGGAAATGTCAAAAGCATCACGGAACATTGTTTATAAAAATTTTCAATCTGCAATGAGGAAGAAGAAATAAGCTGGAAACATGCGAGAAACAGCGATAAGAGGGTGCGACAGCAATTAAGTGTAGAACGTTTTACAGGGCCCACGCTGTTACAGCTTGACGTAATGCAGACAAAACCACGTGCATAATGAACATGTGCTTGCTCCAAGGAGAAGTTTTCTTCCTCTTGTTCTTCGAGTGCCTTGACAATGTATGCTGTCGTAGCTTAGCGTAATGCAGGCAAAACCACGAATGGCACAGCTATCCGTAACATATTGAGCTCATGCTTCTGTGAAAAAGAAACCGTCTTTCTCTTGTTGTTCAAGTGCCTTGACGATAAGGGTGGAGTACGTACTTTAGGGGTCAGGTAGTCATGTTCTGTCATTGCTGGGCATAACAAGGACAGTTGGCCGAGTTGGTGTGGATTCGTAGTAAAGAACGGCACAACAAACACGGGACACAAAACGATGAGAACCGGCGGCCGTCCTCGTGCTCTCATCGTTTTGTGTCCCAAGTTTTTTTTTGTGCCGTTCTTAACTATGATTGGTGTAACACATACGAAACCCCGTATAAATATAGCAGAAGAGAGAAAGCAAGCGAGAAATAGAAAGATAGAGAAAGAAACAGAAAAAATATAAAGAGAAAGGAATAGATAAAGAGAGAAGAAAAAAGAATAAACAGAAATAAAGAGAAAAAAGAAACCAAAAAGAAACTAAGAAGGCTGCCAAGCTCCACATTTCCGCCAGGCTTGGCATTTCTAGTGCGAGTCTGTCCAATTTTTTTTTTTTTAATGGCAGCACTGCTAAGAATTGGCGTGGTAAACAAGTAAAAAAACAGAGTTATCATACTGGTGTCACTTTTGGTAGGGCCAGACACTTGCCTTCTGTGTCTCACATGGAGATTATAGAGCTCCACCTACTTTATCAAACATGCATGCATAAATGGACTGAGGTGCACACTGCCATGCAGTGGATGTGCGTGGCTTGCCACGCCTGGTATACCAATAGTTTGAAGTGAAACAAACCAAGACACATTATTCGAAGTCACACTAAACATTAACCCTAATATCACACTCTACAATTATGTTACCAGGTGATTCCTTTAGGTACAGTTTTAGTCTATCGTATCGCCGTTTACATGGCCCCCACAAAAGCCGACTACTGCTCACCTTACTCACTTTATACACATCTGTATCGGTTTTGATTTAGAATTTACAACATTGGTTACATGTCCAGTGCAGATTCTTCCAAATAAGTTGTCTATATGACGATGTTGATACTTATATGCCCCTTAATATTTAGAAAACTTTCACATACAAGAAACGAACAAGGGCGCATGCAGAGGTGACACCTACGGAAAAAAAAAAAAAATGGAAGTCGACCTTCCAAGTCACTTCACGTCATGCTCACGACAATTCATGAATTTGAAGCAATGAACAATCCGTCAACTCGAGGTGTCACAGGAACCAGCGACACTGTGTTCCAAGGTTTTACCATTTAGTCAATCTTCCATATTCGCCTGACTTTTGCTTTCTTTGGAATTCAACAGAGAAGGTTGTCACACGGTGCACTTTCGACCATGACCCTCGAACCGGTACAAATTTTCTTGCTGACGCGATCACCTCGCTTGCACAGCATGCAGCAAGAAACCACTCGCAGTCCGAAATTTCATTCCGGATCTGGGTCTGTCGCTACCGAAAGTAGCCATGAAGGCGTGAAAATGCGTAAGCGTTGAGGACGGAGCTGTTGATGCAGCCCCTTTGCGACCTCTTCGCAAGCTATTAGCCTACAAAGGAAGTCAGTAACTTGCTGCTTGTCTACCATTAACGACGAAGCCGGAATGTCAGCTTATCTTATTGTGAGGTTACTACTTACTTGCATGGCACGGACGATGCCGTGATCGTGAGGTTTGACGTCAGTCCCATCGATGCTGCCGGCTTTGAGAGGATCGTAGGTACGAGCGATAGGTGACCATGCCACATCCATTGTGTTCTCGAATACAACCCGACACTAGCAATAGAAAAGCAGCGACGACGAAGGGTCAAGCTTCTCGAACAGAAATGTTTGCGTAAGTGGGCGCCGCCATTTTTTGCTGCGAAAAGTAGAGAACAGTAGAGTTAATAATGATGGTGATAGCTAACTTTTTTGAAGCAAGGTGGTGTTAAGCGCCAAAAGAGGCAAACTCATAACTGCAAATTTTTTTATCCTCTATTCGGCTCCCGTAGCGCTTTTGCCGAATGCTACAAACAGCATAAAACTTTATAGAATGAACAGAACAACAGCCCAAATATTTGCGTTCTTTTTTTTTCGAAACACTGGTTTCGTCCAACGCTGCCTCAGATTTACTACAAGCATACTACAAGCATAGAGTTTCATAAAATAGTAGTTATTGAATGAAACTTTAGGACTACAAGAAACTTAGCATCTCTGAGGCTGTGTGCACAGTTACGGCAAGGTATATGTAAACTGGTAGCGTAACTTCCATAGAAGTGTGGCATCTTGGGCTAGTTGGTATGGCATGACGATAGTTATCGTGCGAGAACAAAACGACGACACAGAGACAAGAAGGACAAGACAAAAATCTGCTCTTCGTGTCCTTCTTGTCCCTGTGTCGTCGTTTTGTTCTCGCGCTATAACTTGGAGGAAAAATGGAGGAAGTGAACCAGAAATTGACGAGTATTTACTCGTCAATTTTCTGGTTCACTTTCTTCATTTTGTATCGACATTCTTCATGTAAACATTCTTCATATATAGACATTCTTCAGCTGAAAACCTTCCTAGCCCAGCTCTCCTCCCCAATTTCTCTCAATCGCTTCTCAAATTTTATCTTGCTGCTAGCTTCCCTGCCCTGAAATGATAGCAGATTGCCTGGATACGCCCCCAAATCAGTTGGCCCATGTTACCAGACTGCCTGCATGCGCCCTCTAGCTGTTTCTGAAAAAAAAAAAAACTCAACCACATACCAAATACCAAAGCTTTATTAAAGTAATCTACAATTTTATTGTAACAAATAAAATTAAAACTATTGAAAATAAACGTTTAATTATTTCTTTTCTTTTCAATATTTGTCCCCCCTTCACCTCACCGAGTCCTAGTCGCACTTCAATCGTCACGCGGTTGTTGATGTCTGTCGCAATTGGCTCGAGACCTCTTTTCGTTCCGACTTTCACGACCTATTTAGATTGGCCTTGGATGCGGTACGAAAATACAAGTGAAAACAGAAAAAGAAAATCGGGTTTCCAGAACGAAAACTTCAATCGGACCAGAGGCACGTAGAAGTGAACCACGAGCCTTCCTGGGGAGGAGGATCAATTGACTGAGAATAAAAAGAACAAGATGACTTTCACCTTCGAGCAGTGGCAGAGCCAGGAGGTGGCACACATCCAGAGACTGGAAAAAGACTTCCAGAGGCTGGAATTACTTGCTTAGCTGCATTGTTCCGATGACAAATAACCACCACTATATACTGCTGCTAAAGAGCGTAATTTTTACGAATAAGTTGTACTTCCACATCACCGCCCACCATTAATGATAATTTAAGATTGACTGACTAACTAACTAACTAACTAACTAACAAACAAACTAACTAACTAACTAACTAACTAACTAACTAACTAACTAACCAGCCAACTAACCAACAAACCAACCAACTAACTAACTAAGCAGAGGGAGATGTGGGGCGGTTCGTAGTCGGATTGGGCTGCCGTTACACATGCTGCCGCGCCCGCCAGCCGACTATAGAGACCACGCAAGTCTATTTGCGACGAAGATCCGAGACAAGCAAGGCTGTTCGATACTGAATTTAGCATCGCGAAGAACCCGGATGTCTCCACTGCAGGGGGCGGACATCGCTATCACACGTTGAAGTAGCCGCTTTGAATCGCAGTCGTCTTGAAGGCCCTCGCGGTTGCTTCGCGGCAAGGACGACAGGTTTAAAGCGCTCAGTACAGTTGATAGGCACCGCAACGCTACCCGAAGAAAATGCTAAGAGGACCTGGCGAAGAACACCGACAGCGCGCAGATGTAATCGAAGCGAGAGGCGCAAGAGCAGATAATAAGCGTTGGAACAGAAAGATGCGGGGAACGGTGAATTTAAATCGAAGAGGCAGATAAGGATAAACAACCAGCTATATATATATATATATATATATATATAATGATGATAGCAAAATAGATGATAAAAAAATAAAAGAGATGGAAACGTTGCAAGCCAGTTTCGAAGGGAATACGCATGACGTGATTACAAAGATGACAATTTATGAACGAAGTTTTTTTTTTCCTGACTGAACCATGTAGCGTCGGTTCCTGCGTTACGACAAGGCAAAAAGTGAGAAAAAACAACAACTGAGTAGGAGAAAAAAATGGCTTTCACTTTTGAGTAATAATATGCAAATGCTTAACGAACCGTGTGGCTTGTTAAGGTTGTTTAAAGCTCACTTAGATGCTTGACTGTGGTCAGAAGAATACTGTGTAACCTTCTGGTGCACGGGCAATATCTTGTTTATCACGAAACTTTAAAGGACACTGAAGTCAAACAACAATTTAAGTCAGAGAGGAAGCTCAATGTATGACAACGTCTAAAACGACAATATTATAAACATTGGTGCCCTACTTACCGAGAAATTAAGGTAAATGCACGAGAACGCATGCACCACGAGTAGGACATTCGCAAAACGATACCGATGGCGTCAAACTTACCGCATACAATTGATCACTAGTAATCGAGCTAGCTCCACTAAATAAAGAACCTTTCGTGCATTAAGAGACGTAATAATATGCTGGCTGCTCGTTTCTGTTTGATTCATGAAAAAAAAAAACACCGGACGTTACTATGGGGAATGGCACGAGTGGTTGAAAAGTTCAATTTTTGCTTGGTTCAACTGGACAGGTCGTGTCATCTAGCGGGGCCCAGTTAAACCTAGCACGCCGGCCATCTCGGACAAGCCGGGCAACGTTAGGTCCGTTCGATTCGCCTGCACCACGTGAACCAGTTCACGAGGTGCTGCACCTTGCCATTCGTTTCAGCGGTGCAGCATTGACGATCGCTGAACCCTGCCATTCGTTTCGAAAGGTGCAGAAGAGGTGCAGCACCGGTTCACGATTTTCCTGCACCTCCTTCGCTGACGGTGCCGGCTTGGTGCAGTCGCGCGTGCTGCTGAGCAGACGACGCAGCACTTAGACGTAGGTGGCTTAGGCGCCGTACCTGCCTCTACAAACGCGCTGTGTATTTTCAAGAAGTTTGCGCCTCATAAGCTGTCCGCATGTGCGTTTCGCCATAGGTCAGTGTCTGATGAACGGTGTAAATTAACCGAAAAGAAATAAGGCCAACACCTTGTCGGCACATTTGTTTCGGGTGTCGTGCTCTGCCTGCACCGCTGAACTCACGCTGCACAATTTCTGAACTTCGCGTGCACAGCCGTGAACCGGTTCCAACCGGTGCAGGTGAATCGAACGGACCTGTTGTTCACGGCAACAGTGACGTGAAAGGTTCCACTTGAGGCGGGTATTTTGAATCGCGCTAACGCGATGCGGACCACTAGAACGGTATTTTATTTCAAAATAAGCACTTCCTTGGCGCAGACATAGTACTACGATTTTCTAGATTACTATTTCAGCAATCAACATTGACTTAACATTTGTCTTTGGTGTCCCTTTTAAGGATGAATGCCATTAATTCAAGCTCTATTGAACCCGAAGCTCGAATGACATGTCCAAAATAAAACATTCAGTCTCGGTACTTTTGCTTTGAAAGAACCGTCGAGATTGATAGGTTTTATGGCCGAGAGATTGGTTCATTTCGTTTTTGTCTATCCACAAAATCGCCAAAGTTCTGTGGCAGCACGAGAAAGCGAATTATAACCTAGCTTGATTTTCTCATTTTATCTAAGGTTGCCATTTGTAACCATACGAGACTGCAGAAAACAAACAAACAAACTAAAAAGAACAAAACATCAAAAAGACGTGCTTTAGCTTTAAGGCCGATGAACTCTCATTTTCACTGTTCAAAGAGAGAACTTATCCGAGATGCGCCGAGAAGTTACCAATCATCATCATCATCATCATCATCATCATCATCATCATCATCATCAATGTACAGCACGGTTCACTGTTAAAGGAAACACTCGAATGCACACCATCAATATTCCTGGCCCTCTAAGAGCAAGTAAACTAAGAAACAATCTTCATGCAAGTCGATAGTCTCTCAAGACAAGTCGAAAATTTTAACCACCAGTAGCCTTATGCATATCTAAGCAGCGATGATTCCGTGAGATATCGAGATATAAACATGCCGCTCACGCATTTGTGCCTCCTTTAACAGTGGACCCGTCTGTACACTGCAGGATGAGGAGAAATGTTAATGATCACCAATTTACCCTATCTTGAGCGAGCAGATGTTCGTTTCGCTTGAATTTTCTCGTATCGTCACACAACTTAACTTTGTCCGCCACGGTAGATCAGTGGGCTACGGTGCTCCGCCGCTGACCACATGGTCGCGTGTTCGATTCCGGTCGTGGCAGTAGCATTTCGGTGGAGGCTGAAGGCCCGTGTACTGTGCAGTGCCAGTACACGTATAAAAACACTAGATTTGCCAAAATTTCAGGAGTCCTCCAATACGTCGTGGTCCAAGGCAAAGTTAGCCCGTTGACGTGTTTCCTTTAAAACATCGGCTACCTTGCTCGCTCTCTGACACTCTGCTATCATCCAGTCTTTTAATGTTATGCCTGCGATTCTGCCCGAAATATGTTTTCTACAGCTGCTGTACAGCCATTTTCTGCAAATTAAAAACTTAAATAACGGCGTAAAAACGTTCGCGTGCAATGTGCGTAACGATACGAACGATTGACTGAAAGCAAGCTCTGTTGCAAAACAGTCATGTACAAGGTGAAGCACGCTTTACAGGTGACACAGTAAAATCGCACAGATCTCGCTCGCTTCTGCCATTTGTGCATCTTCTGTTGACACGTCCTTGGTTGTCTTAAACATTCTAGAGACGCGATTGGCGCGTGCTTCAGAAGTCGCTTCGACATCTACGCAGCGACCGTTTTCGTTGGCTGACCAGTTCTCACCACCAAAGGTGAAGGAAAGTGTCCTTCGGCTGTGCTCCTCAAGCAGGTACACAATGAGCTGGCCAACAAGTAGAAAGTGAAAAAAAGAGAAAAAATGAAGAAACAGCGTCCGACGGATTTTCCGAGATATCACGTACTCTCACGCTCAAGAATTTATGCCTTATTAGAGACACTTTCGTCGATGAAAGATCAGAGTGCCATATCAGGAATGGCTGATCGCCAACAAGCCCGCAATCGAGATAGTATAGATTATTGATAAACGGTGCACACAAATACATATGTAACCAGTGCACCTTTGAAGGCCGCATTTCTACGGTACGCACGCTGGAACTGGGATTTTCTTTTGCGTGCAGCAACGCCATCAAAATTTGAGTTATGTAAACATGTTCTTTCCACGGGACGGCTTTCAGCTCTCCCATAGTAGAGCACTAAGTACTCCAAATCGTTTACCACTTTTTATAAACACATGCTCTTTCAACGTCATCTCATATCCATGTTCATGTAAATGACGTCTGTTTTGTCATCATCGTTAGAGTATGTCTAAGAAGGAAATGTTCTGTTGAGTGTTATTGACGTTTGTGGCAATACATTTTTTTTCTAAACAAACAAAAACGATATGTTTACGTATCTTGTAACAACTTTTGGTGTGTCTGTAGATGTTGTGTTCTGTCGCGATGTTCTGTTGGACTGTAATTGATGTTCACTGTCCCTGTTAATAAATTTCTCTAAACAAGGGACGGCTTACTGCTCCCGCATAGTTGAGTACCAGGTACTCAAAATCATTAAACATTTTTCCTAAACACACAGCTTAGCTTGAAAAGGGGAGAAAGGCGTTCCATGTTTATGTCAACCGTAAGTACTAATCTTGGTAGTGACATCAAAGCGCAATTCTTGCACTCTCGCGTACACACATCATCACAAACGCGTGTAATCTTTCAGACACCCATTTTCTTTTCTGCTTCATTTCTTTTCATCTTCCAGCAAAGAAAGCACAGAAAGTAACATTGTGAAAGGAAGAAGGACAACGACGCTTTCTGCTTTTTAAGTACGTTCTTTCTCCTTTTTGTGAGGATTATTTAATACTCGAAAGGATTAATAATTCATATAATCGATTCTCGGCCAATCCCCATGAGTGGGTATGAGCCATGGTTGAGGCATCACCATCATCATCATCGTCGTCGTCGTCACCACCATCATCATCATCAACGTCGTCACGGGACATGCGTTTTCAGGATGATCAGGCTAGCAGAGCGGCTTCCTCCGCCTAGTCTCCAATTACGGTCTCGAGGCGACGGTTTAACCCGTTAGTTCACCTACAGTGCAACGAAGTAACGCTGGTGGCGCCGGTTTTCCTGCGAAAAAAATGCTCGCGGTTCGCACGCAGGGCAGGAGCAGATAGAGGGAGAAGGGCGACACGCTCAATCACTCGGAAACAAAGTGGGTTAGCAGCAACAGCCGCCGCGGCATCGGTGAGAGTAGACGCGGTGACAAGCGAGGAACAGCAAGAACCAGACAGCAGCACTCCCTTTCCCGCCCCTTCTCCTTCTAGACGTCTTCGACGTTCTCAGTAGGACGGGGAAAGTGGGGGTTAGGAGGGGGAAACGCCACCGTTCCCGAACGCTTTCTCCAATCCAAAATGAGAAGCAAAACTGAAGAAGAACACGGAGACACCTTCCGGGGAAAGAGTGCAAACGGCGACGAAACGAAAAGGAAAGTAAAATTAGTCCAAAAGGGGGTCGAGGATGGCGAAGGGCACTGTCCCGAGCCTCCCACGGGACCTGTGTGACCGTTATTTCGATCGCCTCCAAAACAACGTGCATATTCTAGGTTCCGAGTTCACATTAATTATTTTACGTCATAATTTTCTTGCAATAAACTTTCAGCCAATCATGACCTCGGACATGACATTAGTGAAAGTGGCCGACCAATCGCAAGAACTTAAAAAAAGAACTCTCATAGGGTAACTTAGAAGTGTGGCGGTTTGGGCTAGTTGGTATGACATGACGATAGTTGTAGTGCGAGAACAGAACGACGACAACGTATCTTGTCCCTTTGTCGTCGTTTTGTTCTCGTGCTATAACTATCGTAATCTCAAAGTGTCTTTTATTCATTCGCCTAACAAGACTCAAAGGCGAAAACTGTCTTTTAGCGGCGAAGCTCCTTTTAGTCAAGCCTTGTCCTGCGTCAGGCGTAACCGGCAGTATCAGAGCAACAGACATAAAAACAGACCGACAGACGGATGGACATACGGACGGACATACGGACGCACGGACAGACGGAAGCATGGACGGAAGCACGGAGGGACGCACGGATGGACACATGTGTTACCCGAGCGTTGCCCTATGTAACGTAAGTTAACTGGCACAATAAATGACACGAAGGGTCGACGACGAAGTTCTGTTCTAAGGTTCATAATGCTTATGTAGAAGTTGCCGACCAATAAAAAGGTTTTGTGCTTGTAGGAGTTTTATAATGTTTTGTTACAATCATGATCGCTGTTCGTCATTGTTAAACCTTTCTTTTATGACTCACATCCACGAATCTCCCCCTGACCGACACCACGGACAGACACCTTCGACAGACAAGGCTCAACCATAAAGTGCTTCGCGTCAAAAAAAAAAATAAAAAATAAAGATAGGTATGCGAACTCGCTTCTTCATACGAACGGCGTGATTTTCGGAGCCAGGACATCGACGAAACAACACGGACAGTTCCGACAACTGTCTTTTAGAGCACGACGCAGGACCGAAATGGTGCGATTGCCAACACCACTTTTTATTATTTTTTTTTCGTGGTGCTTCCAGAATGCGAAGATCAATGCACCGTGTATTACGGTTGGCTGGACGCCGAAATTCACTCACTATGACCGAACGACTTCATAAGCTTAGAGAGCGCGCACTGGCTTGATGAATTCACTTTACGAATGAAGTACCTTGGGGTCATAATGAAGGCTTATGCGTGGGATCTCGCTTCGAATTCAGTCGATTCTCTCGAGGAAGCGACATTACGAAATTTGTCGGGTCATTCACTATAACATGTTCGTTGGTTCTGGCCATGTACATATACGCTCTAAGAAAAGAAATGATGATCTTTGAATATAGTTCGCATGTCGATCTAAAGAGAGTCGTCCACATAACAAGTCAGGGCTAACCAAGAATGGTCAAATGACTCCCTTTTTCTCCCTCAAAGTGTTCATGCGAATAAAGAAAGGAGGACGAACACATGATTTTGTTTATAGGAACAAGTCCATCTATGTTCACGTTAAAAAATAAATTAATTGCACAAGCTTTCAAAACAAATAAATATAAAAACACAAGTCCTGCAACAGCTCACGCTGCGCACCAGCATGTATTCTTCTGAATCGCAACAAAAACACTCAAACTACGCATATATTTAAATATTATAGAAGGTTGGTCGGGGGCTGCTTGTTATCGTTTGTGCTGCGCTGCTCAAGCGAAACTCAACCGTGGCCAGGCCAGCGATATCGGACGCCACGCTATTACCGAAGCGAGAACGTCAGGCGACGATGCCAACGCATCATTACAGATTCATCAACACAGCAACACACAAGACTCTCTGAAGTCGCTGCTATACGCAAATCGAGGCAAACAACCGGCGGCAAAACAGTTTGTCGCTCACGAGATTGACGAGGCAGCACCTTCAACGCCGCAGGCACCAACGACATCTCGTAGCATCGACGACAAAAAAAAAAAAAAAACGCAAGCTAAGTCAGCAATAAAGAGTGGTGCCACGCGCGTACTTGTTCGGGAGAGCGCTTCCGTTCCACGGTGGTTCCTGCCAAAAAGTCGGTCGGGCCGCGGCGGCTGCGAGATAATTTTAAATCCATGGAGGTCACCCCCTTCCTTCCTCCCACCAGCCCCACCTCGTTGCCCTCACCTTACAAACGCTGCCCTCCTCACCCTCGAGGTTGCTATAGAGTGCGCACCCAGTCGACGTTATTATTATTTTTTTTTCCTCTCTCCAATGCTCCGCTCCTCCAACGGTGGTTTTCTCTTTCTCCGGGCCCAGTATTGCGCTACTTTCCTTCAACCGTGGTCGACTTCTTCAAGGCTCGCCATTCCATCGTTTTTACCGTACGCCCCCCCCCCCCCCACCCCCATCCTAAATATCTTCACTCCCATCTGAAGTCATCTTCACTCGACTTCAGTCATCGTGCCCGGCGCCGGAGGTTAGCGGTACCTCAATCGCACAAAGAAGAAAGACGCCTCAAGAACACCGGAAAGACGCGATAGACACTGCTTTCCATCCGATGGGCACGTCGGGAACACCGTTGAATGGACACCTAGTCGTGCTAAGCCTCGTGAGCGTGCACCGAAGACGACTACGTGGAGCGTCACAAACGGCGCCCGTTTGAAGTGACCGCAGAAGAGCCGTTCACTTTCGATGACGGTGAAGTCGTCGTTACAGGGCACTCCCGACGCGGGAGCGGGATGCTGTCGTCGACGCGGGATGTCGGATCGGTGACGCGGAACCTTCGAGTGCGTGTGCCGGGCAAGTGTCGCCGTCCTCGTCGGTCGCTGTGGTTGTTGCCGATTCGTATCTCCCCGCGGTCCCCTGTGCCCGCTACTGTTCTTGTCCTGCTCGACACGCATTTGACGTCGCTTCGCTCGAGGGAGTGAGTTGTTCGCTTGCGCTTGACCTGGCGACTAGCGGCTCGAGTGCGCACCCCGTGCTCCAGTTTGTACGACGGGTCGGCGGGCAGCGACAGCGTCTGTCTAGGAGAGTGGGATAAAACGCCGTTGTCAGCAGCTGTCTTTCTGAGGTGAGTTGGTGCCTCGTTTAGTGGTACGGGGCGTCTTTATCTTCTTGACTGTGTTGTTTCGCGTGTCAGCAGTTGCTGCGTAGTGTGTGACTATGATGTCTGAGAGTCGCGCTCTCAGATGAAGCATAAGAACTGCTCTGTTAATGGTATCTTCAAAGAGGACACTAAGCGTTCGGTCCGTTTAGGTGTGCGTTGGTTAAGTATGGTTAGAGATCCGCTGGTTGTCGTCGCGGACACACTAGCTCCGACCAACTTACGGGCATCGCATTGGACGGACTACATAGTAAACGCTTATAGGATTACCCCTAATCCGCTATTCAGGTATCGATGTTGTCTCTCCATTTCCTCCATTTCTCTACCCTTATGCAGTGTAACGGAAAAAAGTTTAAAGTTAAAATAGCTAAAAAAACGAGGCAATGCATCCCAAGGCAATTAACACATGGGTATGAGGACCATCACATAAGAAAGGGGGGAGTGGGGGTTGAACATGAACGCAAAAGACCGGAACCAAATACGCTGCCTCATTCGCCGCAGTGCGATAGAATAGCCACTGACCTATCACTTCCGGTAACTGTGGGTTGAATGAGTCGGCCTTTTTTTTACGATTCAAGCCAGTTAGGCTATCGGTTACAATATTTGTATTCAATCAAGTTCTAATCACGTATTGAAGCCTTATGTGACTGATTGATCATTGGGTCCATCGGTGAACTCGAAGCAGCAAGGACCTAATGCAGACAGGCTTGTGATAAACAGTCGACCGAATAAAACTCCCTGATGCACGAACAGGTAACTAACAGGTGAAGTTCGGCAGACAGTCAGTGTCTTATGTGCATACCACTGCCACGTTTGTTATTATCTCTTATATTATAAATAGAAGAAGCAGCTTCGGGTGCTTCTTATTTATTAGCTCAGCACGGCTGCGAACAATATGGCGTTAGTCTACATTAGCAGAAGTGAACCAGTTCATCTTTTTTTTTATCCGGTATATGCAACGTGACACGTAATGTTCAATCGTTTGCAAACAATGTCTTTTCAAATCGTCAGACTGTTAAGCGTCAGTGATGCCACTTCTGCGCGCCTGCTTGATGGGGGGGGGGGGGGGAGGGTCCGCTTTACCACTAGTCACCTAAGAGCGGAAGGGGGAGGGGAGCAAAGTCAGCCTCATGCATTGACATAATAGGGAGGGGGTTGCTTCAATGAACATGAGCCCCCCATCCCCGTCTCCCTGAAGAGAAAGCTTGCGCATGCCTACGAATAAGGAAATGAATATTCAAATGCGAGAAGTGACCGTCGTCGGAGTAGTCAGTGTCAGGTTAAAGTGATGCAAAAAAATCACAACGTCATCGTACAACCATGACGCTGCGACGTTATCATGACTTCACTGGGGCGTAATATCACACGATGACGTTTTCACACGACGTCATCGCTTTCTCAAAGTTGGGCCTATCTCTGAGGTGACGCAAAACAAAGGGACGTGCATACAGCTTGCAAGCCTATAATCTCGAAGGCAGCGCTCACGTGTCCTTGCATATGTAGCACGCCATGAATTCTCTGTAGTTTCTAATGCTGTTACTCGCCCCGAACTTTTGTTGGAGCAAGCCACGCGGGAGGACGTGGGCTTATTGTGCGTCTGCAGACTCTCGTTCCCGTATACGCCATCACGTGATTGTTGAGAGAGTGCAAGGGGGAGAGGCCGTTTACGCGCTGGCCCAAACGCGCCAGCGCGCGCCAGCGCGTTCTGGAAGTGCTTGGGCCAGCTGTTGCGCATGCGTAATAAGGGTGTCACGCCGCACACCAGATTGAATTCCACCAAACGCTGCTTCGCATCTAAAAAGAAGAAGGTTTTCGCCTTCGAGTCATCTTAGGTGAACGCGTAAGGAACCGTGCAGATTTGTTTTTTTTTCCTCGCGCGCAGTTTTACAACACACAGAGAACCAGTTGTTATCTCTGTATTTTCACTTCCGCAAGCGAAGGATGAGACCCTAATGACTTCTCGAGGCCAACGTTTGTTTCTGTTTTTTTTTGTCCTTAACCATGTTCTCGATCAACTGCGCTCGCCCTCATGCCTTAACGGATAGGTCGGCGGGCTGCCATGAACGAAGACGCGGGTTCGATTTCCTGCTGTAGTAGCCAAATTTCTATGAGGATGAAGTACAAAAAAGAAAAGTGTGAATTTTGCACCACACCTCCTGCTTGGTGAAAAAAAAAAAAAAAACATCCCGAGGAAAGCAAACCCAGCGGTGAGCAGTCCATCCATAGTTCTGCAGTCGCGCGCGGAGAGAAGAGTTCACAAGCAGATAGCAACGTTTCCATTCCGTAAGGCACCCTATCTCCATACGCCGGCCTGCACTCATTATAATTGTATTTTATGTTGTAGGTCCGTGTGCTCAGATTTGGGTGCACGTTAAAGAACCCTAGGTGGTCGAAATTTCCGGAGCCCTCCACTACGGCGTCTCTCATAATCATATGGTGGTTTTGGGACGTTAAACCCCACATATCAATCAATCAATATAATTGTATCTTCCGGCGCCTTTGTTGACGTCAAAAAAGCACATAGCATGCCATTGGCCAATAACACACAGCGCTGTGTTGCCTTGAATGTGCCTTCTCTTGTCCGTGCCATTTGTCTGCGCTACCATATATTATCATGTAGGTATACGCTCTTTGTTGACGGATTCAACGAATTTCTCTGGCTATCTATTTCTGAAGCAATTAATCCCGATACAATGGTTATTCGATGACTACTTGAAAAAGAGGTTCCGGACCCCGTTAGAGCTGAAAATTGCCGTTGTTTCGCTTTCGTAACAGTCGTCGAGCGCGGTTTTGATGCCCAGCAATGTAAAAAAAAAAATAAATGTCCTAGTTCTGACCAGTTGCCAACATATAGTAATAACCTCACACGTGCGTCCCTCCGAGTGACACGACGCCAAGCTCGAAGTTAAGCTCGCCAGTTGGCGAGATTGAATCTCTCTCGAGGCCCGAGTGCATACAACAGCTAGCCTTGTGGTCTCCATCGCACGGCCCACGTTCTGAGACTGTCATTGCGGCAGCGTTTGCTTGATGCATGGGAGAACGGAGATATGACGTCGTCAACGTTAGAACAGAAATGAGGCTTTGTTCGTCGCGACAGGTTGCGTCGGTCGGTCTCCGTCGCGGTGCCAAGGAGACGTGGCCGCCCTCGCCCACTCCTTTCTCCAGGGCACCGATTACGTTCGCCCCATGACCGAATGCCGTTGTTGATAGCGTCCCTCGATAGCCAGGTCTAATTGGCGATCTTGGTTAACATGTAGAAGCTGTAAGGTAGTGTCTCGCAAGCGTTTCACCAAAGAAATAATCAGGAGCCTGACTGCACCCGCTTCTGAGCAAAGACCTCGCCCGTGTTTTGCTAATTAGCTTGGTACAGTGCTTGCAGCAGCCCCGTTTCGCACGCGAGCTTCTTAATCTCTTCTGTCAGCTGAACCTTCTGCCACTCCCTCGCGCGTTTGCCTTTTGTTAGAATCCACTCTCTTACTCTCACTGTAGCGGTTATCTCGTCTTTGTTCCACGTGCCCATGTCCCTTTATTCGGAGTGGCTATTAAAAGAGAAAAGAAGAGAAAAGCGAGCCCCGTTATTGTCTGCTTCAATGAGCGACACCGCCACAGTAGCTCACGAGGGATGGGGGTGAGGAGGGATAAAAAGGATAGGAGTAAAGATGTGGGAAAGCCGAAGAAGGAGAAGAGAAGAAGAGACGTGTGGTGGTAAGCCACAGCGAGCGAGGACAAACCGAGGGGATAGAAGAGATAGGAAAGATGGAGCACGGTCACTAAGGACGTCTTAGACGAAATCAAGAATAAAGGGACACTGGACTCCTCGGACTCCAGTGTCCCTTTATTCTTCATTTCGTCTAAGACGTCCTTAATGGTTCCATGGCCCACTCTGCTTTCTTCTTGTGCTGCATAAATTCAAAGAACGCAGCCACTCATGAGCAAGCCCGAGCACTCGTCAAGCGCACAGTGGACGGTCTGCCTTCCCTTCGCAGCACGCGGGAATGCCAACTCACAAATCATAAACTTACTTTACAAACGCGATTCCCGCGCGATCTACCCAGCAGCCCACAAACCGCTGTCCCGGGCTGAACGAATCGCTTGCCGCCTACTCCGAGTGGGCACCTTCATTTCGCACATCTTTAACATACGAGTGCACAAGAGTGCAGTCTTGCCCCATAGCCGCTTCTTCTAGAGTCCGCGAGTCGACTCTAATCCCGTACATCGTCATTGCCCAAACAAGCCGAACCACTCCTTTTCGGTGGATGAGAAACAGGCGCTTTTGCGCAGCTCACGACCGGAAGACCGACTCCGGATGGCATGCCATGGAAGCCACCGAAGCCAAGTATACTTTCGGCTACGTAGAACTATAGCGTTACCAACTCTTCATTGACGGTAGTCGGGACGGACGGAGGGTAGGGGGGGTCTCTAACATAGGGAGCCAGCTAAATCAGCTCACTTTATTGCGGAATCTTTTGAATAAACACATTGTTTCTTCATTGCTGTAGCCTCTTGAAGTGCTGTGTCAAGAAGCACGGCTCGTAACACTTCGCCTTGCTGGAGAATTAACTCGCGAAAGTTGTCGCACTTCACGCAAAAGTTCAGCTAAACTTGCTAAGGCCCCTTGTAGCTACCGTGAGTTTCGTGCGCGCGGTTTGTGGGACTTTCGTGTTCCGTCGTGCGTTAGAGATCGCATGAAATTTTCTAACTGGACGGTCCGGACCGAATCCGGGACATATATATTTCCTTACAGGGACGGCGCAGTATAGTCAGCACATTGTATGAAAAGTCGGGACAGTCCCCGCAAAATCCGGGGTGGTAGTCAACCCTAACTAGAGCGGCCTGATGGGCTTTCGTCTTCCTTTTCCTTCAACACACCTCTGCCTCACCTGACCCATTCCATGGAGTCAAATGAAATTGTCTCGACCACTTCTTTGTCCGTTAAGGTTACATAAATATTTTTTTTTCAAAGGATCACTGGGACGTATTCAAGTTGAACCTCTTTCGTAAGCCTTCAAGTTTCAGTCGCGAACGTAACAAGAACCAAAATAAAAAAAAAACGGTAGGAAGGGGAAGGTGGAAGCTTGTGATACTTTCTTGAAGTAGGCCCATTGTCGGACATGTTAGAAAAGAAAATTGATGTGTGCTGTTATCAAGCCTTTAAGAAACTAGCTCCATGGCCAGATACCATACACTATCCGTATTTGCTTCGGCTAGGGTCTGAAATTGGCACAGCTCCTGGGCGCACCTGGAGTTACGGTACAGGCTCTTTTGGGGCAAATTGCAAAAGTTTAGTTAGCTGGGCCAGTTGGTCTTTTAGGGAAGCCTGCACAGCAATTCTAGTCACTGGCGTCACCAGAGGAGCCTCCTTTTCCCCAGAAAATTTTCAGTTTTTCATGTATTTACATACACGCACACCAACACACGTACGTGCATGAACATACATAAATGGTGGTTTAGGGATTTTTTTAGGGATTACCTGAATTACTGGTTAAATTACTGTGTTCCCTTTGAAGCCTCCTAGAATTTGACAAGACACAGTGAATGAGTAGCCTCTAAAACATAAGTGTTTCATAGCCAGGGAAAAAAAAATAAGACGTAGACGACAATAACCTCCGGCCTTATCGTGTGCTTACCTCAAGAGCTCAGTAACGTATGCTGTCGGGCTAGTTGGTGTGTAACTGCGCCAACGATGTTTTACACAGTTACCTCAAGAGCTTGGCTAGCCATCAGCCGTGACGTGACTAGGGTGGCCTAATGTGACCAATCCTGCTGTCTCTGTGCTGGCCACGCTTGCACAGAATAACTGGGGTCAAAATTATGGGTGCATGCTATAAAAAAAGGGTGCTAGAGTGAAAGTGTTTGGTCTCTGGAATCTTCAGAGTGGAGATGTGACACCGAAAAGAACAACAATGCTAGTAGGTGGGAGCCAAAACATGAAACCTATCACATTACCTCGATCACATAAGCATGCTCACAGGCGAGGTGTGGGAAGCCTTCCACCCTACCACTAATCATTGAAAGGGGGCGACAAGTCAGCCTTATGTCTTTACTGAGTCGGACCTATCCCGTTATTCTTTAATGTACAGGGTTTGGTAATGCATTTTTCTGTTAGAAATAGGGCATCGAGGCACTCTAGTTGGAAATCGCTGCCAAGGACCCCCGATGTTGCGTTCAAATAACTGTACTTGCCACCATTACCTACATAAATGTGAAAATCAAGAGCAGGCCGATATGAGAAGCAGGTTGTTGCTTGATTTTCATTTGTACATTCGTTGCGAAACTTGTTGCCTTCTGTTTTTTATTTTATTAAAGTTTTACTTTGGTTCGTTTCGAGCTCTATTCTGTACCACTTGCAAGTACAGTTTATAATTTTGTATAATCTATTTTTCGAGTTGCGAGTTTGACCAGCCTATAATTTCTACATTTTAGTGTTAAACTGCTGTTCCCATTCGTTGTTTTGTTTCTACCTCGAACATTGGGGCCACGGACCTCGTCAAGCGCTGTTGGCTTTTTGTCCATGGTCCTAATATTAGTGACAAAGCTGCCCCTCTCCCAACCCTTCCCCCCCCCCCCCCCCACCCAGCACACCTAATGGAGAACTCTTGGCACGTGAACGCTCGATCACCACATACCGCGCAACTTAGGCCGCAGCGCGAATGAATCAGACTTGAAGGAATGCATAACGACCAGGAGTAACGAGAATTCGCAGACAGAAAGTGAAGGCCTAAGCGAACGGGTCAGACAGCGAGGCCGGGGCCATCGCACAGCAGCTCCTGGGAGCCGTCAAAAGGCGGCGGACCGAGCAGATGTTTATTTCCAGGTCGAAGCAGGCAGGTCCGGGGTTCAAGACGCCGAGGCTTGTGTACTCTTAGCCGGCTGGCTGACCGGCCATGCTTGCTTGCTTGTTCGCTCGCTTGCGAGATGTGCCGTGCGTGCTCGCGGCCATGCCGCAAGCTACCCCGTGCGCTGCGTAAACAAACTTCTCGGCCCACGGCCTGCCAGCCCTTTCGAGACGGCGTGGGATGCAGCGGGTGGCGGCACAGGTCCGCTGCACATGCACGCGGACTGAGCGGACCTCGCAAGTTTGTGGCGAGGGCCGAACAGAAATGGACACCGTCCATCCATGGCCACCTGACGGTGTCCACCTGATGCTCTGATTAAGGTGCCAGCGCCCGTTAAGCGCTAAGAACCAGCGTATAGAGGGAGATAAGTGGGGAAAGGAAACACGGGTTTTAAACAGACGTGCATATACGGTTGGCCACCGTACGTGAGGGAACGGGAAAATTCAGAAGCCCTTGCCCTATCAGGAAAATGGGGACAAGCGAAGTGTGCGTGCCTTACCCACTTCTTTCCTTCTTTCTCTCGTTTCTTCTTTCTTTCTTTTTTTCCTCATTAGTCAACGCTGCCTCCTTTATCCGCGTGCTTAGCGGTGCGACGCTTCAATTGCTGGATGCGGAACAAACGGCAGTATTCTGATTATATCCCGGAAACAATGAAATCTAGTAACGTGCAATGACACGACGTTTTTATAAAAGACTGGATCTGAAGCGGCTGATAGCCTACAAGCTCACTATCGAGCGAGCATTGTTTATTCGAAAATGGTCCAAACAAACGTGCATGTTACCGGCGCACCATTTACGACCTCCTTTGGATACATCTTCATCGGACAACAGGCATCCAAGTGGCAAGAGCTCATTTCGCAAAAGAATCCGGTACTGTGCAACGGTCGTGAGCGAAAGAGCAGCGTTGGGTGTGAGCGAAAATTCGAGGTAGAGGAAAATAAAGATGGGATCTGAAGGGTGATTGCCCTTTGGCATCTTTTGCGGCAAAGTTCGGGCACAGTGAAAGTTTACTGAGTTACTCTATGGTTCAGGTCTCCACCTATAGAAGAGACGGCAGGCTAGCGATTAGGAAGACCACAGTGTGAGCGTGTGTGTCAGTGTTCACGTTTGTGTACGTATGTGCGTGCGAACGGATATAACTGCCGCGTGGAACTCTGAAAGGCGAAGCTTGAGGGGGGCCCCCAATTTTTTCACGAATCATTAAACCACCACCGCCTCCACTGAAGCTCGTAACTCGGAGAAACTTCACTTAATAAGCGCTGAAAATTTAGTTTGTCGCACCACAGCGGATATGAAAGCGGCTTTCATTTTTTTCGCGCAGTGTATAAACTTGGTGAGCTGCCAAGAAATCTCGGGTTTCCCTTGCTGTATAGGACTGTTGACTTTTACTGCGAACCGGAAACTCGGATCTTCAACATCCAGCGCGTGCAATCTCTCCAGGACTTGACATATTGTCGTTGCGGTCGACTTGGGAAAGAAGAGACGTTGCAAGTTGCCTTGCCGCAGTCATTGGCGCGGCACACCGCAAGAGCCTGGACTTGTTTTCGTGACAGTGAGCCAAATTTCTCTCGCATGGATCGCATTTATTTATCAATTTGTGCATCCGCTGTAAGAACTTCAAATAAAGTGAGTGGGGTGACACAGGATGAAGGTAGTCGATGCCGAAAGATTGTGTCAGTGCTAGAGAATGAAATCATCAAGAGCACACTGGCTGCAGATGGGGTTGTATTGTTTTGGTAAACTGAATGAGGTGACAAGAACGTGGGCACAGCGCTGCACATAGAACAAAACATGCTTGATCTCTACGTCATAAGTACCCAGGGAAATACCACCGGAACAAATGTTACTTAAAGAACTATCAAGTTGTACAAACTTTTTTTTAAACCCAAGGCCAACTCACTTCAATATAACAGTATGCTGCGCTGAAGTGCACTGCCATTCAACGAAAACGTTTCGCGACACCATCCACTGACTCCCAAACCATGTCGCTCACTTCTAAATGTACAACCACGCTTTTTGTGTCATTTTACATAATAAGTTATGTGGGGTTTTACGTCCAGAAACCAAGATATGATGATGATTGATGCCGTAGTGGAAGGCTCGAGAAATTTCGACCGACTGGTGTTCTTTAACGCGCCCTGACATCACATGAGTAGCCTAACTTCATCGTGGCTTTCGCTATGTCACGATATTATTTGACAAGGACGCTTTATTACCGAGTGACGAAAGGTAGGTGCCAACTAACATAGAACTCGATTGGCTGCCTACATATTTTTAAAGCCTTTCGAAGCCATAGTCACATTGACAGCTGCAGCCTTATCCCTACAACCGCGTGATTGTTAAGACGATCGAGCGCCACGTCATGTTGTGTCTGACACAGCCTTATAACTCGAACCTCTCTTGCATTAGTAATCAACGCAACGATAACCTATCATCACCTAGATAAATATTAGCAACAACATGGAAACAACCTACATCACCTAGTTAAGGCCTAGAGACAATTCAGAAGCTACCAGATTAGTCTTCAGAAGCACCCAGCATCGCAGTTTTAAGCTTTGTGTGGCTTAGAGCAAATTTTTTTTTTATTGGACAGTTAGGGAAGAAGCTTCCATATGTGGCCCCTACGTGCGCACAATCACACAGAATTTCTAAATAAAAGTCGAATACTTCAGCTCGAAGTGTAAACAAGGGGATGCAAGATTTTGGTATTCGATTTTTTGAAGCATGCAACTACGACCGAGTAGAGAAGGTCTGCTACTATTAGGAGTGCGTGCCTTACGACGCTTAAGTGTTCTAAGCGAATCCAAGAGCTGTGGTGGCTGTTCCGCTGTATGTTGATCAAGATGACGATTGACATAACAGGTAGATCAGGCAGAAATGGCACAACAGATAGCACAGACAGAACGTACAATATACGAGAACCAACAGAATAGAACAGACAAGACAGAACCGTCATAATTGAAAAGACGGAGAGACGAAACACTAAGAATAGGACAACAACAACAACAACAACAACAACAACAACAACAACAACAACAACAACAACAACAACAACAACAACAACAACAACAACAACAACAACAACAACAACAACAACAAACAGAAATGGCATAGCTGAAAAGACAGTCTCGATGTTCTGAGCCCCTACATCCATGCACCAGGACACACAAGCCTCAACATGCAAGGACAGGCACGAATGTCGGCTGCAGACGCCTCGGCTTCAACCGGGTCCCCGTTCTCTGACATCCATCTTCTCCAGGCAACGTTTTCGAGTTCATTCCTTCCTTCCGCAAAGTCTGTTCGCAGCAGATGACGGCACGCCGTCTCAAGTTATCGCGCCGCATGGTGGCGCGAGCATCGCGTCTACGCGCGCGCGCTCTGGCGGCATGCGCGCCGCGACCATGCGCCACCTGTTGGCGCTTTATTTGTGCTTGTTTACGCTCCCTGCGGCGGCCCGGGCACAATGCTCCCAAATGCTGGCAGCGCTTCCTAATTATGATGTACGCGACTTCGCGCAACATGACACCCCCTCGCGGCGTACATTCACCCTGGATAAGCGACACGAGACGTGCAGACGACGGCGGCGGCAGCGCGTGTTGTGTACGCGTCTCAGGCGTCGCCTCTCGTCTTTCGACGTGCCACTTGACGAAAGCGTGCGCTCGAGGTCCCTTAGCGCCCCCGTAGATGGGGTTGGAGGGGCATCCCTTGCCGCGCAGATCTACAGTTACTCGCAGTAGAGGAGATTTTCCGTATATGCCATAAAGTTTGCAAGTAGTCGGCCATTATTCTCACGAACTGACAAGTTTCTGGCTACGTCGGCATCTACAATCATAGCCGTGCGGACGGAGGCTGGGGTGAGGGGGGGGGGACGCCTTTTCTAGTCACTCAAGAGTTGGGGGACGTCAAGTCAGCCACATATATATTCAGGGTTGCCCATTCAAAGGGATAGGGGGGGGGGGGGGAAGTGCTGCGACGAACTTTCGCCCCGCCTGAAGGGGAGACCTGCGCGCGCTTTTGTCAACAATCTAGGGACTTCAACGCGATAATACTTCTGGGACAATAAAAAAAAAGAACCTCCTAAACTGAAATTCAGTCAGTTCCATGCCGCGAAAGTCGTCGCACCTTGAATCCGTAAGCGTGCGAACGCATACGACTAGCTTGCGAGATCACTTACATCATCCAGCATCATCATTATCACATCTATCATCACGATGATCGTCATTGGCATCATTACTTCCATTTCGAGCATCATCATCACGATTACGAGCATTGCCATCGTCATTTAGCATCATCATTTGGGACAAAATAATAATAATGAAGTAGCATAATCGTTTCCGACATAATCATCACCATCAGACCCCTAGTGATGACGCGGCGAACTTTTTGTCCCTGCATGATACTGGAGAGACATGCAGACGGCTCAGGCTCGACTTAGAGCTGTGGCAGTTTGGGCTAGTTTGGTATGACATGACGATAGTTACAGCGCAAGGACAGAACGACGGCCTTCCTTCTCGTCTCTTTGTCGTCGTTCTATTCTCGCGCTATAACTATCGTCGAGTTAGAGCACGGGAATAAGCAATATTGTTGGGACGAACAGTATGTAACAAGATTCGCGGAATACCAGCAGAATGTTTGTGTTTGTAGCAACAGCATTGTGCCGCTTTCACAGGTGTCGAGCAGTTTTTCCTTCACAATAGTCACCCTGCGTATTCAACTGGGCGTCTTCTTGTAAAGTTGCATAGGTAACAACAGTCCTTCTGAACGTTCACTGTGGTGGACACGTACAGTCTCTTTAATAGGCCTGTCAGTGACGTTAGCCGACCTGACTGGGCCTGGCTTGTTATTGAAGGTATTCATGGCATGTAGTGCGGTCCTCGCAATAACACAAGCCTCGCCTCAGCGAAAATTTCACCTCAGTAAAAAAATTTTAAAATAAGAATTTCTTTCTCTATCTCTTTCTTTGTACTCGTTCTTACAACCCACGATGTCAATGCATCAGTCACCGGGAAAATAAATCGGTGCAGCAGAGGGCGAAAAGGAGGACGATGTAACGAGGACGACGCGTGCCCGTTCATGAAAACGATCGACTTCTTTTAGGCGACAAAAAGAAAACAAAGAGTTCCTTCTACGACAAACGGCCAACATGGACCCTAAAAAGCTCTGCCCTAAAGTAGACGTGTGACATGGGAAGACAATTTGCGAGCCCGTGGCAAATGTACAAGTTCAAGTTGCTTCCGTCCCCGCCACCCATTTCTGCTATCACGGATCAGACGTTCAAGAACACGATATGAACTGGAAAGCGACAAGGTTAGTTCTCGAGCTTCGTAAGCATGTGCAGGGTTTTCATATTGAGGGGGGGGAGGGGGAGGAGATGGAGGCGAAGGAATCAATGTTGCACCGAAGCGCTCTACCCCCCCCCCCCTTACAAAGCCAGAAAGTGCCTTTGAAATTGCATAACGATGAGGCTTCTGATTAATATTCAGTGCAAATACGAGGTACTAGATTGAGGGAGGAGGTATGTGCTCCAGCCACGGTGTAACAAAAATAATATGGCTCTAGCCTTATCCCCACTGTGCACCCCTATGTCGAGCTCCGTACAACAGATAAGAAAGAGAAAATAAGTAAGTATACATATAAATAAAAATAAAATAAAATACAAACGTGACATTTTTTTTTTTCACTGCAAGACTCCTGAATTCGAAATGCATGCGAACATCATTCAAACGTGACGAAACCAGATTTCAGTTTACAGTGGCTGCAAATCATATGCTAAGGAGATATAGGGAAAGCGAGAAGTGGTATAGGCACATCTTTCGGTGTTCCGAAGAAAGTAAGTCGTAAGATCTTTCTCGTACGACTGCTCCGCTGCACAGAACTGTCAAGGGTGGATGGTACACGGCTGCTGCCAGTGCTGCCAGTGCACGCAGCACGCCGTTGGTGCCACCGTGTCTGGTTACGTCGTGTTGTGGCAGCGCCGCCATAAAAACGGCTCTTCGCGCTTCTTACGGGGGCCGTTGAACCCCGAGCGTCTTTCTGCCGCGCACGTGGTGGTGTGTGCTTGGGTGCTTTGGATATCATCGCCGCGCCCTTTCGACCTTCGCAGAGGACAGTTTTATAAGAAGCGAGACATTAAAAGGGTGCTGAAATTCACACACACACACACACGCACACACACACACAACACACACACACGCACACACACACACACATACATTTCGGTTGGCACGATGGAGACAAGTGGTCGCAGATTGTGAGAAATATGCAACATAGCAAAGCCAATCAGAAGATGTTTCGCATATTTACAACCATTACTCGTCCTCTCATACCATCATCACCCGGTAAGATTAGATTCAGTCTTAAATTCTGCAAAGCGAGGATTCAGCACGGGACCGAGAAAGAAATCTGAAGCAAAGGGCAAGTGTTACTTGCCACTAATATTGATGTTGAAAAGCTTTCCTGCATATATACACAGCCGCGGTAGCACTCGCAGCAAGCCTGACCGTTAAACACCAATAATAATAATAATAATAATAATAATAATAATAATAATAATAATAATAATAATAATAATAATAATAATAATAATAATAATAATAATAATAATAATAATAATAATAATAATAATGTGGCGTTTTACGTCAGAAAACAAGGATATGATTGCGAGGAACGGCGCAGTGGAGGGCTCCGGAAATTAAGACGATCCGATGTTCTTTGACGTGCACCAACTGCACACAGTGCGCGGGTCTCCACCACTACACTATACGCCTCCAGTGAAAATGCAACCGCCGCGACCGGAATCGAACCCTCGACCTTTGGGTTCAATGCCGAGCACCCTAGCCACCGATCCATCGATGCGCCATCAGTCGTCAAGCACGGAAGATCGAGACAAACACAGAATACAACAATCTGCATGGCTGTTTTTCTTCGCTGTGCAGCGCGACAGACGTGTCACTGATACGGATGCTTTCTTTCTTTCTAATGCGATAGGCCTCCATGACCCCCCCCCACCTCCCCCCCTTTTTTTTTGGCAAACCCGTTCCCACTTCTGCGACGAACTTGCGTACTGGTCAGCACTGGCGCACAGGCACCGTTCCTCACCGAACATAGGTAAACGAAACACCAATTTATTATTATTACTATATCACTCGCATTCTTTTAAGAAAAAAAAAACTATTAGGCCGCCTGTAGTGCTGCGCAGCTGACCGATCAGTTCATGGAAAGATAATTATAAGCTGCATCTGTGTTGATTTTCCCAACTTGATCGCAGTGTTAACGGGCAGTGTGTCTGCACGTGCTAACGCGGCAGGGTGCACACGTAAGGAAACTATCCGCAATAAGGATTTGTTGCACGTAGCGCTTGTCATGTGCACCTGTTTTATTCCTTGGTTAAATGTTGTATCCTTACATTAGAGTATTTAAGGCGACGAACCAACTATCCCACGATGAATTCTCTCATGATTAGAATAAGCTGTTCATGTTTATTTGTGGTTCTGGAAGGCAACGTTGTACGAAATATGACAACGAAATTCTACCGGAGTTTAGTCTCATTCAGTGATTCATACGTTGTATTATTCATGTATGGAGCAAAACATTACAAATTAATACTACGACTACGGTTTAATTTTAAGCTGTGCAAATTAAACATTTCGACGCATCAAAGCGAGCGCATTGCGTATGATATATTTGGTGTCACAGCGCCTAAGGTTCTTTGAAACAATAGTTTCTTGGTTGGAAGAAACGGTGACCTGTCAAAGGAACCTTCTGCTTCAAAAAAGTGTCTCGACCGTAGGATTGATTGTATCGACTACTTATCAGCTAGGGGCTATATATATATATATATATATATATATATATATATATATATATATATATATATATATATATGAGATCTAACAGACAATAATGCCAAGGATAGTATAGGGGAAGTTATTAGGCCGAATCGTAATGTAAATGGCGAGAAAGAAAAGTGGGTGAAACGATGAAACGATAACTAGCCGTGGGCAGGCACCGAACCAGCGACCTTCGAATAAGGCGTTCGATGCTTTACCTCTGAGCTACCAGGGTGGTTATCCCCCCCCCCCCCTCTTCTATGGGTATATATATGTGAATTTAAACGTGGAAGTGTCAGTCAGCGCCACCAGTTATCCCCTCACCCAATAGCCTTCGCGATGACGTTGCTAACTTGGCGCCATATGAGTTTGGGCGCCATACGAGTTTTCAATGCGTTTGTCCGCCGCAAACGTTCATGCACGCTTTAGTCAACGCCAAGGGGCTTTGCGGGCCGCACGCTATTAAGTGTTTCGTTTATCTTTTTCTTTTGCGGGCAGACCACAAACTTCAACAGCGGGTTGCGTTATGACGCATGCGCAGATGCAGCGACTGCAACGGATAGCGTTTGCGTAAGCTATTCGAAAACATTGTCAGCTTCGCTTGTGGGCCACTCGGAAATCATCCGTGTACTCTTCTGTGCCACCTAGATAAACGCGCCGGGGCTGCATCTGCCGTTATGGGTTTATCAGTGTACATGTCATAATCATCATTCAGTGCCTGTAGTGGCATGTCAGGTGGATAGCCAGGCTAACATCCCAAGCATCTCATTAAAGCCCTTCACTCTGACAAACACGTTCTCAACCAAGGACAGTCACTGCGCTCTTGCGCAATGCCGGGGCAATTTCCTACGTCGAGTCCTGCATCGTGTGGCTCTCCGCACGGCCTCCTCCCTCCCTTGTCGGTTGTTTCGGACGTCCCGGCGCACAGTGGGACCTACCACTATTTTGAGCGGGCCCGTCGGATAAGAGGGGCGTACGATAAAAATACGGCCCTCTCTCTGACACTGACACGATTCTTGCAGATGCACCGGCGCGTTGGCCTTCTCTTTCCGCCCGTGCACGCACTGGGGCGGCGGCTACACAAAAGCACAGCACCGGCATCAACAGCAGCAGCAGCAATAGCTCGAAACAGGAACCGCGAAGCTACGCTTTGGTGTGACCGTGAAGGAATGGTTGCAATGGCAGCACCCTCCCCTCGTCCTCCCTTCCTCGTTCGTGAGGTGCTCGATCGCAACCCTCCTCTGACACCCAGCTCAGCGGATCGCCCGCTAGCGGCGTTCCTAATCTCTGCGCAGCATCCGGACTCGGGCGCCGACTCAAGGTGGGGGCCTTGAAACGGGCCCGACCGCTAGAAGTCTTCACTCCTCCTCCCTTCCAGGCGACCGCGCTGTAGTACGCCGCCCCTTCCCTTCCTTCGCCACCCGAACACTTCCCTATAGCAGCAAACACACATACCCACCAGTCAGTCAGTCAGTCAAGAACTTTAATATATGGTCCTGAGGAGTTTAAGCCACCAGGGTGCCCACGTGGGACATCCTAGCAGCCGCTACCGTAGGCGACGCCCGAGTCGGGGCGGGAACGTGGTGGCGTTCCGCCAGTTCTTGGGCCCTCTGGACTGCCTTAAGTTGGTTTCGGAGATTGGGGCTCCTGAGTGCCTCCTCCCAGTCGGACTCACTGGTGAGAGGTCCCTGAGGTAACGCGGGACATTGCCAGAGCATGTGCGCGAGTGAACAGTACACTTCTGTGCAATCTGGGCACTGTGAATTTATGTCTGAGTTATAATGGCTGAGTCGGCCCCGTGATGGGTACGATCTCGTTTGTAACATTCTAAAGGCTACTTCTTGCGCGCGTTCTAATTTTGAATGGGGTAAAGGGTATCGGCTTCTGTTGTGTCGGTAGTGGGAGGTAATTTCATGGAAGGTGAGTAGTGGGTCATTAAACTGCACGTCTGGGCCCAGCTCTTCGGTGGCTGATTGATCGTCACGGCGGGTCAGTTCTCGTGCTCGATCATGAGCCATTTCGTTGAGGTTGGGTTGTTGTGGGTGAACGTCTTTGCCCATGTGGGCAGGGAACCAAGAGAGGTAGTGCGAGCCCGTATATTTCCGTGTTTGTAAAATGCGGGCTGCTTCTGGAGCGATGTTGCCGGTTTCGTAAGCCCGAATGGCGGCGCGAGAGTCTGTGAAGACATTAGTGAGTGAGGGGTCGGTCATCGCTAAAGCTATAGCAACTTGTTCGGCTATGGCGCTTGTTGATAGCCTAACCGAGGCGGCTGAGCGTAGGGCTCCGTCGCCATCTACTACCGCGAGTGCGAAAGAGGAGGAGTTACCGTATTGCGCTGCGTCGACGAATGCGGTAGAGTACATACCCACCATTTGGTTGCTTTTCGTGGACCACGCAGGTAGCGCTTCCGTCACGTTCTACCGGCTGCCCCGGAGTTCCGGCATAGTCGCACCATGGAAGCCGGAAATGGACTAGATGGTCACGTCGTTGTTGTTGTTGTTGTTGTTGTTTCCCTGTGCAAATGGCTCGTACCCAAGGAAGGGGATTGGCCGATTATAAGGTGAATTTGTCACGTCGTTTAGCTTGCGGCTTCTCTTATGTTTCTTTTTTTTTCTTCATTTTAGGGGCGAAGCACCTCAAAACCTCATAATGTGCCTCCGTCTTCAATCATTTCGTGCGAGAAAAAAGAAATCACAATTTTAACTTGATGTTGAAAGTCGATAAAAAGTGACCACAAACGTCAGCCAACAGCGAGGTGGTCAATCTTGACAATCTATTGGTAGGACGAGAAATCGTCGCAGATAAATATATTTTGCCTAAAAAACAAACACGTTCAACTTGAATTTGTATTTTATGCACTTGAGGCAGCTTTGTATTGCGCCAGAGACCAATTTTTGCTTTTCTTTTTTTCCTCACGTGTTCAAATAGGCGCCCGGTGGCGCTTCCGGCGGTGTGTTCGCTTGCCTGCAAGCCTGCCTGAAAACGGCGGGGAAACGCTACCACGGCGTACACCACCACTCATGAAAAGAAGAAAAATTGTGCGCGTGCCTAAAATGACCATTGAGGTAATTGTTTTATCAATAACCAAACTTAATGAAGCCCGCGAAAACCGCACGCGGTTTCAGTTTTTTTGATTTTCACCTGCACCCACCAGTGTTGTCGGCATTCATCCCACCGATGGAAGGAGACATGACGTGGACAGAAAAAAAATCTGTTGGAAAAAAATTCTACGCTCTTTCTAGAGAAACCGCTGCAAGGTTAGACAATTCACATGGTGGTCTTTTTATTGCGACACAATACAGGAGAGCAATGAAGGGTGGTAGACAGTCCCTTCAAGGCCTGGCCACATGCACCCGTTGCAGCGCGCCAGCGCGTCGCTTCTTTGCGCGGCTCCGCACCATCTGTCCATGTAGAGAGAGGGCGCGTGGCTATGCGACGCTGCGCACCCACTCTCTCTCTCTCTCTCTCTATCGGGTAAGGGTGCGGCGCCGCGTAAGCACTGGCGCGCAGGCCTTTAGGTTGCAACGAACTGAAGGCCTTTAGGTTGCAACGACCTCAAGGCCTTTAGGTTGCAAGTGGTCAGGCCTTTAGGTTGCAACGACCTAAAGGCCTTTAGGTTGCAAACGGTCAGGCCTTTAAGTTGCAAACGACTATAAAGAATTCAGAGCGCAGTGGAGGCGGTGCACCCTCGCGCCACAGAGCGCGGATGTTTCAGCAATTTGTGCAAGGCCGCACAGCGTCAAGTTTCCGCATTTCCGGCGCGCCCGCGTTTGTTTCTCGCACCGGCGGCCTTGAGAGCGTCCGGCCTCTTTAAGCAGGTTCCCGCGAACTAGCACGCGGAGAGCGCCTTGCGCACTCTTCCGATGCGGCGCTTTATGGCCGATGCGTTACCGAGGAGTGAGTCGTATTCACCGCGGGATCTGTGCCAAAATTCAGTGAACTTGGCGAAGTTTAGTCTCGCCGACGTGTACCGCACGAGAAATGACTCATCTGAGAAAAAGAAAAAAATAAAGGAAAAAAAAAGAGAAAACAACTGCAGGAGCCTGCCCCTAATCTTTAGCGCAAGCACTTAAGGCCAAGAAATACTCCGTTTGTCGTGGTAAAACACGCAATGTCGGTTGGGTATGCCTTTAATCGTGAGGTAATAGCAGTGATGTCCGATGACAATGTACACTTGCACCACGCATTATTACGGCAATACTTCATGTTGTATTGTGAAGCATTTATGCAGGACGCGCGTGTTTGTAAAGGATGAAAGTCGTTTTCACAGCGTTTACAAGTAGACAAAATTATTTTGACTGCATTCCCAATCACATTGTGATGTTGCTCGGCCTTCGCAGTGTTTGAAAAAAAAATATGCATGGCAGTCTACCACTCCGACATCAATACGCTACTATAAATTCATTTATGTAAATATTTGTATGTATTACATTAAGCACCACACTTTCCCAGGCTATCGGTAATATTTCTGTTATACCTCCATTATTCCAAATCTGAGCAGTAAATTTTTAAAACCACTCGATTCTTGGCCAATCCCCCACAGTGGGTATGCGCCCCAATCAATAGGTGAACAACAACAACAACAACAGCTACCTATTCGTCAATAGTTCTGTGAAAGAATCGCGAAATTTTTTGAAGACTGTAAAATCATGTAAAACTGTGTAAACTATGCAGCTTGTTATTTCTGTATGCACTGTTTATGCACATTATTATTCATGTATGATGTGCAAAACGAGGAAGAGGAGGAATAAACTTTATTACCAGAAACAAGTTTCCTACGTTTCCCTACGGCATTTAACCCCCCAAACCCAATGCTCGGTGCCAGTTGACTTAATTTTCGATGATATATTTCCGAAAAATGCCAAGTTACTTCCAAAGCATGTTCTGGAGGGCCTCCTTCAAGACCATCTCAGTCATTTTCCTAAATACGTAGTAATTTCGACGGACGCAACGCAAAATCTTCAGAAGGCGGGAGTAGGTATTTTTTCTCATCAGCTTAATTGGTCTTTTGCGCTCCGATTGCCTGACTTCACACCAATTTATCTCGCAGAATTCTTGGCTATTACATTGGCTCTTCGAAAACTAAATTATCAGCAATCAAAAGCTATTATTATTTCGGATGCTTTGTCTGTATGTACACATCTCACGTCCGCAAAGAATTCTCCTCTTCTCAGGATATTTTGGTCTCTCGTACCGCATAGCCTATCGGAAGTTCGGTTTATTTGGGTCCCCGGGCATGCTGGAATTGAACTAAATGAAATTGCTGATTCGCTCGCTTCGGCATCTTTAAATTTCCCGGTGGTGCTAGTAGCTCCACAGTTTCCTTTTATTACTGCCGAACGATTCAAACGCCTGTTAATCTTAAAAATCAACGAAACGTCGCTTCTACAATCTGAAGAATTTCGCCACTTGCAATTCACATGGAACACCACAAAATGCCTTTCCCGTCAATGTGAGGTGACCCTCACAAGCTTTCGCTGTAGAGTTCCTCTGTTAAATTTTTATCTCAACAAATCAGGATTTTCATTAACTAACCTATGTGTAGTTTGCAATGAACCGGAAACAATAGATCACTTTCTTCTCACATGCCACCGCTTCGCCTCACTGCGCCGAATAATTCTTGAAAGACCGATTGGTATGCTCGGATTGCCAGTCAATACATCCACCCTATTATCGTTTGGAGCCAGTCAGTTGGGTGTGGGCCGCAGTGCTATTCTGTCAGCGCTACATAAATTCATTCAGGCAACCGGAAGGATACGCTGCTAGTGGTACTGCCAGATATATACAATTCTTTCTCCCCCTTCCTCATACTTGTTAATTTGTTTTATATAATCTGGTTTATCGCATTCTTCTGCAATTTTTCACGTTTTTCGAAGGAACATTAATATTGTTCCTATCTAATTTATCTTTATTTTTTGCGTAGTAAAAAATGATCTATTATGAGGTACAGTGTGGCCAATCCCCCATGTGGGTACGAGCCAAGATATCCTAGGAGACAAGACAAGACAAGACAAGAAACAAGCAGGTTTAGGTGGCCGGGCCTAAGCCTCCCACGAGGGGACGACAAGGGCTTGCCTCGACGTCACCTCACGGGCGTGCTGGGTCGCCCAGGTTTGGTCGTCAAGAGCGGGAAGAGCCTCATGGAGCTTCGACGAAAGGGCCGTGGCGTTAGTGTGTCTGTACTGTGCCGGGCAATCCCACAGCATGTGCAAAAAAGAAAGCAGTAATAAAAAAAAAGACGGGCGTGGCTGTGCAGTAGAACATTGGCTTACCACGAAAACGACCCGGGTTCTATCCCCACTCAGACCTAGAATTTTCAATATTTATTTTATTTGCATATTTCTGGATTTTTCTGTCAAACAAAGATGATTTTTCGCTCACAACCAACGACGCCGATGCCAAAATTTCTGCGAAATGAGCTCCTTAATATTATCGCGTTAGTAGAGACGCATTACCACGCCGATGTCTTTACCTACTGCGGTGGTGCCATAGCACAATTCTTCGGAGGCTGTAAGTTATTAGATGAGAACGGGAAAGCGTTGACACGCGCTAACATGCAGAACTATTCAGATCAATAAGTCACACTTAAAATTTAAAATAATTACTGCAGTGCATACTACGATACCTCTGCCACTGATTTTTCAGTCACAATCAAAGCGATCGATGTGTTAACGCTGCCACTTGTAGCTTGCACGAGGTAAAATTTTATATTTACTGTTTGTGCCCATTCATCGAACGTTTTCTAGAGTCGCCACCCTTCTGACCGTGGGGCAGATACCACCGGCATCAGGCACTGAAGTGTAAATTCACGATTCTGAAGAAGAAAGAAAAAAAAAACGCAGTGATGCGCATTTCGTTCCCCGAAGGTATTGATTAGTGGTATCGAAGTTATCGAATAGTGATGAAAAATACTACAAGAAGAAGCAGCTTTTGAAGACGACTTGAAAACTTTGCGCCGAACTCAAAGCTGCGCAAACCCATCATGACCTGAGCGCTATAGATGGCGAAGAGCGAGGGTCAGCCATAAAGGTACGGACTTGGTGATAAGCGAATATTTTTGTAGCCTGCACCGGGAAGGGCTTGCGGCACCAACACTGACGCGCCGGGTTCACGTAAAAGCTGGTTGGCTTGCCTTTATTGATGACTTTTTCCAAGTTTTCTGAGAAGAAAATCAATATATTGATCCTCTGAAACATTCCAGACAGTGGAAAAGGCACACATAAGATTGTGCCTGGCTTTGCCCTCTCCTCCCCCCCCCCCCAAACAAAACAGGCAACTGGAAAAAGAATCAAATCTTTCACCGTTTCTCTCTCTTTATTCCCAGAAGATTTGTAGCAACGCCATTTCACTGTTTACGTGGGCTGCTGCGTAAACACGCGGCTTGAGATGGATGCCGTGCACGAGCTACGCAGTCGTCGTTCCTTCGTGTCGCTTTTTTCTTTATTTTTGTTTCTCGTTTTTTTTTATCCGTCGCTGGCGAGCTCGCGCCGAGCACTCGGAATCGTCCCGGTCCGCCGTCGTAAGTCAAATTCCGTTTATTTAACGCGGAGCCATACGAAGACTGAAAACGTTCAAAATATCAAGAACAACGTGGTTCCGAAATTAGCACCCGAAACTTCTCACGTGTTAGTTTCGTCTTCCACGATATTGCTGCTCTCCTCGCTTGGTCTCTTCACGTTCGTAAAATGCATCAGTATCCTCGAGAGGGCGCTCATATCAATTTATTTGAACATTTTAACCGTGGAGAGGTTAAATTAACTATAGGGCACTCTGGCGCCGTGATCGTCCAGCCGTAGGAATGATGGGTAGTACACGGATTTGCCCAAATCTTCGTGCTTGCAGACTTTGAACGTACTCGTGGCTTTGTTTTTGGTGTGTTTTGATTTTGTTTCGAATGAAAGAACGGACCGCTGTGAACTTCGCGAGCCGATTAAAACGGGCGAGCATAAAAAAAAGACTAAGGTGGCGAAGCGTAACTGCTCAGCCTTCGCTGAACTTGGTCTCACGGTAAAGCGAATTCACGCCCCAAAAAGCCATCTTGGTAGGACGCGCAGCAACTATTACACAGAACGCACAACACAAGCGCTTAACTTCAACTAAACGTTAATTGCAAACGTCAGAGTTTTATAAAGGGGGCGAAAGGAAAAAAATAAAATAAAAGGCAGACCAACAAAAAGCACACGTGCCAGTCCCGTACATTACTTATCCGTTATTATCTATCACCCCATCCAAAAAAAACAAAGTTCTTTCCGCGTGAGCGAGACAGCGGGTGCACTAACACACTGAAGATCATCACGTGCCATTTCCGAAGCTTCTACAGTAGACGCTTCGGAACGTCTGGTCGCACGCGCGTTTAGGAGAGCCACGTGGTCTGAGCGTAAACGTCACAAATGACGTCATTGGTAGAACGGCACGTCGCTGTCGACTATAGTTTTGTCAGTATAGGGACGCCTGCAAAATAATTAGACACACGAAGCGGCACTGGCCCTCCAGCGAGACGTGCCCCTGGCGATCCTTAAGCAAGGCCTGAGAGAACTTTGTCCTTTCGTTCGAGTTTTGGTCGTGTTGTGAGGTCACGCGTGACGTTAATGCTTAACTCCCGTGACTCGCCTGCATGTTAGGACGACAGGGCGTTTTAATGCTTCACTCATTAGAGTATGGAAACACGTGACGAGTATCGGTAAGACAGTAAATATATCTAGCAAGAGGTACTATCCGAGGGCTGGTTAAAGGGGCGCTCTCTCCCCATTGTGTACAGAGTGCAATGAGGCTGCGTATATAGATCACTACACCTTGTTACTCAAGTGCTTTTGCCCTGTAAGGGCAAAACGAACGCCGCGAACCACGAACGCTGCGAATAGATTGTACTTGAGGAAGGTACGCGGAGGATTCGCAGGGAAGTGGCTGGCACTCTTCTTACGTTGTCTGTGAGAGACTAGTTCGACTGATACACGGTGAAACATGCGGCACAGAAAGACTCGCTTAACTGTAGCAATTGCTAGGTCTGTCAGGCTGAACCCATCTCTGAAAAAACCACCATCACAGCCCGAGACAGAGAGAGATAGAAAGACATGTGATAGGCAGGAAGGCAGGTTAACCATATCACACCCAGTTTGCTGCCCTACAATGAGGGAATCGTAAGGGGACCGCCACCCGAAATATCCATTATCTAATGCGGCTGTGTACCTTTCGATTGTCCAGGCTGTCCGGTCCAACCTGAATCATGGAAGGCAGCAGCGGCGGACTTCCGGGTGGTGCCAGCGCTAGGACGCCCACGGAGGCTCGCCAGGTGCCTCTCGTAGGCCCGCCTCTGACGCAAATAGAGACTCACTTCGAGGGTTCACTGGTCTCTGAATATGGACAACAGCAGCATCAGCCTCACGACTTGTTCCTCCGGTACCAGGCCGTGTCCAGGATACCGCACGGCCTGGGTTCGTCCCTAGACTACCGCGTACCTCCCGTCATTCCATTGCGCGATGCGCAAGCAGCACTGCCAAGACCGGCTACCCTGCCAGACCTGTCCCGACTGTCCAGCGGAGCAGATGCCAGTGGCGAAGACGAGCACGCCCTTCCATGTGAGTAGCAGTCTTATTTCTTGATACACCTATTGGATGGACAATGGTTCAGCTCGCGAAAAGGCATGAGGTTGTGTGAAATTCTTGAGCACATCGTGTGACTTGTCCTTTCCTCCTCTTTGGTTTGTGATAAAGGATTGGGTAACTAAACATGCGCACACACGCACTAAAGTATACGCAGTCACAGCACTAAAAAAAGTCTGCTTATCGATTTGATTGATTGGTTTGTGTGGGTTAACGTCCCAAAACCACCATATGATTTTGAGAGACGCCGTAGTGGAGGGCTCCGGAAATTTTGGCCACCTGGGGTTCTTTAACGTGCACCCAAATCTGAGCACACGGGCCTACAACATTTCCGCCTCCATCGGGAATGCAGCCGCCGCAGCCGGGATTCGGTCCCGCAAGCCTGCTTATCGACACACTAGCTTCAGCGACAGTGCCAAAACTTTTCCTTCTTTTCAAGCATCGATCAGAATAAATAGACTGTGTGATGCTGACAAATTGCGCAAGTTAGTTATGTTGGCAAGGCCAAGCATATATATCGTAGTATCACAGGGTCGTGACAATGACAAAGGCTATAGAGTCAGCGTGTCCAAGATTAAAACATTTTATTTGGCCGTACTTGTGGCTGGGCAACTGAAAGTGTGACTACATCAATACACATCGGACACATATCGGCGAACGGAGAATATGCCGTTGATAAACCGACAAGATGTCAAGCGCGTGTATCATCGAAGATTCCAGCGTTATCGCGAGCGGCCACATAAGTTTCTTAACTCTAACGTTCACGTTCTGCATGTAATCTCACAGGAAGGTTCCGAGACTGTCTAGATAGTTCTAAGTGATCCGGGTGCGTTTTGAATGAGGCAGCAGTTACATTGTAATTTGGCGGTAGCAAGAAAAAATAGAAAGAAGGGAGCGCGGAGGCACTATCGTTACGTATACACGATGCTACACAGTGAAGACAGGTGAGGAATACGCACACCACAAGATCTCGGGTGCACAGCTTTAGCAATAACGAGCAACTGAAAGATACGGGCACGGATATGACCAAATCAACAAATTGATTGATATGTGGGGTTTAACGTCCCAAAACCACCATGTGATTATGAGAGACGCCGTAGTGGAGGGCTCCTAAAATTTCGACCACCTGGGGCTCTTTAACGTGCCCTCAAATCTGAGCACACAGGCCTACAAAATTTACACCTCCATCGAAAATGCAGCCGGGATTAGATCCCGCGACCGGCGGGTTAGCAGCCGAGTGCCTCAGCCCCTAGACCACCGTGGCGGGGCAATAAACAAATTGAGTGAGCAGTACTACAGAGCGCATTCGCGACACCTCCAATATGTCGAGGAACGTTGGACCAATAAGTATACTGGTTACAGCTTCAGATAACATTAGACAGAATGACATCGGTCTCAAGACTATGTCATTCTCAGCATTTTCAGAGGCAGGTATCGTCGAATACAAACCGCTCGCGTCACAAGCATTCAGAGCGTGAAGTCGAAAGGTCACTGCAACCATTTGTGAACACAGCGTGAACTTTCGCACGCGCATACAGTTATTTCTCATACGCTATACATTTTCGCCCTTACACACAACGTGCTTGCATTGCTTGCTACAGCCGTAGAGACATACTGCCCTCGTACTGAAGAGTAGCTTATCTGAGCCGGGAGAAGATTCGCGTATCTCGGTTGACGGATAACTAACGGGATGAGATATGAACGTTTCGGGGAGTTTCCCCTGGTTACCAGTGGTAACATCTGCTGCAGCGCTCCTTTGGGAAGTGTAGCTCGTGCTGTACACGTGCACTCGGGTGATCGCTCTCGGCTACACTTTGGCTGGGTGTTATCGAAGAGCCCTATGCGTGCTAGCATGGTACGTGAGAGTCACCGATCCCTCTATTTTATGTCTACAGACTGCTCTGGTTGCCTTGATGCGTCATCAGTGGTGCCTCAAATATCGCGATAAGAAGTTGACGGGGCTTTGAAGGCAGATATAGATCGTTTGAAACCTGTTGTATACGTATCGACTGGGGCGATTGGAATTTACCCCATGTCACAGACGCAGTTTGAAATTGTTTTGTGAAGCGAACGGAACAGGAATAGGGTGAGAGGAGGTGGGACATCGTTGAGGGTAAAGGAGATTCGTGGCAATAGTATCGATCATATTAGCATTCACAAGATCGTTATAGGGACATAAAGGCAACTATGAAGTCGATGTTGATTGTTGAAAAAGTGGTCCAAAAACCTCGTAGTGTTACTTTTGTGCTAAGGAAGGGCCTATTTTAAAATAAAATCACGTTTAAGTGGTCCGCATCGGGTTAGCGCACTTCAAATTACCCGCCTCAAGAAGCGGACCAACCGGACCGACTCACGTCACTGTTGCTGTGCACAATCTTGCCCGGCTTTACTGCGCTAGTAGCGGCACAGCGAAATCAGCGGGAGCCACAGCAGCAACAACGGCCATTGATCGATTTCCCGCCATTGGCTTCGAGATTGCAGACGTTTTTAGTTCCTTTTGCGCTCCGCTAGATGACACCACCTGTCCAGTGTCTCTACGCAAAAATTGAATTTTCGAACCACCCGCGCCATTCCCCATGTAGTAACGTCCGGCGGTTCTTTTTTCCTTGAATCAAACAGAAACGAACAGGCAGCATTTTATTGCGCCTTTGATGCGCGTAAGGCTCTTTATTTAGTGCAGCTAGATCGATTCCTAGTGATTATTTGTAGGCAGTTCATCTGATGGCCTCGGGATTATTTTGAGAATGTACTACTGCGGCACTTGTTTTCTTGTGCATTTACCTCAATTTCTCGGTAAGTAGGGCACTGTTGTTGATAATATTGTCGATTTAGATGTTTTCATACATTGAGCTTTCACTCCGACCTAAATCGTGTTTCGACTTTAGTGTCCCTTTAACAATCAATCTCGATTTCATGCCATAGTTCCCACGTCAGCCACGGCTGTGGAGAAAGATAACCAGTAATTTTATAAACTGTTCGGAACTTATCCTATGTGCACTGAGCCTTGGCCAAGCGGGTGGAATATTGTTTCCCCATAATGTGGAAACAAGATTAGATAGATAGATAGATAGATAGATAGATAGGCAGTGCAAGGTAGTAGACCTAGTGCAGGGTAATAAACGAGACTCGCGTATGGTTGGCTTTCCTGCTTTTTATTTTCCTCGATTTCTCTCTCTGACCTCGTTCTATTAAATTTTCTACTGACGACATGACGGAAGAATATTGATTGACTGACTATAACATGTTGACCCGAGAACTCTCAGTAAACACCTGCTTATTCCTAATCATTTGTCAAGCATGCTGACACGCGTCAGTGGCATAGCGATCAAATCTGTGATAAACAGAATTAGGTCTGTGGCAAACACGTTCATATAAAAAGGCCATCGAGCCTGATATAAAGCGCTAGTGGATCAGGACAGAACTCGCGTCCAATTTTTTTTTTGAATGGGGGGGGGGGGGGGGAGGGGCATGCACCAGTCATTCTAATTTGGAGAGGGTCGCGGCACCGACCAGGTACTCGGGGATTAGAAGGGTGGTTAGGATGAGGGAGCATAGAGGTTGAAGGATAGAATGATAAGTTCGTATCCCGATAGGGTAACCTGTTCTTCTCGCTTTTTTTTTCTATCTTTCACTCTCCTTGCCCCTGTTCTCGCTTTTTTCTATCTTTCACTCTCCTTGCCCTTCCCTGCCATGACGTAGCATCTTGATCACTGATAGGCGGCTAAAATAAGTATCGTTCCTAGCCTCAAAACGGCTATCAGCCACGCCATAGAATAAGGATGTCTCGCTTTATCGCGTGACGTTGAAAGCTGGGCGCGTGGGAAAACTTATGACTCACATCAGTACACCAGCACACGAACCCCTCTCACCTTCTCTGGCTGTTCCTCGCATGCTCGCCTATCTTATTTATTGATCTCACTATGATTAGGTACAAAAGGTCACAGTGATGACGATGTCAACGTTTGCCCTGAGTGTCACCGTGACAGCTATCGCAATAAAATAGCCTATTTGAGCAATTATATAGTAATCACGAAGCGAGTATGATAGGTGAATACAGCATTACATTCCTGTACTTCTTCGACCCACTTTAAGTGATAGGTTTTGACAACAACTGTGATTTCTGTTCGAGTTAATGTTTTAGCCTGCCAATCATATCAGGATCGGAGGGTCGATTGGATGTGGATTAGGTTTATACAGGAAGCGAGAAAAGGACAACCGGAAATGCTGAACGAGGGATGCCTAAGTCCGCCAACAGGAATCGTTAGTGAATCGGACCAGAAGTATGCAACTGAAAACCACACGACAGACACGATGTGACACGAGTAAAGTTAGGTATCACCCGGAAGTCGCTGTTGGCGTTGGTAATTTCTGACCGAAGTCAACTTATCTCGAGAACAGGACTTCCTTAGCTAAGCTACTAATATAGACCATAAGTAGGACATAACCAGACCGGAAGCGAGTCAATCGTAGCCAGAAGCCATAAGCGGGAGGTTATCAAGGCAGGAAGTCCAAAAGTGCGCTTTGAAATGGTACGCAGCGGGCAAGATATGCTATAATAGGAGGTATGTGTGACGCAGTTCCGTGACGGAAGTGAGAAATCACATAAAGGTATGATGGAAGGGATCGTTGTCCTCTGTCAACGTCAGTCAAATGGTCATCTTGTTCACGCTGGTTTTCCGGAGACCACTCTAGCTATCGGCTTGAGTGTATACGATCACAGAAGCCGAAAACGTGTACACCACAGTCACCGCGCGTACTCTTTAAAGTATTATGAAGCTGCGCACTTTCACTTTTTTTTTCCGTTCTATACTTTCAGTAAACGCAATATCCACGTAATTTTTCAAAAGCGTCTGGTTGCCGAGGCATGCAAGCACACAAAAAGTGTGTCGTTGAACTGTACTGAGAGCACTGACAAGTACATTGAATGGTCTCTTCAGTGCCGCAACGGTCGCAAGCCGGATGTCGGATACGATTCAACTTGACACTAGACGGAATAGAATTTTCCTGAACATTATGTTTTTTCCCAGGGTGAGTAAGTGAAATAACTCGATTATGTCCACAATAGACGCGAGTTAACTCAGCGTCACCTGGCTAGGCCGATACGGGGACGATTCGCGATAACAACTCTCTCGTTCACTAGTTTTAAAGGCTCCGGAGGTGCGAGCTTGCTATGGACAAATCAGTGACGTAGATTATCCCACCATGCAGGCACATTCCATCAGAATAATCGGTCGGACTCTGATGCCTGCGCCACTCCTGATATTCTGTGTAGCTTGTCTAAGGCGCTGGCAATCGGCGTGCTTAAGCAAGAATGTTCTCCCGCGTATTCACTCGGATATCCTTCAATTTAGTTCAGCGCAACCCCATCCACAGAGCGAGCTTGCCTGTTTCCTGTTCGAAGACTGACGCTGGAGTACTCGTGCACGATTAAGGGGGCGTGCAGCTAGCGCTTTATCTTTTGACATGGAAGTTAACCTTCGGGTTGGTGAAGACAGCTTGACGTTCCTTCGTTATGTCATCCTGCTTCTTACGGTCTCGAAGCTGTCATCCGACAATTCGTCGCAAGTGGCCGAGTACACTTCCGCGTCTTCGTTGGTACTCTTAAAGGTGCTTCGCTCACGTGACCAACTTGTCAAAGTTGATCTCAGATCGGTCCGCACCACAGAAGAATCAGCGTACACCGCCATTAGGGTAGTGACCATCACCTTTGACGTCACCGGAACTGAGCCAGGCGCGCTGGTTAACCGAGGAGCTCACCGTGGCAGACCTCTGGCTGAGTTGACAGGTTGAAGACTTCTCATGCGTCATCCTGGTATAAATGCCGCTGACTTCCAAAGCTGTACTCGGTTAAGCTAACAGCCTATCCGTACGAGGACAACGCCATGTTCGAATGTCTGCTACCTTTATAAACAAGGGACATACGGCCACCTTTACGGCGTCAAAGTACTCTTCTTGCTTATACGTTCGCTTGTGCAAATATTGCGGTCGAACAATAACCACGTGCGGCTGTATAATGGACGAGTTTTACAAGTGTCCATAGACTAGCCAATCTACAATAATTTGACAACTTCCGCAAAGAGTCACAACGGAGGGGCGTAGAGGAGAAAAAAAAAATCATTCAACGGTAAATTTCGCTGGAGTCACTTGATTCAATTTCAGCGGGTCATAAATGATCTCGGTGCGAATGTGCCAGATGATAATGCATGCTCTCTAGAAAGACCGATAGTGTCCTTTTCCTCTACTGATACTGACACGCTCTTGCTGACGAGGGAAGCTCGGATCGGTTGACACTCGACAGCCAATTGTGCGGGCCCTTCAAAAAATGGGCGCGCCAGCGTGTCGAAGGCAGTGCACTTGACTGGTAGCACTACGGCACGCCCGTTGGGTGCAAGTCATCGTCAGTGTCGCCAAGATGGGCCATGAAAAGCAGTTACGACTATACCCAGTTGCTACAATGGGTACGTATCCATTCTATTCTATAGAGTTCGGTCACTAGACGAGGGATCAGTTAATGAGCAAAAGTTCATCGCACGTTTCGGGTGGCACATGGGTTCGGAACATCACTCATCGAACCTGTCTCATTCAGGCGCGTATGATGGTACAATGTCTGCAAATATGCCAAATTTACGCAAGCTGGTTCTAAGGCCATTTATATTACATTTCAAAAAAGAAAACAAAGTAATATGCTGTTTTAGCGTGTTTTGGTAAATAGTTCTACGTAGAATGTAATTACACCCCCATTATTCACTAGGCCAAATCTCATTTTTACATAATAAAAATCAAACCGTAATTTCATTTCTGAATATCAGCCATCGAGCATAAGCCCCTCAGGCGTGAATTACGATCACCTGCCTGCAAACGAGTCAAATTCACACTGCAGTATGCTAAAGAAAAAACTCGAAATTACATATAAAAATGAAGTATGCTTTGTGCGAGTTTTAGGAAGTAATCCTAAGTAGCGTGTAATTAAGCAATAAATAATTCTTCAGCAAGTGATGTACCACTTTTACATCCTGTGTGCAATGTATCGTTCTCCTCTGTCAATAGTTCGAAGAACGGGCAAAAACAGATTACGTCCAGGTGAGCGGACATTGCGCCCCGAGGGCCTATTCTTGCTAGAAATATCTTGCGTTCATTTGAACGCAGTGTTAACCACAATGATAGATGGATGACCTGCAGTGAGCGATTGCCTTCGAAAGCTTTACTAACATAGTAAGAATTTAAGAACTGTTAAAAGAAAGCTGACCTGGATACATTGCAGGCAAGACGGCAACACGATCTATTATTGAAGTACATGTTTCTACTTTACCAAGACAAGCTACGCATAGACAAGCACGCGTACATAAAAACGGTTCACCGCCGATCAACTCGTTCCGAGCATCCAAAAAAAAAACTGAAGGAATGTTCCTGTAAAACAAAAGCCTTTAAAAATCCATTTTTTTCCACACACTGTCACTAATCGGAATGCTCTTTCTGCCGATCTGGTGAACTGCGAAACCGTTTAGTCGTTCATGGAAAAACTTAAACAGCAGCAATCCACTTGACTTTGATCTTTCTTTGCGCTTCACCCTCTATTATTCCACCGTGCATCCTGAACAGGCTTCCATTTATGTACCACTTTCTATCACTTTTTTTCATATCAATGCGTTGTATTTCGAAATGTTGCCGATTTTTTAACCATTATATGGTGTTTGTTTTTTAGTTGTGTATGAAGAGATATTAGTTGTTATAGTTTTTTTATGTTTTCTTTGTTTCTTTTTTCTGTACGTGTACGCGTAAACCGCTACAATTGTGTAAGTACTGGCGTTTTACTTTGATGCACTAGTTCTTGATGGTGTAGCTCTGCGTGACGTGTTTCCTTTCCTGTTGTAATTCATATTTGTTTCCTTTTTTGTATCACCCACCCCTGCCTAAGGCCTCATGTGTGAGGCTGGCAGTACTTCTGAAATAAATAAATAAATAAATATGAACCATAGTGGCACGGCTTTTCTCATCCGCTGAAGTCTCATGCTCACGTGAGGACGTCCCTTACGTACTCAGCTTCGAAGATCCGCAAGCTGCACAAATAAAAAAAACTGGATAAGAAATTATTGTTTCGAAATAAAATTATAGTATGCGCTGAAGTAGGCTGTAACAAAGAAGAATCTAAGAAAGTAAGAAAGTGGCGAGTTAGATTTATTATTTTCCCCAAAACTTTGAGGTTTCATACTTTGCGCGGTCATTCTTATATCAAGTAGTAAAAGAAAAAAAATACATTAAAATATTGCTTTAGGTAATTAAACTAATAAAATGAAAAATTATTTGTGCAAGCTTGATGAGTGAATGCCACGACCTGATTTTCAGTTGGCGTGTTTCTTGCGAGCGATTTCTATAAGAACTGCAATTGCGTCTAATGAAATAGTCGCATCTATCACACTGGCAGCGAAAACACAGTTTGACAGTCATTCATCTCCTGGACGCTCTGCAACAGCCTTCCCTAAATCATTGTACCAATCAGTGATAATTCTTCATTTTGTGATGCCTTAAATAATATTACTAGTTGCAATGTGGTTTTAATTGCTTGTATATCTTGTGTATTCTGTACGTCCTGCTATTCTTGGATTTTTTTATTGTTTGTATTTCTGCACATCTTATGTTTGTTGAGTATGTTTCTTAAAATTTCCCCCTATTTTATAATGCATGTAAAGTGATTATTTGCATGTCAGATTTCATTATGCATGTCGACTGTAGGTCTTTTATGCAACCACGTAATCCACTCCTATCCGCATTGCCGTGATTGGTGCTATGGGTAAAAAAAAAGGAAATATTATTATTCTAATTGAAACGCTGTTGGAATGTAACTTTTTTTGAACCCACTAGTTACGGAATCTTTACGAATGGAGTAACTCGTCCCCACTGTGGCTGCACAGAGCAAATTGAAACACACAGTGAACGTGAAACACACAGAACATAGCGTGTCCTGTGTGCTTAACAGTGGCGCACTTTACGGTGTTCTGCAGAACCCTCGAGTCGTCAACACATATCTTGCTTCACCAGGACCTCGGAAATAATGTTCTGCCCTAACATGAGGGCAGTTTAGTTGAAATAATCAAGGAATGTTTTAGTTGTGCCGGACAATTGAGGAATGCACCGCAAAAGATTGTCCATCATTCGCGAAATGCTTGCAAAATTACGGGTCACTTGTATACACGAGTCACTTGCTGAACATATCGCCGTTAAGGCATTTTAAACTTCGCGGTCACGCCGGTTACAGCATGTTCGAAGTTCAAAAGCAATAAACATAATGAGTTTTATTTGTTTCCCCGAAGACACCGGATAAGCACTCTACAAACCTCACATAGCGCCAAAAAGGACCGTTTAGTAACTATCGCAAACACTGCCAGTTAAGCGAGGGCCGCTAAGGTGTCGCAGAATTGGTTAAAAGACAACACCTGAGCCGATACTACCTGAAATGTCCATTTAGTGTACACGGCAGATAGCATGCATTTGTATATAAATATGGTTTCTTTTTATATTAACGTAGGAAACTATATTGCTTTCATGATGTAATCATTTACCATTAACCTACTTACTGCCAATTCAATATTCTTAAATGTCCTCAATACTATTCTGTGGCTAAGCGGCCATATAGTCCATCTTGCTGGGAAGCGCAGCCACTATTACAAAGAACACACAACATAAGCGCTTGTGTTGTGTGTTCTTTGTAATAGTGGCTGCGCTTCCTAGCAAGATGGATCCTTACCAACTGGCCCGATACAATTGTTTATTGGGCCATATAGTGTTCGGAAACTCTGATAAGCAACCTTGAAGCTTGAAATATTACGTCTGACATGACGCTAATTCATGCAAAGTATAAGCACGGCGTTACACCGAGTCTTCTCGTGGCTATTGAAAAAAAAAAAAACATATCCGTTTAACGGCCGTAGTACTATTTAGGACCATTTATTTACAAAGCACTGCAGTAATTTGTTCAAGCCACCCATATTTACTTTGCATCTGCTTTCAAGACACCCACAAACAAAAAAAAGAAGAGAGAGAGAGAGAAACAAAAAGCGAAGTGATAAGTAATAATCGCCAAAGACAAACCAATGCTATCGGACAGGCCAATTTCAAAACAACGAGCAATACGAATCCACCCTAATCCGAAATTTTCGCGGATGTAGAAGTTGCATTCTACTGTCTCAAGACTTCGTAGAGCACTGTCTGCATTTCCGATGGAGGCGTAAATGTTGTAGGCCCGTGTGCTCACATTTGAGTGCACGTTAAAGAACCCCAGGTGGCCGAAATTTCCGGAGCCCTCCACTATACGGCGTCTCTCGTAATCATATGGTGGTTTTGGGACGTTAAACCCCGCATATCAATCAATCAATCAATCAAACAATCAATAAATCAATCAAACAATCAATCAATTAATCGATCAATCAATTAATCGATCAATCAATCAATTAATCAATTAAATCACTGTCAATAAATTTGACTTGGCAGACCACGTGTTTATGCGTAGCCTGATCAAGCAGGCGCTTAAAGTAAAAGCAGGATTTTCGCAACGAAATTATTTTCACAAATCTACGTGGTTTTCGTCCAATTTCCGAGTTCGCGTGTGTGCCACTTGCTAGAGGCATTAGTATACACATTCCGATGCACTGGAGTGGGTTATAACGCAATCGGCAATAATTGTAAGCATTTCAAATTTTGTTCAAAAGTCTAGAATATTCCTCCCTTAGCTTCGCTGAGTGCGCCTTTTACGTAAAACAGGATTACCTCGAAACAATAGAAAACGTTACGTCAAACAGTTACATAACCTTTTGGAACTCATATATTGTACCGAAATTCTGTTTATGTACGGCGATAGTTATATGTCGTTATATTTTTATTTCGTTTTTGTGTACTACCATAGAAATGTCATTAGCTGCAATGAATTTGGATATGCGCCCTCTGTATTAATGCCACTGCGGCGTTGTACAAACTGTATAAATAAAAATAAATAAAATATATTTTCCTTACGTAAACTAGGCAGACATGAAGTAAGACAATGTCGCCAGCGTGTCCCTCACGCCCCGGCCAAGTTTGATTTTGCTGGTAAATGTACGTCAGCCAGAGAAGTGGGATAAGTTCTCAGCCTTTAGAAAGGCACATTCGAACAATCGGGGGCATTCACGCACGTAACCTAATCTGAACAAATCGAAATTATGATACACATTGAATATTGCCAATACATGATCCCTTACGTTTCCATTACCCACAGTGATTATAAAGTTCACGGTGTACCTGTTCATTTATTTCATTGAGAGCACACTTACAGACGTGCCCACGAACACGACAAAACCAACTAACAAAGCTAGAAATGCCAGTCTCTCTCGACATATGGCAGTCAGACTGCCCAGCAGTGTCACCAAGTCTGAAGTGTGCCGCAGTTTTTTTTTTTTTTTTGGGGGGGGGGGGGAGTTGCAAAGACTAATCGGGACTTTAAATTGCCTCTTCCCCCCCTTTTCTCAACGTTTAGTTTTGATGGTGATTGTGGCTTTACAATGCTACTGCTTGCCAATATTCTGTATAGAAAACTTGGTTATCCATTCGTTAGAGAGAGTGGAATTTGCATATGGTGAACACTATAGTGGGCACATCTGGCCCCTTCCACAATCTGCAGCAGTACCAGTGACGACGACGAAACTACACGGTATGCCGAAATATGTGACGTTGTATCCCTTGATGGCACCGTGGTGGTGATGTAGTCGCACGTACGTTATAGAAAGGCTACAGTAGATCCCACAGTGCAAACCCTGCGAGCCACATGGGTTATGTACTGTCGTGGCGCCTGATAAACGAACTTAAGCTCAGTACTAATAGTTTGTAGCTCTGCAGCATTTGACATTTCACATTGCGTTAGAAATATAATTTACGAAGTATACTAAATAAATAGCAGGGACTAATAATGAGCCAGCTGAGTTATCAGATCAGACGGAACCGTACGAATGAGCGTCGAGTTGCTGTTCACTGAGAAATAAATCGAAACTTTCTTCAGCTCACCCGAAGGAGAACAGAGGATAGAGCGTACGGCTTCACGAGACACTCATGAAATTCCATCCATGTTCTCAGTGCCTTTCTTTGGTACTTGATATTGCTTTTTCTCTCCCGGTCGCCTCGACATCATCACTATACTTCAAAGCATTCTGGGACTTGGTTGCTGTGGATTTTCATCACATTTTATTCACTCTTAATTCACTCTTGGTTCATCTTTACTAAACTTATTTTCTCGCTTGTGATTCACCTTAGTCTAACCTTTATTTCAATTATTTAACCTTAATTCACGTTTGATTAACCTTGTGCACTAATTATTTAGTCTTATTCCTTAATACACCCACACTCTCTTTCCCCCTCACCCTCCTAGAAGCTTTCTGCAACTCATTCGGCGTCACCCTCCCTTCGGAAATGGCCAACCTGACCTTTGGCGCCATTCGTGTTGTCAACAGCGGAAGTAGAATATTTCGATCCATCAGTGTCAGAGAACCTTAACGAACCATGCTGCGCAGAAAGGCAAGGTTTTCTAGCCCCGTGTTTTTGTTGACCGTGTAAATGTGAATGTTATAGCGGATCATGGCGTCTCAACAGAACCCCGTGTTGAGTACCCACCAGGTGTGCTCGGGATGGTGCTATATTTAAGTGTATTTCCTGTTTCTAATACACCAGTTGGGAGTGCCGCTCCAGTTGTTTTTGTTTTTTTTTGGTCCCTGCTTCATCCTTGCGCACTGAACGATGAATCAGTAGAAATTCAGCCAACTGTCAGTTCTTTTGTGAAAAAGTACAATTTGTTTGAGGGCAACAGATGACACCTGCATTTTCTTTTTGATTCAGAAGTGACGTGATACATTTGTAGTGGGTCCAGGCACCAGAAGGCTTCGCAGGTTCGCCCAGTCGAAGTCGAAGTAAAAAAAAATGAATTTGTCTACGTGCGGCTCCGCATAACTTTGCCTCAATCTGTGCCTTGCATTGTGTATCTTCGTGTAGTTTTATGTACCACGGTCACTTTAACTTTCATGTATACCACCCCACTTTACCTTTCGTGTACCACGTTCGCGTGTACGCTTCACCGTCATGTACCATGCCCATGTTACGAGAAGCGAATAAATTGAGCGACTGCACCTTAATCCGCGTTATCATTATATTTAGGTTCGTAGCGGACGATTCGAACAGACGCTAGAACCCTTTTTTACTGTCTTCTAATGTATGGTAAGATAAACACCTCAGCCGATTCATTTCATTTATTTACTTCAGACAACCCCACAGCTTCAATAAACCTACATTCACGTTTGCAAATATTCCCTTGATATCTCTCGACGCCATATTATATATATGCGCTGTGATATGCAAGAAAAATTTATATGTCACAAAATATATGCATGAAAACACCCTTCGTTGCGAAATAAGGTGCACGTTTCCGGTGGTGCATGCCACCTGAACGAAGAAATAACCGTCGGCACTTTCTCAACTATCCAGTAGCGATTGTGTTGGTTATTCAACTAAGCTACATAGCACTCCGAGGTAATGTGCAGTAATTTGTTCAAGATGGGATCGCGTAGGGCATGGAGACGCCGTAGTGGAGGGCTCCGGAAATTTCGACCACCAGGGGTTCTTTAAGGTGCACCTGAATCCGAGCACACGGGCCTAGAGCATTTCCGCCTCCATCGGAAATGCAGCCGCCGCAGCCGGGATTCGAACCCGCGACCTGCGGGTCTGCAGCCGAGTACCTTAGCCATTAGACCACCGTGGCGCAGCGTGAACTTACTACCACAAAGCGAACTGTCTATTTTCATGGCATTTTCTTTATTTGTTTCAGATCGCTGTCCGTTTTGTTTTGACGCCGATAGTCTTTCTTGGGGGAAACTTGAACGCAGAGATTTCTGTCTGTCTGTGTCTGTCTTTCCGTCACATGATTCAGCCATTCTGACTAAGTTTATTCACCCGCTGAACGCTCAGATATCTTGAACTGGTGGCTCCGTTCATACTTGTGAACATTGTCGATCAAAAATCAAATATAACGCATATTTTAGGCGCAACACCAATACGTCAGTATTAGGTGGTGTGTCCTTTTACTAGAAAATACGTAAATACGCGATTTTAAAGACACTAGCTTTTCTTACGCTGCGCTAAAAATTTGAAGCTGTGAACGAAAAAGTACTCTGCCGAAGGTATGGTGCTGCCACCCGGCAGGACGGATGGTACGAGAACAGCGTCACGGGTTACCACTAATGAGACCAGGAAGCACGCAGATACGTGGCCATTTTTTTTACTTGTCCATTTTTATTTTTGGGCACACAATTCTTTTTTTTTGTACTTTCTTGCACCGCAGAACTTGTAGCAATAAAGTACCCGAGGCTTATAAGTCTTAATCTCTCCACTGCGGAACAGGTAGAACAAAACATTATGGAATGCACCACATTTGGCGCTCTGCATACTAGAAATAGGCAAAAAAGTGAAACGGACAGCGATTGTTAGGACATTGAAAGGAGACGATACAGACAGTTCTGAGCATCACTACGAGTACCTAATCAGTCTGTAATAATACCTCGGAAATCTGCTAAAAACATGACAATTTCGTACACAATTTAATAGAGCGCGAAATAATCATTTGTGTCGCAGTTCGATTAGTTTCACACCAGGATTCAAGCAAAATCATATTCGTTTATTAAAAAAAAAACTCATCGGAAGGTTGGCTACATTAGAGCTTGCTATAACATCAACATAATGTCAGTATTGTGGAAACAAGCAAAAACAAGAAAACCTCGACAGAATAAAATAATAAGAAAATTGAAAGATAATCAGAAGCCCCTAGTACATAAACGGTAAGTGGTGTATAAAAAAGGAGCAGAGTCTAAGGACAGAGTTCAGTACATTCAAAATGGTCACTTAGATTACCGGGGATATAGAGTTGATACAGATAGTTTTCCATGCACTTCCATATAACATGACTGAGACATGTTCATTCCCCCCTTCCCCCCAAATGCACAGTTCATAAGTATTCAATTTCTCAAACTATTCCATTGAAAAGAAAAAAAAACCATCATCTAATCTATTCCTTGGTGTTATCTTTTAGGTTTGACCGTGCCGACTAGTCAGAGTTGCAACGCCAACTTGTTGGTACAGGAAATCTCGAGTAAAAGATGATATAGGATAGCACTGACTTTCAGAGAATGCGCGCCCATCTCTCTCTCAGAGTACTCGAGAGTACTGACACGCCGAAGGCTCGCGACTTGTGTCACGAAATCAGCGAGGACATGTTTGTTCACACTTCTTCCCCACTCCTCGCGTGTCATGCGAGGGTGCAGGCACGCACACAGATTCGAAACATCTATAGCGTGCTTGCAATCAGTGATTCTCATCCCGTACTGCCACTCGAGCGATATTTATGCACTGATAGGTACGGTGAGGGGTTCATATCGCGGGTCCGTTGGAGCCGACACTCGAGGAATGTTTTCGCCGCGACGATGCAGCACGTACGGGAGGACCACAATTGGCGTTTCAAAAAGTTGCTCTGTCATTCTGAACTTTGAAGCTTGAACATCGCACAGCGATAAGAGTATGTTTGCTCTGGGAACTGTTATACAGTATGCCAATCGCGCTATCTGATCGCATCGGTGCCACGGTAATGTCGCCAATTTCGCCAGTAAGTGATTTCGCCAAGTTACAGTTATCAATATAAATTTTGGTCTTTTTCGTTTTAACTTAACCTCGTGTCAAGCACATGTGGAACGTATTTTGTGCTACTGTACAGCGGAAGCAATATTGGCTGCTTTCCCGCACCACCTGATCATGATGCGTAACGTAACAGCATTACCACATGCGTTTCTTTTATTGCCAGGCCGCATTTTCGCACTTTTTCAACCTTTGCTTTGGCGTGGTCATTACGATACTCTCCGGCAGCGCGTTGTAGCAACAGTGAGCTGCTGGAGAAAATCGCGGAGGCCACGGCTTTGGTTACATGGGTCATGCACGTTTTGTCAACCAGATGGTGCTGTATGAAAGTTTTCATTCATTTTCTTTTCGCCGATTCTACGGCGAGGGAATATTAGAATTACATATACAAAGGTTTCAAGCACACTACTACTTTTTCCATCATCATCATCATCATCATCATCATCATCATCCATCACCATCAAGAAAACAAGGTGGGTGAGTTGGTTTAGACTCTTGCATCGTGTTGTGGGGCGACAGCGTAACTAATGACAACGGACATACAAAAAAAAAAAAACCGAAACGGTGCTGACCAATCGTCATTATCATTGTCACGTCTTCGCCTTCAATAAAGTTGAATATGAAAGTTAGTGCGCCATCTCGCTGTAATTCCAAAATACTTATACGTGTCAATCATTTGCACAGTTCATTAATCATGAGCACCTATAAGCCTAGGCACGCTGATGCCCCAACACCGAATCGCAGCCATCGTTGACCGGAAATCAAACCCACGCCTTCGAGATCCTGCAGCACTCAGCCGCAGAGCTATAACCGCGGCGGGCAAGAGAGATATTCATCAAAAGGATCGCAGGCAGCCCAGACCCCGTGCACTTGAGCTGCCTCCAAGATGGCCGCGTTCCAGAATGCTACAGACGCGAATGCCTCCGCTCGCTTCTTGGTCCGGTATTTTTGTTGCACACCGTCGCTCCCTCTTTCTTTTACGTTTTTTTCCTTCTCTTTTCATACTTTGTGTCTTGTTTTCGATGTCTTTACGCAACTACCATCCTCCTTTTTACTTGGGAAAAAAAGAAGGTCGTGCAGCATTCTCAAAGATGATTGCTGATGATTTATTTTTAGATTTATTTCTGTTGAATCGTTCCCCAAAAATGCTGAAACTGTTACTTATTTTTGCTTAATTATACCACCGTGCGAGGTTGGTGTTTGACAGCCATCGACGTCATCATCGTTGGGCACTGTGGACGCCGAGACTTTACACTCCAAGTAAGGCTTACCGAGTTACCTGGAGTTTTAACTTTTCAAAAAAAAAAAAAATTGACGGCAGATACACGAGGTGAATGATAATGAGATTGGGCGAAGGTACTGGTGAAATACCGTGAAATTTTCTTCCGTTAATTCGCCCGATGAAAAACACCTGGCGTTTTTCGTTAAGCAGCTGGCGTGTTCTTTTTGTTTTGCTTAAGAAACATCTGGCGTCTTTTCGTTTTGCTTTCAGAAAACATCTGGCGTTTTTCGTTCGTTTATTTCATCAATCAACGACATTCTGAAGAAAAATTTTTTATTGTTTAATCACGCACAGGAGAAATCGCACCTGGCACTACCTTGGAGGTAAACAATGGCTGCTACTGGGAATGAGAGACAGCAGAAGTTGGCTTTTAGCTCTCCTACTTCTACTAACCTTTCCTACTGGAACATGCCAATGGCTGCTAATGGGGAATGAGAGACAGGAGCAATCGGCTTTTAATTAACGCGCACGCCACGAACTTTTTATTGTTCAACAAAGGACAGGAGAAATATCCCACCGGCGCCAACTTGCAGGTCAAAATGTAACACTTGTTACACACTACGACTACGACTACGAGAGACGAACGGGGGCCGCTTTAAGGAGCTTTGCCCCTAAAAATGCTGTGATGCATTGGAGAGATGCATGTACCGACTGATACTTCTCGCTTAGCAAATGGAACGTAACATAACCGTACATAGGAAAAAAAAAAGTGGCCGAAATTATGTCATACAGTAGAGCACTGGATGTGCAAACCATATGCAATCCAACAGCACGTGCGTCGCAAGGAGTCCAGCACGAGTTCAAGCAAGCGAAACGAGCCCGATAACTCGGGATAATGCTGTCACGGCAGCTGAGCGACGACATCGTGTCCCAAAATTCTGAAAAAAAATTTCCTCGTTTAGTATGCTACTAACACGAAATTATGAGGAGCGGCGTTGTGGAGAGACTCCAGATTGGTTTCGAACCACTTGGGGGCTGTTCAACGCGCAGCTATGTTGAAGTACCCTGCGTTATTGCAAGTATTTACACTTTGAAATGCGGACATCGCGGCTGGAAACGGGACTAGCATTCTGAAGGAGCTTACGGATACATTGAAGCAGCGTAAAAAAAGAAAGAAAAAAAAGAGAAGACGAAGCTGAGGACCCGTTAAGTTGTTTCTATAGTGAGGATCTGAGCAGTGCATTAAACACGCCGCTTAGCCGCTGCATGTGTCTCGTGGAAAATGTGAAGCGATGGCAAAAGAAACAGAAAAAAAATGGCCATAAATTCTTAATGCGGAAAGTTTTTTGAAAAAGTAAATAAACTCGTATTTTGAAAGCAGTTTCTTAGCAAGCAATAAAAAAAATATTGCGGTAACACCTGACAAGCCCATGTTCGAATGAACAATACCTTATACGCTAATTCATTCTAATCAATATCTGGAAAGTAGATCACTGGTGAAGCGAAAAACGATATCCTTACCATCATACAGAACTAGAGTCAATGCTAAATATGCATTAGGACAATCAACGTTAAAGTGAGTATGTTTATGCGAAGGCTACCGTACAATTACTCGCAAAATAACGGCATAACGGCACTGGTTAATGTTCGCTAACTGTTCCCTGGTGTTTGACTGCAATAGATGTCACATCGGATAACAACGCAACAATGCAATACCCAAGCATACCACAGTGCCTTCTGCTTGCTCCGTTAAGTGCTCACACTACGTGGTATCACCCAAATGCGATTCTCGACCGCATTTACTGTGGATATATATGTGGAAGTAATAGTGCTAGAGCTACGAGGACGCACCCGGCTATACGCTAAACGTCCACTTCTACGAGACACAAAAGACACCAGCGCAAATGCGCAAGGTCTCCGAGTTGCTGCAGTGCCCAACTGCGTGTAACGTCTACAAATATAACAATTGTGGACGTTTTACGTCCCAAAACAACGACAAATACTACGAGGGACGCTGTTGTGTAGGGCTCCGAAAATTTCGACCACTTGGGGACGTTCCATAACGTGCACTCGAATCTATTCACACGGGCCTCATAGAGTTTCTCAAAATCAACTAGAGGGCACTCTGGCGCTGCGATCGTTCAGCGACCATGGGAACGATGGGTAGTACACACATTCGCCTAGTCTTTGTACTTGCGGACGGCGAATCGTACTTGCGGCTTCGTTTATTGCTGGTTATGGTTTCGTTTTAAAGAAAAGAACGAACCCTTTTGAAGTTCGTGATCCAATTTGGAAAGGTAATTCGAAAAAAAAAATAGGGTGGTGAAGCGCAATCGCTTAACATTTGCTGATCTTTGTATCGCGAGAAAACAGCTTCAAGCCACACGAACACGCACGGAGCCAAGAGCAGGCCAGAAGTACGAAGTTTAGACAAATGCGTGTACTACCCATCATTCCCGTGCTCGCCGAAGCGCTGTGCATTGCAGCTCCCATAGACACTAGCGCCACAGTTCCCTCTTGTGTATATTGGGAAACTCTATGCTTGGCCTATATCGAAAATGCGGCAGCCGCTACCAGGACTGGATGCCCACGACCATTGGGTCAGCAGCTGTGCACCGTGTATACGACCACCACGGCGGGTGCCTACAACGGGCACAGGCATTTTGCTTCAATCGGCACGTCGGTGAAAACAAGTGTTACACCCACACTTGCGGAGGAATCATTATGTTGCTCCTTGGTACCTCACAGCCACCCCTGAAGAAATACCTTAGTTGGACCGGAAACGTTGGGATTTATCAGTTTAAAGTCAGAATAAGTTGTTACAATAACTGCATACGTTGGTTGTTGTCCCTTTTTCGATGTTATTTCCTTCTCAACCACACATACTCTGTCAGATGTTTCCTTTGAAAACGTCTCTCTAGCTTACTCAGCCCTGCACAGTTTAGTCGAGACGACAGTCAGAAGCGCGCGCGTTCTTGCTCGTGAGCCAGCGGCTCCAGTGACGTCATCGGCGCTTGTGTGAATGGCGCCGGGAATAACAAAGTGAATCGTCCGCAACGCAGAGTGACGTTCGCGCAGGTGATGCCGCCCTCCCGAACAACCTCTCGACTCTTTCTGATGACGACGAATAAGAAGATGAAGAAGGCAACAACGCCGGTGATACCACCTTGGGGCTCCGCAGTTGCGTTGCACCGGGGCGAATGACGTCATCGAAAAACAAGTGAAGAGGGCAGCGCTGAGGGGAAAGGGGAGGTCGAGAGAAACGTGGGCCGCAAGAGTTGGCTCACCGTCGTCTCGGCGGGCGCAGGATCCCAAATGGCGGCTGGCTGGCCCGCTTGGGCGTTCAGTCTTGGTTTCTCGGAAAGAAAAGCCTGGCATGCGTACATACGAGGAGGCTGACGACTGCACCCGAAAATGCGCAAATTGTGTCGCCCGGGCACGCTCTTGAATTGTGTTGTTGCTGCGACGAAAGGGTTCAAATAGCGGTTACGAACCGTTTGAAGGGTTGTTCGCAGTAGGATGTCAACAGTTTACTAAAACAAATCGTCTATGCAGCATCAACACATCCAGCCCTGTATCCCTATTCGATAGAGATCATTACGACCAGTTGGAATCCCTCAATGCTGAAGAAAAGCCTTATATTTCTCGGGCAAACCAAAGTTTACATGTCCGTTAGTTGCTCAATAGAGAGCATAGAACTAAATTTAACTACAGCACTTCTCGCTACGCCATTACTAACGCCCTTTCTAACTTAAAAAAACGGGGGTTTGCAAATACTTTAAGAGAGATAAAACTACATATACAGGGAGAACTGTAGATGCTTAAACTCACCGAAGCTGAATTCACAAGTAGTATTTTAAAGATATCACGCTTTTACACGACGAAGGCAGCGCCTGTCTTGGTTATTGTTTCTGTGTCCTTGCCTTTGAACACGTAGTACGTAGAGGTTGCGATAGAATACCAATTAGCGCGTACACAAATATTTCTTCACAAATATTCGAGTACTGGTGCAGCATATAAGACTGTCATCGCCATCTCTACAAATTTCCTTGGAATATAGCTTTGAGGCTGCGATTTGTATCTGCGTAACATGCTAGAGCTGATGACTTGAAGTGGCAGCGTCTGTGGATAACAGCACAGCCGCTTGGGTTTATTGGTACACAACGAAGGAACACATAAGGCAGGACAACTCTTGCATTGTCTTACCTCTGTGTCCTTATCTTTCTGTCGCAAACTTTATGAAAATCTACAAACAATAAAGACAAGAAACGTATATGGAACGCTATTTGCAGTCTTTAAACTGTATTGCAGTAATTATGGTATACACGGGAACAACATAGGGTGGACGTAATGGCAACTATTCACCGTTAGGGACCACACTTGCAACATCAGGATAATGCCTCCGATGCTCTACCAATAAAATACAGCGGCGGTCGTCTTTTCGTTCACTTTATCGGGTATTATGTGACAGTTAGTGCCTTCTTTGGCTTTATTTTTTTGTTCATTGTCATTATTGCTATGTCCAAGAAAGAAAAAAAAAGTGGCAGCTTATCGGCGTGCTTCACTGCAAATGTAGAAGAAAGACGATAGCCTTCTGCAGGCCGTACTATAAGAGTCCTGGTTTCATCCGCGTGAGATATGGCACTGCGTCAGATATGGACGCCATCTTGCAGTGGCGTCGGGAGACATGAGCTTGTGTAGAACCCCAGACCACTGCCAGGTGGCAGCACCATCTCGTCGGCAGAGGGCTTTTTTGTGCATATTGCCGCACTTTCAGCGCAGCCTAAGAATCGCTAGGGTGTTTTGAATCAGGCTATCTACGTATTTTCTAGTAACGTAACCCACCACTTGGTACTTGCTTAGTTATGTTGCACCTCAGATATGCATATATTCGCTTTTTGATCTACAATGTTCACAAGTACGAACGCGGCTGCCAGTTCAAGATGGTGGACGTTGAGCGAGTGTTTAATGTAACCGAGTGGCTGAGTCGTGTGACAGACAGATGGCCAGAAGGACAGACAGACAGACAGACAGACAGACAGACAGACAGACAGACAGACAGACAGACGTGCCAAAATTTATACGTTCAAGTATCCCAAGAAAGTCTTAAAAAAAATGAGCTCCGAAATTCCTTCTCATGTCTGTGTGAATATTCCGCTGATGTCCGCAGAGAGAATAGAACGACGACCACATGGACGAGAGACAACGGGATCTCGACTCGGCCTTTAAGCTCACGCACGTAAGGATGCTCTTGGGCGGCGCAAACAATCAGCGGCGGAGTGGTTCTTGAGAGAAAGGAAGAGAAAAGTGAGCCCCGTTATTGTCTGCTTCAGTGAGCGACACCGCCACAGAGCTCACAAAGGGATGGGGGTAAGGAGGGATAAAAGGGTAGAGGTAAAAGTATAGGAAAGAAGAAGAAGAAGCAACAACAAACTGAGGGGATAGAAGAGACAGGAAAGATGGAAAAACGGTCACTGGAGTCCGAGGACGGGGTACACTTGCGAGAGATGGTGTCGGCGTCTGTAGATGGCGTAGAGCAGGTCCAGTAGGTCAGAGCTGCGCTGTCACCGAAGACAGCCGGCGACAGGAGATGACGTAGGGCCAGCCCAGTCGGCCAGAGCTACGATGACGCCGAAGGTCGCGAGCGCGCGGAGCGCGCGGGCGCACAACCGGTCGGCACGAAATCCAGGAGCGGCAAAATTAGTAGCGCGCGTCGCGCACGTGTTTCGCCCGCGTCGTCCTTTGGGGCCCCACGCGATGCTCGTGCGCCGGCTTCTTTTCGGTGGCTTATACGCGCCGTGCACGCCGTCGCGTTTGAGACGCGCTCTTCCATCCACGTGGGGGTCGCGATATACCGTTTCCAGAGCGAGCATGCGACTTGTGGCCGCAGATGCTGCTCGTTATAGCTCTTCTTGCGTTTGCCGGGGCAGGATTGTCCCAGAAGCCGGGGATCTTTTTTTCTTTCTTTCTGTAACCGCCGTCAACTCGCTTTCTGTGGCAACGAAGAAGCTTAGGGAAACAAAGCGTGCGTGTGCGCGCGCACACACACACACACACACACACACACACACACACACACACACACACACACACACACACACACACACACACACACACACACACACACACACACACACACACACACACACACACACACGCACGCACGCTTTGATTTGCTCCCACACTAATTATGTTCATGTGTTATGTAATACAGCAAAGCTTCAACTCTAGAGAGGCCACCAAAGTATACTAATGTATTCATGTGACAGAATGAATCAACAAGAGACTGTGCTGCGTTAAAAAAAAACGTGTTCCTTGCGTGCAATATAACCAGTTGAAAACAGCATCCTTAGTGATCTCATGTCTTCCGTGCCTGCGCTCTTTTCTATGCTTAACCAAAAGTGCATGAAGCGGCCGTATACTAACTGGTTAACAAACCAGCTAAATGCTTCAAACTGTGTTGTATGCGCATATTGGCAAGGCGGCAGAAAATTTTCTGATAGCAGCAATCAGTTTTGGAGATTATTCTTAATTTTTCTATATACTGATTGCCAAATTACATGAAACTTTACTCAACCAAGCCGTGGTGGAGATATAAGTGACCAATTGATTCTATATTGGGCAGGGCTAGATCCAAACAATCTCGGCGATCGTGGCTACGTTACCTTCATGTCGGCTGACAACGGAATGCCGATGACGTACCAACGCCCGTTCCCAATCCGGCCAAAGTCTTCCCATGCATGGCCCGCTGGATATTGTTCTCCAAAACCAATCGACATGGCATCGCCGGAGCACAAACAGAACGGAAGTTCTCCAATCCTTCATTTCCCCGGTAAGGATAAGGCCACAGCGTCTCTTTCAAATTGAAATTACTTTCATTTCATATACGGACATCAACCAATGATGTAGGGTGTAAAAGTTGCATTGAACGACTGACGCATCGACTGAATCTAGCACGTGGCGAATACAGTAGAATACACAAGGATACAAGTTCGGCAACACGATAAGTCTGTTATAAGTTCGGTTGCACCACTCCATTGATTAGAAGATAGTAGGCATAATAAACAATGCGATACTCAGTAAAGAGTTGGATTACGGCTGCACAAACGAAAAACACATCATCTGTGGCTAATGGCGTAGGCAGAAATTTTTTTCGGGGGAAGGAGGGGGGGGGGGGGCTTCTCGATTGGAAGAAGGGGGGGGGGGGGCATTTCCTTCAATTGGCTATTTTTTTGCGCTGTATGCCATGAAAAAAAAGTTTTCTTTTTTTTTCGGGGGTGGGGGGGGGGGGGCACTGGCCTGGTGCGTTACCTCCTGACTACGCCACTGTCTATGGCGTACAAGCTCGCGAGGTATTGCCGCGACCGAGAATAGAATCTTGCAGGAGAAGAGATGCCATCATCGCGGGCTCTGGCGTAATGCAAAGTGGCCGTTTCTGTGTATCACGTCAAGCGGTCGATGTCGGCGACTATCCAGCGGCTTTCAGAAGCAGCAAACTGCAGGGACCCGTACAGGTCAGCGTTAACGCGATCAAATGGTTGGCCAAGCATGGGATTCGCTGGAGTGGGCCGGGGACGTGCAAGGCGCGAACCTTGCGGCATTGGCAGGGCGGATCCCGTCGAATGCCCTTGAACACAGGCGGGTATGCATGTACACCCGAAAGCGAAAGTCTGCGGGACGCGAAGTGTTCGATATAACTAAATCATCGCTTTGTCTGGAAACGTAACCTCCTAGTGAATGTTTCAACGCGTAGTTGGTGTAGTTAACCTATATAGTCAGCAGCTTGATTAGAAGCAGTATGCACTACAAAAGTAGAAATCCACTTTTGTAGTGGGGCCAACGTCCCGCAAATTTTTTTCTCTTGGATGTATATGCCACGCCCATAATATCACCAGCAAGGTCAGGTGTACGTATGTCTTGAAGACACCCGCATGCGCACACGGTGAGTCTGTCCGAAAAACAGAATATACTGCCACGCCCACGTTTTCTTTTCTTTTATTTTTGTATTGTAGTTTCACCCACAAAAGCTGTTAGCAATTAACGCGTGGCATAGAGCATGCCGCAATGTTAGTGAAGCGGTGCACGGTTGTCTCAGACCATTCTCTCAAAATTACGCGCAGTACGCAAATAGTCTAGTTCTTTCGAGAGTTTTTGCTAGCGATGATAGAACCTTCGATGCCGCATGCATAAATATACCGACACGTCTTATCACAGATCAGATTATCAACGGCCGATGCTGTGTTCGCTGTTACGCAATGAACAAAATGCATTGCTGAATAATTTGGAGTTCGTTTCTCGGGCACAGGTTCGCCTAAATGGAAAGGTTCGTCTTAAACCCACCGACTGCTGCCCTTTTCTTCACGTGTGGGTGAGAATACTGACACGTGTACTCGCTTTATGTTACTTCACGGGGGCAGCCTTCTTCTTTTCAACTTCCTTTAGCCTCACTTTATTGTTCGGCGCAGGCCTCGCTCCAACTTGCATGACGCTTCGCGAATGACGCCCTGTCTGCTACAGAGATTGCATGCCCGATGCGTATGCTTGAGTACGCTTGATTGTACGCCAGCACGAGTGATAGCAGTACAGGACGTACTACTTAAACACCGTGATGGTCGCATAAAAGACGACGCTTTTAACCACCGATTAAATCATCGACGGCCGACGATTGTCGTCAGCGCTATGAGTCTACAGAGCGCATTGCTGTCCGCCGTGGTGGTGTAGCGGTTATAGAGTGATTGGCAGCTGACCCGACGAAGGTCGCGGGTTCGCTCCCGGCCGCGGTGGTCGCCTTTCAATGGTGGCGAAGTGCACTAGAGGCCCGTATACTGTGAGATGTCGTTAAAAAACACCAGGTGGCTAAAATTTCCGGAACCCTCTGCTGTGGCGTCCTTAATAGTCACATCGTAGCTTATGGATGTGAAACCACAGACATCATTATTTATCCTTGAGTTGTTAGGAGGTGATTTTTGTTATCCATCCTTCAGTTCTTAGAAAGTGATTTCGCCCATCCGTATGGCGCGATTTAGCGCTGTTATCTGTATGTGGTGTATTTTTTGCGCAACGCATTTTAGCATTGTCATCGTTAACATGCGTCCTGGTCTTTTTTGAAGATGCTGAACTGATCCAAGCCCGGGCAGAATCTTTGCAACAGCCGTTCCAAAATTTAATGACGTTTTGGTAAGCAACAGGATGTCGCAATCACTGTTTTCGAGATATCAGCAGAGTTGCGTGTGCATAGGTAACATGGTATACGTATGTTAGTGGAGAATAGTGATATGGATAGAAAGAAAGAGGGACAACGTTAGGCGATAGCACACACAACAGCGCGTACACCGAGCATGCCCAGAACATCATAAAACTGCGAACAGCCACAGAGTACGGACCGACTTCGACTGTTAGACGAAGTACATTGCGATACATGATGTTAAGGAAGGCTTGCGAGCCTTCGGCGGCTGCATTTTCGATGAAGGCGAAAGTGCTGTAGGCCCATGTGCTCAGATTTGGGTGCACGTTAAAGAACCCCCAGGTGGTCGAAATTTCCGGAGCCCTCCACTACGGCGTCTCTCATAATCATAAGGTGGTTTTGGGACGTTCAATCCAACACATCAATCAATCAATTAGGAAGGTTTGCAAGGACTGGCCCCAGGGTATACAGAACATCTTTCTCCTTTCCCCGAGTAGGGTAGCAAACCGGGTGCAACCTGGTTACTTTTCCTGCCTTTACTTTGTGTTTTTTTTTCTGTCTATAAGTTGTGATGTAAAACCGCGCATAAATATCTGTTTTGAAGAAAAGAAGGGAAAATAGCAAAAAACACGTGTAAGTTTATTTTACGCGCCAGCTAATATGTACACTGCTTGATATCCGGCTGTAGCGTCGTACATATAGATAACGTTATCCATTCGTAGTTTATCATTGAACTTGAATGGAATGTTTTCTTTTCGCGAGTGCCAGAGAAAAAGACGCAACTTTATTTTAAAAAAAGCATCCGGCGAGTTGTTCAGGGATCTGGGCAGATATCCCCGCCAAAGTATCGGCCGCGAGCCCTTCAGCTCTGGCGGTGGCCTCGGCCCGCTGGACGGCCCACAGTCTTCGAGGGCATGGCTAAGCAGAGCACTCTCCCAGCGTGTTCGGTTGGAGGCTGCGTCCCCGTCTAGAGCCCCACCTCTGCCACACTCCCATGGCATGTGTTCCAGGGTTGCCCAACAATTTGTTTTCTTTGCGAGCCATGTTTAAACGAAAAAAGACCCCTCGCACTGCGAAGTACGTGCCGTTCAATTTATGAGCTCTCTCTGGAACCTGCTGCTTGTGTTAAAAAAAGAAAAAGTAAATTTCACAATCTTTGGCTGACATTTTCCGGTGCTGTACTTTCCCAAGTGACGTGCTCTTCTAGCTTGGCAGGATGGATAGTTATGCCAAGATGTGCCGAGCACATTTCAAGCACTTTATTTTCGACGGTTGACAACGCACCGAACGAATCATCCTGTATGTCAAAAGAGAGCAAATCGAACCGACGCATGCGGTTTCCTGCATCGTCGTAACGATATTCGAGTGATTTTAGTGTCTCGGATAGGTCTCTCGAAACTAATCCACCGGCACAGTCTGAGGCGGAAGGCTGGAAACGTCTTAGTTCTGTCATGCCGACATCAATGCTACGTATTCTGGCTGATAGCCGATTTAGTTCTACATCTACGAACACCCTGACACGAAGTTCACCGCAAATATCATTATGACCGGCCTCTAACCCTCTGGACTGTGGAAAGCCCAGTAACCAGCACGTAGTTTTTATTGGGAACGGGATTTTCTTCTACACCACCGGAGTTCAACGGAAGCCTTTCAGTTAAACAGCGTGATCCACAACACACAATGAGCATCAATGACAACTCGTTTGAGCACGACACGAGGAATAAGGAACGATGACTGATTCTCTAAAGCAGCGAGTGTAATTCAAGTAACCAACCTTGAAGAGCAGGAGTGACGATCGAGCCCTCCATTCCCTAACAGGTGTCACGCCCCAAAAGAATTCCATCGTGGAACGCCTCAAGTACGGCGTTGGAAGACGCATTGGTGGCGGGTTACACATGACTGACTGACTGGTTGCGAACCTATGTTGCTTGTCTTGTTCAGACGTGAAAGGGGGCGTTCCAAGTGCCGATTCGATCATGACAGGTTATCTGGTGGTATACGGTTGGTGGCACCGGGCACTCCGATGAAAGGCGATCAATAGCCTATCTACTCAGTCGACCAGGCAGCAAGGCAGCTTGGTATGATGATGATGATATGTGGCGTTTAACATCCCAAAACCACCATATGATTATGAGAGACGCCGTAGTGGAGGGATACGGAAATTTTGACCACCTGGGGTTCTTTAACGTGCGCCCAAATCTGAGCACACGGGCAGCAGGGCCATCTGGAAGGCAAGAACGGTGAGGGCTCAACACTTGACGACGTGTTGGACCCTAAAAAAATTCAGTCATAGTGCGCATCAAGTACGGCGTCGGATGAGGCAATGGTGGTGAGGTCGCACCTTATTGGCTGACTGGCTGCCAACCGAAGTTTCCTGTCTTGTCCAGAAGTGGAAGAGGCGTTCTTCCTTGAAATTGTGATTATTGATTATCGAGAGGGGTAGCGTTGTTGGAACGGGGCAGTCTGATGAAAGGCCACCGATAGCCGGTACGCCCGGTTGACGAAGCAGCAGGACGGCTCAGATGAGCCAGAACGGTGAGTGCTCCATTCTTGAAGTGTGTCGTGGCCCCTTTGCGGTGGGCGTTGTATATGGATTTCAATGCCCTTGAGCTGTGATAGATAACACATTGGCCAAACGGGTATACGTGTTTCAAACAACGAGCCCGTGAGCATGAGATGACGCTTATTAGTGAGCAGCACAGGCATCTTCCTGCGCACTGGGTGCCTTTGTTTCTGTGCCAGTTGCACGCGACCTTGCGCATGAAAATGAAGGGCCTGAATCGCGTGATCCAGATGTATGTTTGCGAGAGAGCGAACTTCAACTGTTTTCCTGCAATATGTAGCAGTCATATGCATGGATTAGTTATCAACGCGATAGCCCCGCCGCGGTGGTCTAGTGGCTAAGTATACTCGGCTGCTGACCCGCAGGTCGCGGGTTCAAATCCCGGCTTCGGCGGCTGCATTTTCGACAGAGGCGAAAATGATGTGGGCCCATGTGCTCAGATTTGGGTGCACGTTAAATAACCCCAGGTGGTCGACATTTCCGAAGCCATCCACTACGGCGTCTCTCATAATCATATGGTGGTTTCGGGACGTTAAACCACACAAATCGATCAATCAAATTTTCAACACGATAGCGTTAAAGAGCTAGTTTCGCAGAAATTATGGCATTGGCGTCATTGGATGAGAGCGAAAAATCATCCTATGTGTGACCGAAAAATCGAGAACGATGTAGTTAACATGAATAACAAAAATAGTGAGTCCTGCAGAGTGGACATTTAACCCGGATCATTTGGATGACACGTGGATGTTCTACAACAGAGCCACGCGTCCATTTGGAAATACAGTGAAAATAACTTCCTCTGCTGGTAAATACTTAACAACCACACGTGTCCTTTATAAATGCTTCACTATACAACATGCAATGTCGCAGTAATAATGCGTGGTACAAGCGTACATTGCAATCGGGTGGGATAACATGCGATTATGATGACTTCATTGCTTAAGGGCCACCCACTACAAAAGGCACACGCTATACTGCGCCTTCTCTTACGTAGTGAGTGCACAAGAAGCTCGAAAAGATTTCACACGCACAATTGCCCGTGGTATAAAGCATGTTACCCACTACACAGAATGAAGCCGTATGCGAAAACTTCGCTGACATAAGCCATTTTAAACCTGGTACGCACTAGGTACAGGACATCACTATCGCGTTCAACTCGTAACGGTGAATCTTAAGCGTCTGCCTTTTTCTTTTTTTCATCGCATGTGCGCTTGTGACGTATTGACTATATATTTTCCCCGAGGTTTCTTTTTTTATCGTAATAAGTCACTGGGCAGTGACCACCCATCCCTTCTTGCCTCTTCTTTTGCGCTCTGCTTTTACCTTAGGACAATGCATCGACTCGCCCAGCAATGCATTTCATTACATATAAGCCGGAAAGCTAACCAATGGCGTGTTGTGAACCCCGTGCAAAAAGAAAATCGATAAAACAGAATAAGAGATTAAGAGATTTTAGCCGTACATGCATGAATGGGTTAACCCGCCACGGTGGTCTATAGGCACTCCACTGCTGACCCGCAGGTCACGGGATCGAATGCCGGCCGCATTTTTGATGGAGGCGAGAATGCTTGAGGCCCTTCAACCTATGAGTATATATATATATATATATATATATATATATATATATATATATATATATATATATATATATATATATATATAGGCACGTTAAAAAACACCATGGCCCAAATTTGTGGAGGCCTGCCTCCCCTATACATACAGCGTCTCTCATAATATGATGGCTTTGTGAACGTTAAACCACTGGAGTTATAGTTACATGAATAAGTTGCCCCCAGAGAGGACAGTTGACGTTCCGACCGGTCGGCCTGTGTTTATCAAAGGTGCCCCTGCCATCCTCGCCATGTAGTATACGAGCGCCGCGCATGTAAATGCTTTCTCGCACTCTTGTCGTTGGCGACCGATCCGGCCCAAACTGCCCCGCTTTCCAAGGTGCAGTGAAGACCGGCGCGTCGCCGTCGCTGCTCTTGATTTACGACCGGCGTGGCAGCACTGCCCGTTGCCCAGGCATTGCGTCACGAAACGGAACCCCGTGCGCGGTGACACACGAGCGCGCCCTTCGTACTGTCTGTGCCTGTGTGTCGGTACACCACGGCGCCGGTGACGCGAGCTCGTATAACGTTGGTTGGACGAGAGACTGGAGGAGTGTGTTTCTTTGGGAAATTATAAATACAATGAGCGCCGAAAGAGAGCGCTGCTGAGAGAGGATCGCAAGAGAGAAAGAGAGGGGAGGCCCCCAGCGGATCGTGCGGACGCTGTCACTGCGGGCGGGCGTGAAACAAAAGGCGTTGCCAATTATAGCCAGGTTTCCGCGAGAAGGCAACGGGCATCAGCTAAGCAAGCGGCGACGAAGGACGGGGACACTTTGTTGTCCAGCACTTACGAAAGCGCCAGGGTGCCGATTGACGCGGAAGACAACCGTGGAACACATTGCCAATCGTTTAACCCTCACCTCCTCCCCCTTCACGCCCTTGGAAAGCCCTAACAGTCCCCACCCCCATTTGTCCCCATCAGCCTTTTTTTAAATTGTTTTTCTAGAATACTGGGGATAGCAAAAGATCGAGAGCGTTCCCTGCACGCTTCCCCAGGATGTTGTAGCAACACTACCCACGAACTTGAACTTCCGGATAACCCTAGATTCCTAAACTATTACACGTTGCTACTAAAGAAAAGATGGATCACCTTGGTTGGCTACTTGGTGGTGCGTTTTGGTTAGCACGATAACGGAAAAAAATCATAGCATATCTACTAGGTGACTGATGACGAGTGGGGGCGAAGCACCGACGGTCGCGTGGTCATACATACATACCTACATACATACATACATACATACATACATACATACATACATACATACATACATACATACATACATACATACATACATACATACATACATACATACATACATACATACATACATACATACATACATACATACATACTGATTGACTGACGGTCAATTCGCCCCACTAATTATCTTTTACTCCGTGGATATGCTGTGGCACCGTTTTTATTGACATGGTATGTAAACTTACGACCTTGAAAACTTGCTAATACGACGACAAGGGACGTACGACCCACGACGTATGGAGCTTCGCCCTTAAAAGAAGCAAGACACAAGGGCCCGTGCACTTACATTTAAGCACACGTTAAAGAACCACAGCTGGTCAAAATTTTCTTAGCACTCCACTTACGGTGACTTTCATATTCGTAGCGTGGTTTTGGGACGTCAAAGCTCAGAAATTATTACTTCAACTCGCCCGAAAGACCCGATGACTCACGCCGATCCTGCACAGCGTCAGTTACCATTGCCGATTCCCTAAACGGAAACATGACGGATGCCTTCCCACATCGGATGAAGGGTACCACGTGATCACCCGGAGGGGTCCTCGCCCCTTCCCGAAAATACCTCCCCGGCCGTCCCCTTCGTACCAAGTAGCAGCAACCTGTTGCCAGAAGTGTATGCAGACGACCCCCCCCTCGACAGTCTGGCTCCGGAAGGACGAGTCGAAACCACCTGCTTATTTTGGGATCCCTTTCAAACGGACCCCGCGCAGTTTGCGGGGTATATAAGGAGGTTGAAGCCAAGCGTCGAAACACTTCCCGTGATCCATGCAAGAGGTGGCGGCGTGGACCTTCCGGCAGCACGTTTGGGAGAAACTTCGTGCCAAGCCTTCACGTCTGCCGAAACGGGTGGCTCTCTTGTAAGTTAGCGATAGCTTCTTACTTATTCTCGTGCGAGGGGCAGCTGCGCTAAATAAGTGCAATATCGAGTTAGTATGAACTGATGCACAAGACCTGCTATCGCGTACTATGATACAACGCCTATAATTACTGTTTCCGTGTTCGTGTCGTCCCACTGCTTTCACCTATTTCTGTAGCACCGTTTTCTTAGTAATACACCCGTACCAATTCGACGAAATGTGGGTACTACGCTAGCGCGCTTGAAGAAAGAGTGAGATAGTGAAACAACTTTATTTGAACCACAAAGTGGGGCGAGTTAACTCGACGTCACATGCTTAGGCCCACTCGGTAACGCTCAGGTTAAACCTGACTGTCCTCGCGCGCGCCCTCTGGACGGCTAGGATTTGAGAGGTGAGGTCCTGGGCCTCAATTAGCTTCTTGGTTTCCTCGTTTTACATGCTGAGAGGGTCGGGTCACCCAGGAGATGTCGCATTACCCGGCGCACGGTCAGCAAAATCTCGTGCAGTCAAGTGCGCCTCCTCGTTCGGTGCGCAGGAAGCCAGACCGATGAGTGATGTGCGATGACTTTGCCCTTTTTTAGGGGCAAAGCTCTTTATAGCGGCACCCGTTCATCTACCGTAGTATGTAACAAGTATAACATTTTGACCTCCAAGGTGGTGCCGGTGAGAGACTTCTTCTGTGCGTTGTTGAACAATAAAAAATAGTGCTCAATGTACATGTCAATCACTGCTAATGGGGAATGAGAGACAGGAGCATTCGGCTTTTAGTTAGCACACACGCTGCGATCACCATCAGCAGCCATTGTCATGTACATTGAGCACTATCTGTTAAGAAAGGGTCGCTACGTTATACTCGCTGGGTGTAAGCTCCTTAGCTTTAGAAAGGTTTAGCGAGCGTTGAGCCGCAGTGCCATGAATACAATGAACTAGTATATACCATGAATAAATTCGAGGTTGTTAAAGGGGGGAAGCAGATACGAAGCACAAGCCGTAAGAAAGTAAAAGCCGAATTCTCCGCCTCTCATTTCCCATTAGCAGCCATTGGCATGTACATTGAGCACTATCTGACTGAAAAAGTTTGCTACGTCATACTCGCTGGGCGTAACCTCCTTGGTTTTCGAGAGGTTTAGCGAGCGTTCGGCCGCAGTGCCATGAATACAGTGAACTAGTATATACCATGAACTCGAGGTGGTTAAAGGTGGGAAGTGGATCCGAAGCGCAAGCCGTAAGAAAGTGTGCGTGTGCCACCTCTCGTTTAGTCCTTGGAATGTCCGCTGGATGGCGGTGCTTCTATATGGGGAATATATGATGAAAAGATGCGAGATGGTGGTACTTGGAGTGTTGAATAGATGGACGAACGGACACATAGACAGATGCATGGATGGACGCATGAACGGACGCAGGGGCAGCTGCATGGACGAACGCACGGACGGGCTGATGGACGCATGGACGGTCACACTGACGAACGCATGGACGGACGGAAGCAAGAACGAATGGACGGACGAATTTTTCGCCCCACTCTCCATCATTCACTCCGCGGATATGCTGCCATTTTTTACACATTGTAGGAGCTGGAGAGCCACCATGCTCGTTCGAAATGCCTTGATAGCAACATTTGAGTCGTAAAAGCATAGAGAAATGTATATAAAAAGTGGCCACTAGAGCCTTTTCGAAGAAGGGTCTAACCGACTGCTAAATGACGTACCCATTCTCGCTTTTACTTCTTTATTAACACAAGTATCAGCCTTGTCAGGATTACAAGGAATACCCAAGTTTGGCATAATTTTTTTGCAAAGAAGAAATTTTGTTAACTTGCGCAATTTTTTTATCTGGTCTACATCATGTCCCGCTGAGGACTTTTAATGCCTAACAACAGAAAACTGCAAATTATGACTAGAAAGTGTTGTCTTTCAGCATTTGTTTTTCGCCCCGCCGCAGTGGTCTAGTGGCTAAGGTACTCGGCTGCTGACCCGCAGGACGCGGGTTCAAATCCCGGCTGCGGCGGCTGCATTTCCGATGGAGGCGGAAATGTCGTAGGCCCGTGTGCTCAGATTTGGGTGCACGTTAAAGAACCCCAGGTGGTCGAAATTTCCGGAGCCCTCCACTACGGCGTCTCTCATGATCATATGGTGGTTTTGGGACGTTAAACCCTACAAATCAATGCATTTGTTTTGCACAAAGAGGCACATTCATGTGGTTTAGACATGTATTCCCGTTGCGGAAGAATGGGAGTGTAGCCTAGTGAAAAAGACGCTCGCTTTCGAAGCATGATTGTGGGTTCAGATCCCATCGTCGGAAAGAAGAAAATTTTGTTATTTTATTTATGCTGAAGACATTATTGGTTCTGACCAACCACTAGTGGCACTGAAGGCAGCGCAGTAGCAGGGCCCTACGGGAGTGTCCACTCTTTATGTAAGTGTGGATGGTAATAGGGCCATGTACACCAACCATCAAACAAAAAATCACATTTGACTTTATTTTTTTTCCCCATCCGTGACAAGCCATGGTGCTCGCCACATGCTCGGCGCAAAGGCAAGGCTTAGGTTGAAGGAATAAAATCGTGCAATCATCCCAGTCTATACGTAATTTTAAATAATACCTTCTCCAAGCCCTCCCCCCCCCCCCCCCCCTAAAAAGAAAAGGAAAAAAAGTCAGCTGCACTCCGTGAAGAGCTTCAGATGCGAAGCTGTAAACGCGCGCAATCGTGCAGTATTAGCTAGCGGGATGCCGTGCATCATCATCATCATCATCATCATCATCATCATCATCATCATCATCATCCTTTCGTTTTATTATTTCCTTTATTTACTCCTCCGTTCAGTCACGTTACCTGCCCGCTAACTACAACTAGGAAAGTGAGGGCACAGGGCAGGGCGAGACAACTTCTCTGCAAGAACGCCGCAGGTTGAAAGGGATCTCAGAATCGACGCAGGCTGGTGCTGACATGATGAAATATTGCGCAATGAACGTGATAACAAAAAAGAGACACACAGGTCGTCCGTTTCTTCTATTGCTGGCTAGTCGATTGCACTTCATTTAATCAAGTATGCATCGCCAACTGGCCCACAACTCCCCTCTTCTAACGTACACGGGTTGGTGCTTGTTCACAACATGATCAGTGTCACTACAGTCATCTATGGAAAAAAAGACAAAGAAATGAGGGAGCATTACGTCACGAGACCACCCTTTGCAAGCCGACCCGGTTTGGAGCCGGCAGTGTCGGACCACCACGGGACCTTTTGTGTCAACATGACGCAAGCAACGAGACGAACTGGCCCACGCAGGAAGCTCAATAATGAAAAGCCACCGAGACTAACAAAACGTACCGCACACCGTGACGTTTCGACCACGTGTTGGGTCAACATGATGGGCGTTACTTGTGCGACGTATTGCACTCTTCTTCGTTTCCTTTCTCTATGCATGCATCCGTGTTTATTGCGGAACGATTCGTTCTGTGATGATATGTAAGGTTTAACGTCCCGAAACCACCATGTGATTATGAGACGCCGTAGTGGAGGGCTCCGGAAATTTCGACCACCTGCGGTTCTTTAACGTGCGCCCAAATCTGAGCACACGGGCCTACAACATTTCCGCCTCCATCGGAAATGCAGCCGCCGCAGCCGGGATCGATTCGTTCTGTTTCGCAGCAAGTACTTCGTGCATAAAAGTAAAGAAAAAGGTACATCATAAGTGGACGCCTTTCAAGCGTCAACCCTTTCAAACTACGTCAGTAGATGATATTAAATCATGTGTCTAAACACGTAGGAATGACAACAGAAAATAGGGGGACTAATCAGGAGCAGCAGTGGACTGTTAGAGCCGTAAGGAGGTATACAGCTGTGACTCGTACCATTCAAAATCTCATTTTTCCGGCGTTCGTGCGCTTTAACTGCGATCAGATTTAGCACTGAGGACCGCATGAGAAACAGCGGGTAACGGCATCCGATTCCGGCCCCGCGACTTGCTGCTGAATGATTGCGTAACACGGCTGGTGTCCATACGGCGGCGTCCAAGGGATACACGCAAGCCGGTCTTGGGGGACCCGTGGCTTGAGTCTCGGGTTCTGCAGAGGCGACGACCCCCCTGGGCGCATGAATCGGCGTCTAGGCGGGCCACGCGCGCCCCAAACGAGTACGAGGGTTGCCAGTCTCGGTAGCGCAGCAGTAAGAAAGAAAATTGTAGTAAGATGAGAAAAAGAAGGACGGAAGATGGCCGCGCCAGCGTTTATACCGATGGGAGGTTGCCATCTCAGAGAGCCAAACACAGCCGGCTAAATAAGGCCTAAACCTCCAGCTTCTCTAATTACAATTTGTAGTATTATCGGAAAAACAATACATTGTATGCAGTGTTTCATACTGATGACAATCCTCAACAAATTCTTTTCAATATTTAGTACAAATGACGATGTCTTCAACACCAATGACAATACATTAGCTGCAGTACATCGCATTATTGCGAATGTTTTCGCTCAAAAATACAATATACAGTGTGCAATACTCAATATGGCACACTGCTTTCGCCGGGCAAAACAATACGTTGTCTTCAACAATTCGTATTGACGACAAGGTTTTCATATACATTGGCTTCAATACACCTCATTGTCTTAACGAAAGGCAATACACTGTGCTTGATATTTCATATTGATGACAAGGTCCTCAGTGCGAAAGGCAAAAAACCATCTTAATGATTTGTGTTGATTTCAACGTGCAACACGAAAGACAATAAATTGTCTTCAACACGGTCTTAAGCATCATCTATCCATATTCGTTATAGTACGATCGCCCTATAGTCCTATAACGAAAGCATGGATCTAACAGCGCGTCAAACTGAGCTCCGTGATGCCAACGTATACACTTAAGCGTAGAACTGGCGTTCTTTGGCCATCAAATGGACCTTGCGCCACAAAGCACTAAACATCATCATACATCCAGGTGCATGCTACCAGCGTTTATCGTCAGTGACTAATGTCGTCTATTGTAGGTCGACTTGTGTATAATATCGGCTGGGGCTTCTTAACGTGAACAAGCCTTGGCTAGCGATCGCGAATGTCGCCAGAGGATGATTAAATAACTGGTGAATGCTCGTTATCCTCTATTAATTTATTCTTAATTTGAGACGGCGTTGTATAACTCAATAAGCAGTTAAGAAATTGCGTGGAGGGCAGGGGAATTCGGAATAGTTCCCACCGCCTAAAAAGGAATTACAATGGCGCAAATATGGAGGGTGTTGGAGAAAAGACAAAACTAGTACAACTTAACACATAGGTGTGTATTACTGTAATCTCAATAGCATTCATTCCTTTACAACAGCTTTAATGGTTCTACAGTAGCTCTACAATAGCGTGAAAGTTTCCAGTGTAGCGAAGAAATGTCTGTTTCCCGGCAGGCGCCTCAGTTTTAGCTCGAATTGAAGAAGCTAACTTGACCACGAACTTATAACTTGACGTTGTAAATGATTAACAGAAAGTATAGGGTATGTTTTTAATCTTGAAACAATGGTTTTCCTTCGCGCCTTTTCAATCGACCGAGAAGAAATATAAGCTGAAAAAGAAGATTGCTTTCAATGCTGTCACAGTAACTTCTAGGTAAGATAAGGGCTTTGGCCTATCTGCATGGTTAAAAAAAACAATAACTGCATTCTTTCTGTATCTAAGTATCTTCGTTCTTTCTTTTTTTGGTATAAACATTTACTACTTGAAATGTCTAAATAATTCAAGTAATGAATTCTTGGCCAATGTCTCTGAGTGGGTATGAATCATGATAGAGGCATCATCATCATCATCATCATCATCATCATCATCATCATCATCATCATCAATTGAAAGATGACCACTTTTGCCCTATAATTTATTCGTTTATTGGCCAATTCCCCAGTGTGAGTCAAAGAGGATTTCTTTAATCCTCCTTGGTGTGAGTGTGAGACATAGCTCTAGGCCATAATCATCTTCTTCTTCCACTAATCCTATAGGCGAACGCATATACGACGGCTTGAGCATTTCCTCTTTTTTCACGTCAACATGACATTTACTGTATGTACATGTGCTTCGTTTACTGCAGTAAGCCGTTTGGAGAAAACATCAACGGTCTTAATGAGTGGAAAATTTGATATGATTACAACGACGACTCACGCGGTAGTTGTAATGAACACTGCCGCATAACACAGACTGCAAAGGAGGCGGTAACGTAGCTACAACAGAAAAAAAAATCCGAGATAACACAGCAGACGCAGACTCCGATAAGGAAATTCCGCCGCGCAGTGGCACAGTCGGTTTCAGTAGCACTGCGTGATGCTGCCACATCTGCGTGCTGTGATGGAAAAAGAAAAGACATAGTAGAGAATGCAGCAGTACGCGCATCGCGTTCTAGCCACGCCACTGCTCTGCAACGTAAGCCAATGGAGACAAGAAAAAAAATATATAAAAGAGTACAGCAATGTTTCGTCATGGCAGTGTTCATTTCAGTAGCCATAAGCAGCAGTGCAACTTTGCCCCCATGCATACCCTTTTCACCCTCACCCCTCCAAAAAAAAAAAGAAAAAAAGACACAGCAGCAGGAAGCAAGTGTGCTGTTTTGCATTGCCGTTCCCCATACGTCGCACGTGCTCGAGTCTTCAGGTTTCAGACGCGCGCACTCGGGATTCAAGTCGGGAGCCGTCGAAGTTAGCGCGCCCGGACAAGCAACAAAGTTCAAAACACACACACACACACACACACACACGTGCAGTGGTACCCGTCGTCGTGAGCCGAAACGTCCCTTCTACAAGTGCTGCTCGCGCCCAGTTGCAACATAAAACAAAAGAAAGGCGAAGCACATGCGACGCGGTGAAGGGACGAAGAAGAAGACGACGATGAAGAAGCCGTAGCACGAGCGAGCGGCGCGCGGGATTGGTCGCTTCCTTCTCCTCGCGGGCTCCTTACGAGAGGTTCGAGACACCGGCTAGGGGGCGGAGTTTGCGCACCGAGTCTTGTTGCGCTACGAGTCCCAAAAGTTCGCGAGCGCGGAGTTCAACCGACTCTTCGAGATCTGCGCGAAGAGGTCGGATGCGTTCGATGCACTTCCGCGCTTGACGCCCGGCTGGAGAATCGTTGCTGTTCCCCCATACCGAGGATACCCTTAGTTCGTTCTCAGTAATCATGAACTGACAGGTAAGTAAAGCGATATAAGTGGCATAATCATCAAGTGAAATTGTTATTTCACCGTTTTACTCGCAATTCAAGCAAATGTGGCAGTACGATGAGAGTGTTCAGGGCAGGTCCCGCCATCAAGCATGCCTAACCATAGCTATTCCCAGCATTTCTGGTGATTATTTTTTGTGTTTTTTTGTTTTACTGACTTCCACAGAGAATGCCTAGAGCAGATGAACTTTTAAACAACACAGCAGGTACCCAATGAGATGGAAATGACAGGATTTGCTGGTCTAGGCACTCGCCATCAGTGAAATTGTTGAAATAGAGCGGACCTTTTACGTGAGAACGGTTTATGTAAAAGTATGAAAACGTAACATGGAAGATCTGAATACTGCATCAACTTGTGTGCCACCAATGGTGTCTTACAGAAAAGTATACAATGGACGTTGGTGTCCACTTCTATGATCGGGACCTTGACCCCATGCTCAACATTGGGTTGTTTTTCAATAGGTTGACTACACAAATAATGTCTGCGCAACAGGTGCCTAATATTGTCGGAAGAGATTGCAGCTGTCTCCCTTCACCACGGAAAATTCTTGGAAGCCTGGCCTACCAGCACACCAGCACAGAAATTCACAGGAGCTTTCCAGTGGCACATCAAAGCAACATAATTGGGCGACCGCTTGTCGTGCACTGCACTGTGGGTTTTGTGACATTCGTCTCTCCCTCTCTTAGAACCTTATTCCCCTCTCCCATGTTTTTAGGGTGGTGAACTGGACGTAGTCTAGTTAACCTCTCTCCCTTATTTCCTGGTTACCTGTTTATTCCGGTATCAAATGTTGGCACATGCTCATATGTTGAAAACTGTAATTTGCAATAATCTATGCAGCTTCCTCATATCTGCAATCTTCCTCGTGTATAGGTGTTGAGTTATAAATTTGGCAAGTAGTAATATGTTTTCTGTCGTGTCTACTCGCAGTCCAGGACCAGCAGTTCAAGTGCCTTTCGGAGCGCAGCCGACCTCGAGCCCGGCTGACCCGGTCTAAGGCAGTGACCGCGATGCACCTCGACCTGTCGCCATCTCAGGACTGTTGTGCTCGCGACCTACCCTCCTGCGGCGGCAACGGTGCCATAGTCTCGTCTCAGGGCTGCTTCGTGCCGAGCCCCTGCTCATCCTACACCTCGGGCCACTCGGCTTCTGTGCCCCACTCGGCGAGCCCCGAGGACCCATTCGACTGCTTCGCGGACTTCCAGGAGGAGGAATTCTTCGCTCAAGACGGCATAGTCGGTGACGTTAAGGACTCGGTGTTCGTGGCTGAGAAGCAGTCTTTCGGCGAAGACCTCAGTTCGTTGGGTCTTTTCGTTCAACACGATCAAGTGTTTGACGCCGCGAGTCCAGCCGGGTCCTTGGTCAGGGGCGACAACCTCGAGGTTCAGCGGTTCTCTCTTCCTGAGGTCGCAGCCACCAGGGAAGACGTCTGTAAGAGCGTGAACGACGAAGAGTCTCCCGTGGCTGCACTTTTCGAAGCTGACGAACAGCTGAGGATGGCGCCAGACGTGGGGTCAAGCTGCTCAGACCTGTCAGCCATGACCAGTTCTTCTCCCACACTGTCAACGTTCACCAGCAACCGCAGCTCTGCTAGATCTTCGTTCACTAGCCGTCGGAGCAAGAGGTCGCTGTCCATATCGCCCACATCTACGGACGGCATGGACTTAAACACCATCATCCGCTCGTCGCCCACCTCACTGGTAGCGTATCTCAATGGAAACCGCGGTCCTTCCTCTACCTCGGCAGCGTCAAGCCTGGCGACGGCGACCGCAGCCTTAGGTGCGTATGGCCATCTTTCGGCTAGACCATCCAGTCCACGCGGAAACGCACAGCACCGCATAAGCACGCCATACTCGCCGACGCTCCTCAAGATGGCAGCCAAGGAAGAACCAAGCTCTCCCTTCGACAACACTGGTTTTGTCCTACAGGCTATCGACGAGGTGGACCCACTGGTCGATTTCAGAGACTATGACTTCTTGGAACCCGAGGACAATCTGGCCGTTGTCCAGCAACAAGAAGCTGATAAAGTGCTACCTGTGGCGGTCGTCGCCGACGGAGCAAGCGAGCGCGCTGGTCCCGCATCGCAGGCCATCGGGTACGGCGAAGCGGTGGTCGACTCGACCCAACCCCTTCCCAGCGTGGCGTCCCTTCTCGTGGACCTGCAGAAGCCACCGCCGCCTTCGTACGACCAGCACATGGCTAGAAAGCTTGCCTTCCAGAAGATGTACTCCTCCGACAGCAGTCAGCCTTCTAACTACTCGAGCTTCGAGAGCACCGGCTCGGCGGACGCCGCAGAGCTGGCAGAGGTCGACTCAACGACGGGATGCGAGCTGTTTCCGCAGCAACCACAGCAATCCCAGCAGCCACGGTCGTACGACTGCCAGTGGATCGACTGCCGGGCGCTGTTCGACGACCAGGAGATGCTGGTGCGTCACATCGAGTCGTGCCACATAGACCAGAAGGTCCGAGACGAGTACACGTGCTTCTGGCAGAGCTGCCCGCGCCGCCACCGGCCGTTCAACGCCCGCTACAAGCTGCTCATACACATGCGCGTCCACTCCGGCGAGAAGCCCAACCGGTGCACGGTGAGTAAGCTGCTGCGTTACCTTATTTTCAAAGCATCCTCTATCGTTCATTTTCCTCGTAGAAGTACCGACTTAAACGCGCCCGTGTTGGGTGCACAAAGAGAAGTGCCAAAACACTCCTGATTTTTAACACTGGGCTAATATTCCTTGCACTATCAAATATGCCATGCTGACAATTTCCGCCATGATGGTGGAAATTGTCAAGCTAATCAAGCTAATTGGAGGGCGTACGAATCCAGTACGAAATAAGAACGTGAAGACTACGAATGTGCCAAAAGAGTTCAATATGAAATGTGTCCAGAAAAGCACTTCCATGTTCAAGGCAATCAGACCAGAGCAGTGGAGTACTTCTGTCAGTGGCGTGACGTAGTGAGCTTGCATATATGTAAACGAGAGCACGAACATGGGCGCCATGCCAGTGAAGGAACTGCATTATCGCCCCCAGTTGGACCAGCAAGGAAGCAATTTGTGCAACGCAGCAAGCTATTATATAGCTTTATAGCGACCCAACTCTATTCCAGAGGTCGCCGTAAGAGACTTCCTTCGATCATTCTACAACAACGTGGCTAGCCGCTTTTTTTATTGAATAAACTTTACTAAAAAAGTCCAGTAGTTTCTTTTGGGCCAGGCGAGGGGAAGAATAACCCCTGTACCTGCCCACCCTCCATAGATGATAATGTTTTTTTCCTCGTAATTATTATTGCCTATACCCAGATACGCGTCTAAGCGCCAATCGTTGGGAAAACGGGCAAATGAGATCTGCGGCAGCTGTGGCGTTAAATGCGCAGGAGCTCAGACGTGATGCGACGAAGCTGTCGCGTAGCGATACTCTTGAATTTCATATACTTCGTATGCTGTTGCGAGGTGTTTTACTGTTACCTGCCGCAGCCACCTCATTCTTTATCAAGACTGGTGAGAGCTCCCGGAATCACACATGGCCGCTGCTTTGTATGTTTTCACTACTATTGGTCTTGAGTTGCGATGCTGGTTAGACCTATCAGCGTCATCAAATAAATAGATTTAAGAAAAATATTGCCGGGGGTGGAGAGGTGCAAGTTTAGTTTATCACCTGACTTTTTACTGCAGGCTGCAAGCAATCATCATCAATCACCCATCCTCACACATGTAGCTGTTTTTGCCTTCACAAAAACGGCTACTCCTTGGTTTTTTTTCCTGTGAGTATCATTGGAACTCGACGGTTAAAAAGGTGTGAAATGTGTTATGGGAACTTCACCAGGCTCTGCTTGCGCAATGGGCGTGCAAGTACCGTTCACAAAAAGCAAGAACACTGATTAAAATAACATCTGAAGCACTTGTATCAAGCGCTTAGGATTCAATATTCGCTGCAAGTTTGTATACTATAACATCTGGCGCATTACCAGGGAGGACTGCGGATATTTCGATGACGGGCCTTTACGGCCCCTCCCGATTTTGCCTTCATCAAAATGTGGCCGCTGCGGTCTGGGATTAGATCACTCTATACACTATATAGCGTGAGCGATCGACGGGACACGAGAAAGGTACACACCCACCAAAGTGCTTGTCTTCACCAAAGTCTACAATCATCTAACAATTAGAGCTTGTTTGAAGTTTGAATTTTGAAGCTTATTTTATTTCTTTCTGATACAGAAAGAGGAGTAGGAGCTAAAGGCCGTATTGCCTGACAGAGGCTCCTGTACAAAATCTACAAAATCAACAAAGTCTTCACCAAAGCCTACAATCATGCTTTACCAACACGCCCAGTCTTCAACCTCAGCAGGGATTAGATCGCACGATTTTGGGTGAGCCGTCAAGCACCATACCCACTAGACCACCAACGTGGGTTGTATGCCACAGTCAGCGCACCAGCCGTTATGGCAACAAAACGCCGGATTCTGCTGCTAGCCTATCTCTTTTGAAAAGCTGAACACCCTGTGAACATTGCACTAATGTCTGTAAAGCATGACTGACGGAAGGTAATTGACTAATATGGCTCCGACGCGACGAATATGAGATATCAAAGAACACGAACATTAGCTGCATACTTATGTGACAGCGAAGAAGGATGTAAGAATGCCTGACTGGGCGTACCGGTTTATAATAATTAAGGTGCAAGGCGCGACGGCCACAACAGCAGACGGAGGAACAGTACACACAGAGAGCGCGATTCATTGCCTGGATTGTCTATGTATAATCCGCACTCTTTAGTGCCTGCTCGGCTGTTGCCACAATCAACGATAAATCGATAAGAATAATCATTGAGGCCAAGGAAAGCAGGCGAAAAGTGCGTTAGGGCGAAAGTGCGTTAGTGTGTTAGTGCAGGCGAAAAGTGCGTCACCTAAAGGGTTACGTTACTTGAATGCGACCACACATTGAGGACCTGTGGCAGCGCATAGTGTGTGTATAAATACTGTGATCATTTCGAAATAGCCAATTGTTGAAAGTGGGCGCTCTGTATGTGTGTGTATGTGCTCTTGCACTGTCATTGGCGTACAGCCAGGGGGTGGTACACCAAACCTGTGTCCACCCCCCCCCCCTAAAAACTTTCTCGCCGTGGCATACAGAGCTAAAAGTTACCATCCCAAAAAGAAGCCCCCCCCCCCTCCCCCCAAAAAATTACTACCCCGTGTTTCACATCACGTGGGAGTGTACAAATCACAGCGAAGAGCACCACAACATGAATAACACAGAGGAACAATGGGAGGCACTGCTGTCCAGCTCGGCCGTTGCTGATCAGCGCTGGCTGGTACAACGGGTAGCGATGATGGCTAGGGCCAGCGAAAATTACTACCACGTGTTTCACATCACGTGGGAGTGTACACATCACAGTGAAGAGCACCACAACATGAATAACACAGAGGAACAATGGGAGGCACTGCTGTCCAGCTAGGCCATTGCTGATCAGCGCTGGCTGGTCCAACGGGTAGCGATGATGGCTAGGGCCAGCGAAAATTACTACCACGTGTTTCACATCACGTGAGAGTGTACACATCACAGTGAAGAGCACCACAACATGAATAACACAGAGGAACAATGGGAGGCACTGCTGTCCAGCTAGGCCGTTGCTGATCAGCGCTGGCTGGTACAACGGGTAGCGATGATGGCTAGGGCCAGCGAAAATTACTACCACGTGTTTCACATCACGTGGGAGTGTACACATCACAGTGAAGAGCACCACAACATGAATAACACAGAGGAACAATGGGAGGCACTGCTGTCCAGCTAGGCCATTGCTGATCAGCGCTGGCTGGTCCAACGGGTAGCGATGATGGCTAGGGCCAGCGAAAATTACTACCACGTGTTTCACATCACGTGAGAGTGTACACATCACAGTGAAGAGCACCACAACATGAATAACACAGAGGAACAATGGGAGGCACTGCTGTCCAGCTAGGCCATTGCTGATCAGCGCTGGCTGGTCCAACGGGTAGCGATGATGGCTAGGGCCAGCGGAGCCCTGGATTAGGGGCCCGACCATTTGGAATGATCCACGGTATGCGCAAATAAAGTTTCTCTCTCTCTCACCTCGCTGCTCTCTGTCTGTTGTCGGGGGACGACACTTTAAGTAAGTGAAAAAGGCGCGCAAGAGTTCAGAGTGCGCACCATAGGTTCACTGAACGAAGCGCATCACGTGGATGCGAGCACGACAGCGACGCAAAAAAAAAACAAAAAACGACGTCAACAACACAAACACGGGCTGCGCAGCCGCACCGGTGGCGCCGCTGAAGATGTAACGCCTTTAGGGACGCGCACACCAAACCACACATGTGCCGCGTCGTTTTTTAATGGTCCCGAAGTTCGCGACACGAGATGCGGAGGGGAGACCTCGAACCTCGCCTATAAAACACTCATCACGGCTTCAGTCCGACGCCTGATACGAACGAAAAAGTGGTTCTTTCCATACCTTTTATTTTAAAGCGATTACATGTTCTTTTCTTAACTTTTTTTTTGCAAATGTCATTTTTCACAAGCCCTCCTAAGATGTAAGTAGGAGTGCCGTAAAAGTGGCGTCATGCAAAGAGAACCACTTGATGTGCGTGTAAAGAACAGCCACCGCTCAAGGGGCAAAGAGTAATTCGTTTTCTTTTTGAAGCCCTTAAATAGTCATCTCCCCTCCGTTAAACAGTCCATTTGCTTCTACCATTTTCATGTTGCGACGGCGTTGGTGCGTGTGAAGCACCGCCTCGGGCCGGCTCCGTGTGCGTCACCCTTCTTCCTAGCATACCAGGAGGACGGCGGCCGTAGCACCCAGACTCGATAAAAAAGAAGAGGTTGGCGAAGAGAGGGGCCACGTCGTATCGCGTTACGTGAAAGGGGCGCGTCGTCATGGCGTCAAGCAGTGGCAGCAGCAGGTTCTTGAACAGTAGTGGAAGCGCGGGGAGGGGCTGGGGGTACGGTAGGGTGGTGTCGGGCCGGTGGTGGTAGCGAAGGTCTTCTGGGGGCTGAAGTTTGGGCTCCGACGTGTTTTTCTCTTGCAGCAGCGAGACTCTCACGGGCCACAGCGGTGGGAAAGTCTGGGACTTATTACCACGCGTGCCTGCGCATTCAGTGCTCTGCTGCAATGCGGCTTACACGTGGATGCATGCGAAAGTGTAGTTTGCCGCTTCTGGGCGGTTCGCTGTATAGCTTCCTATACCGCGCCAGCAATGACTCGTCGTCGTCGGAGCCTGGGAACTCGCTGTGCGGAACACATGGCGTGGCTAATATGACGGGTATGAGTAGTTAAGGTAGCGTGTTTCGTTGACGACGACTGTTCTGTAAAAAAAAAAAAAAGAGGCTGACGTTCCCAATGGCTGCGGTTGGCAGGAAAAGAAAAACGTCTGTCTGTCACGGCCCGCGGAAAGATAGTATAAACATTTCCGTGTCTTGGTGTGACCCACAGCGCATGTCAGAAACAAGCCGAAATTTAGATGCTTCCTCGCAACGTCATAGTCTAGACACAGTCTAGACATTGCGCGTCACGCATGAAGAGGGATAAACGTCGTGTGTACCCGTAAAGCCATTTGGCAGTATATATGGTGGAGTGAAGAACCGCCAGTTGTGACTGGCTTCTGGGCACCTCTTTTTTGAATAGTTTTGTATCAGTGGCCATAACAAACGTAGAGGATCCTTTTTACATCACGAGTGATAATCGACTCGCCCACCTTTCCATAGTGCTTGCAATGACAGCTCACGAAGAGTCGTTCGACAGGATAAAGTGTAAGAAAAGGAGTTCGACTTTTGTAGAAAGACTGGCCTCGTTTCGTGAGTCGATGTGGAAGTTACATTTTCCGGCGTTTGCCGTTGGTGTTATTTTAGCTAATGATACAGCCGCTGTAATAAAATATTGTAATGTCCCAATGCTCGTGCGCCTAAACATTAGAACATTCAGAATAAAATAGGAACTATTTTTTCTTACTCGTGTTTCATCGGAAGTTTCATAAATATCAAGGAGATGGGCCACCCACTTACTGGCTTATAGTACGGCGTAGCCTGGACAAACCAGTCTTTTTCAGCCAGCAGGCTGTTTTGACCTTACAGTAATTAACGATCGTAAGAAGCGGCGAGTGCTAGCAAGAATCACAATCCTAGAAAATTGCCTTAAAGTACGACGCACTAAGCAATACAGAGTGTGCTCCATACTCCAAAGTGCTAACACTGCTCCGAGCACTTTGAGTGCACAGCATTTGAATGCACACTCTGTCATCAAAATGGTGCTCCCGATATTGTTTTTGTTCATTAATCACTTGACTATACACCGGCCTTGAATACAAAGTGGAGTTGCCTACGTCGATTTCATCTCTTATCGCATTTAGAACAGATTGTTGCTGAGAAGGTTAGTACAGAACGTTGAGGAAAAAAAATTAGACGACTAAGCCCAACCAAAAGAACGAAACAGGCACAAAAAAAAAAAGAGCGGCCGTTTTTTTTTTCGGGAGAACAGAAAATACGTAAGCCACAACACACATGTGCCAACAGCATTTTTTGGTGGTCAATCATTAAACATCAATCACGAGGGCATTGTAAAGCCCTTTACAATCCAACAGAGAAACACAAAATAAAAAACCAGACTCGCACAAAACCACACACATGTCACTTGTAGCACACAACTCTTATTTCTAATGCTCCATTTTTGTACCTCCTTCTCCTCCTCCTCCTCATTATGATGGTGCTTAGACGTGTAAATTTTCTTCCAATGTTGCCACATTATCGTAGAAGCGTCCTGTGCTCCCATCTATGTCGAAGATGACGCCAACTTCCATAGACATCCGCAGAAGCCATGAACTCTCCTTCAAGACCTTTAGGCCGATGTATTGGAACAGGCCTCACACGTCGTGACAAAATGGGCCGTTGCAAAAGTGCTGATGTGGTTGCTGAAGTCAGTAATGCTGAGACTGTCAATAAAATAGCCACGAAAACTGCTGGTTCCACTACCCATTATCACTGCGTTATACCCGTCCTCGTCATTTCTATAAGCTTCTCCCCTTTTTCTGTTCTAACTTGGAGCAGCCAATTACGGTTATCCTTACTGCCTTTTTTATACGCCTCTCCAACTCTCTCAGTATTTGGAGAGAGCGTTCCTTATCACGCAGTACTAAATTCCATCCTGCTTTATTGTGGTATAGCTAGTATGTTACCGTACTTTTGTTTGTCTTGTTCGTTAGTTTTGTGCGCCTAATGATTTTCTAGGTGTTAACGCATCGTCAGAGTCGCGGATCAATAAACCAGTTGGAAGGTATACCGCTCACGCTGTCGTCTTTGCCTTCCTTCTACCCCAACCATTGTTTCCTTCTACTCTGGGTCGCGCTGAGCATTCGGAGCATCATGTGTTGCGACTCGCCCCTACGTGCTACTCGTGTGGCACATTCTAAATGCAGTGCAAACTCGGGTCGGCTTTCACTGTGTTACTGACGGTGCACGCATGCGCGTCTCGCAGTTCGACGGATGCACCAAGGCCTTTTCCCGACTGGAGAACCTCAAGATTCACCTTCGTTCGCACACGGGTGAACGCCCGTACTCCTGCCAGTACCCGGGCTGTCCTAAGGCGTTCAGCAACTCCTCGGACCGCGCCAAACATCAGCGAACACATCAGGACACGGTAAGGTCCTCCCAAATATTGAGACACGTCAATAATACCGGTGTCGTGCGGGCACTTGAGATCGCGATAAGGACCAATATAGATTAAGCTCTATCCAGTTCAAGGGCTGCTGCACGATTGTTTCTAATCAAAATCAAACTCGATTGAGATCAAGACAATCGGTGCATCTTGATTTGGCTGCGTGATCGTGATTTGGCTGACGTTGCACCAAACTCGATCCGGATTAGATTGGACCGTGTAGCCATAACAAGCATTTTGATCGTGATCTGGAAGTTTGATACGGACTGGCCTTAATAGTGATCAAAGTGCCAATGTCACACCGTTATACGAAGGGCGGTTCTTTGGGATAGTGTGCGTTTCTTGATGAACGAGGGCCGAGAAATGCATGACATGTTCTAGGTCGGACATGTTCCCTTCGTTTGGTAGCGCTTGTCCACGTCATACTCTTCCCTTACAATCGTCCATTCCTTGACATCGTTTACTACAGACGTGTCGAATTGTATTGTAAATGCGAGAAAAAGCTCATTGAGCATGCGTTATTCGTCCACCGTTGACGTGAAAATGTTTTTCTGCGCACGGGCTGACCGGGATAGGTATGCATACGTATTTCTGTAATTAAATGGGTTGTTAGTGGCACTGTATTCTGTGTCCTCCCCTGAGTTTGCGTTTATTTTCGTGCCTTAATTCAGTTATGAACGTACACAAACTCGCCCAAGAAGAAGAGTTCTCATCTTGCGTATTTCTACATCTCCAGAAGCCGTACGCCTGCATGATTCCTGGCTGCTGCAAGAGGTACACGGACCCCAGCTCACTACGAAAGCACTACAAGAACCACCTCTCCAATGAAGACGCAGCGAGAAAAAAGGTGAGGATGGCACATAATGCTGCAAGAGAGGAAAATAATTTTCAAGCTGGGCCACAGACAGGCTTGTATCTCAGGGCGGGTGAGCTTCAACTGAACCTCACCCGCACCGACAAATAACTCTGGCTATGGCTATGGTCGTGTGTGTGTGGGAATTAGTTGCATCGTACCTCGATACAATATGTAATGTACGCCATGTGGTGAAAATAATCCACATTCATACCCAGGAAGAAAACGTCACCTTTCTATGAACTGTTTTTCAAAGATAGATAGATAGATAGATAGATAGATAGATAGATAGATAGATAGATAGATAGATAGATAGATAGATAGATAGATAGATAGATAGATAGATAGATAGATAGATAGACAGACAGATAGACAGATAGATAGATAGATAGATAGATAGATAGATAGATAGATAGATAGATAGATAGATAGATAGATAGATAGATAGATAGATAGATAGATAGATAGATAGATAGATAGATAGATAGAAGCACATGACAGTGAAATCGACGGCATTACAATTCTCGTAGTACAATACGCCGTATCAATAACCTAGCTAAGTGTGCAACGCTTGCACGGTACCACCAAAACGTTTCACATATCCATCACTCTCTTCGGGCAACCGAATCACTAGACAATGAAGAAACGCAAATGACCTCGCAGTCGTTTAAGCAAGACAACTTATTACTGAATAAGAAAAAATACCAAGTACGTTGTTTTCACCTCTAACCGAAAAGTGCATACCTGGAACACGTGGTCTGTTCTGCGGGGAAACACCCACTGATAAAGTAAACGCATACGCTTACCTTAGTGTAACATTAGACCATTCACTCCACTGGACGTCACACGTAGACAAGTTGTGTAGAAAAACTAAGCTTTAGATGCTTTACACTATTTAGAACTAGAAACTATTTTAGCGCACACGTACTCCGCATTTTATACTTTAACGTTTTTCATTCTGACCTAACCTATTGCATTGACCTATTGAACTACACGTATGCCTCATATTGCTCGGTCATTACTAGTTTGCAAAAAGGAGCTGTACGAACGATTGTAACAGCAATTCAGCACCCAAGAATTCACCATCAGGTGAACTTTTCAGAAATCTAAACATAATGCCTTTTATTATCGTTAGGCAATTCAAAGGCGCAAAATTAGTACAAAAATAATGAAAAATAACGTACCCTTTCACGCATCTATTTTATTACAACCCAGAGGTGATACTCAGAACGCCGAACAACAAAATCTGCCGATAGTACACAATGTATACGATCGTCGAATAATACCCTTAATTGCTGCTAAAATGTGAAATGATATCCGTACTCTAATTAAATGCCTGCCAGATATGATGCAGTCACTCAGGAAACTCTTTCTATCGTGAAGTTAGCACTTGCCATATTAATGTCGTTGAAATGAACGTACATGTCACATTATTTCTGTTCTTTTTTCCCCCTAGAAGAACGTATCTAGTTGTGTTATTTGTGATGGAATTATGCGTAACTTTCGTACTCGCTAATTAAACCACAAGATGCATCGCTTGTAATGAATCCTTAACTAGCCATATCAGCTACGGATCCGTGTGTTTTCGCAGAAATGTTTTGTAAATAATTTCATTGAAAAATAAGGCATTCTTCTTCTTCCTACCGACCACTATTGAGCTATAGAACATGCCACCCAAAAATTATAGTTAATGATCAGGAGTTCAATAAATCAGGGCAAATACTTTGGTGTTTCTTAAACTATGATTCTACCACTGTACCCTCATCGTTCATGCAGATACGAAGCGAGAACGAGCCCAACTCGGTAGGAAGTGGCAACCCAGGAAGCATGGCTGACACTGGCCTCGATCCAAGCCTGCAGCCGGCGTATTCGTTACGAGACAGACCTAAACTAGAGCACGCGGACAGCGGCATTGGACGCTCTCCGGGTGCCAGCTCCGTCAACGACTACAGGCCAGGTGGGGCACCACTCGGTGTGAAATTGTTGATGTTAACGCCTTGTATGCCCCGTGAGCGCAGACGTTTAGCGAGATTTGGCGGGAACTGACGATACTCCGCGAAGCTCTGTCGAGTTCGCTTTAGGCCAGTTGGAACACGCGATTGGCTGTCAGCCTCCTATATATCACTTCTGTAGGGTATGTTCATCTGATCATGAGCTTCGTCTTAACGATCAGGGCCCCTTGGTCATGAGAATGAAAAGAAAAAAAAAAACGACTGAGACTTCGTGAGCATGCAATACCTAATATTTGACGGCCATTCTTTACTAATGAGAAAGGAAAAGCCGTATATGATGAAAAAAAAAATGGATGCAGCGACGAAATTGAGAAATTTGCAGGCCTGATATATCAAACCAGCTAGAGGAAGACGTGTAATTTGAAAGAGCATCGAACCTGCCCCCCTCCTGTAAACGACAGAGACTCATCAAGAGAGAATGCAGGCATTTCCCGAAAAAAAAAAAAAACTCAAACTCGGATGCGACTGCGATATAAAAGCAAATAAAGAGACAATAAATTTATGTAGCATATACATTCCCCATAACACAAAACTAGCGTCTAAATTTAAGCAGTCTATGGCGGAAAGTTTGACGAGTCCTGAAGGGTGCATTGTTGACTTTTGCCGGGGCAGGTGTTGGAATCCAGAGTATGGACGTTCAACCAATAACTGCATCGTGACAGTTTTTTATATTGTAGTTATTAATTATAATGAAGAGTACGCACAAGAATAGAACACTCGAAAGCTTCAATAAATACAGCCGCGCACGAATATTACGAATTCAGATTTACAAGGTTCCGTATGCATTTTTCTATGACGATTCGAAGGTAAAAACTCAGTCGACTGTACTGATTTAAACAATCCAACCCCCCCCCCCCCCCTCACCATGCACACACAATAACAAAAGCTTCCTGCAACCAACGCGGCCTTACAGAGTCTCCAAGATCGGCCCACCTTGGTTGACCAAGCTACGATGTCACGTGACATCACCGCGTGACGTCATGATAAGGCCATATTGAGATGCCATCATGTGACAACGATCATTTATATTTGCCGTGTTGACGCCAGCGGCCACTTGTCGCGTTTGATGATCCATCTATAGGCTCTTGAAAAAACGGGGAGGGGGTTGAAGCCGTAGTTTTGCTAGCTCGTCAAACTGCAAGTGATATCTTTTGCAATGTGCATTGCAGGCCCTGGGTCTCGGCTGCTTCACTTGAGCCACAGCGACAACGACATTCGTAGCCGCTCGTCACCCAACAGCCGTTACGCCCGGAGTCCAGGAATCTCGGACGACAAGTGAGTGCCTCGCATTCGTGAAGGGATATCGCTCTTACAAGTGCGTGACCGCGTTTGTATATTACGATGCCCGTTTCCCGTTATTGGTGGTGACAACTAAACACACATAGGACGTAGTTACGAAACTGCGCCATGAACACGGGCACAAGCGCCGATGTGCTTTGCATGACCACGGCCTGCTCCTTCGTTTACAAGGGCGAGCGTGCACTTTCAGCCTCTGCCGTGGTCATGACTCGTATGTACTTGAACGATTCACGATTTTCATAATTTGGCGTTTCATAATTATGAATCTATACGAACTCGCCGAATGGACAGACCTAGTACTTATATTGTAGGACAATCGAGGTAAATAAAATCATAACTCCAAGACCTTCCCCTAATGCAGTGTCTGGTATCGGCCTAACTTGTCGATTATCCTCTTTCGCAATGCAACGCCACATGCATCCCGGCCTTAATGGCTTCATCTCGGAGGCTTTCTCTCTTGCAACAACAGTTGTCCCGGCCTATATACAATCCTAATCAGGTTTCGCTAGAAGTGCTAGATAGAGCCAGGAAACGGGACATTTTCCCGCTGATGTCTTCAACTAGGACATCATCAAGGGTGTACCAGAACACTACTAAAACGGCAAAGGGCATCAAAAAGAAACGAGAATGGCGTATTCGGCTATGTATCTTACGAAGCAGAGCCTGCTTCGACACGGGACAAGAATGTAAACGTAAGCAGTGAAAAAGAATAGTAAAGCGTAACATGCATTTAAGCGCATCAAGAAGGCTAGAAAACATTGCTTGTGACACAATTAGGCAACGTAAGACTTGTAGTGGTTCCACCGGGTACCGCACTAAATTTGTCAGCCGCAGTGATGTAGCGGTTAGGGTGCTCGGCTGCTGACCCGAAGGTCGCGGGTTCAATTCCAACTGCGGCGGTCGCATTTCGATGGAGGTGAAATGCTAGAGCATTGTGTGCTTTGCGATGTCGGAGCACCTCGAGGAAGACCAGATGATCAAAACTGTCGTAAACCTCTACGACGTCTCTCATAACTATGTCGTGGTTTCGGAACGTAAAGCCCCAGCTATCATTATGATTGCACTAAATTTGACGTTGACATTCATTCAGCGTGAAATTGACGTGAATCAACGGTGAGAGAGGTGAGACAATAAACGCGGCACTGCCGTCGTTCGATGTCCTTCCAATCGTTGAGTTGTTCGCGAGTGTAGTACTTTTCTATAGTATACAAGGACGAGAGTTGTGATCGCTGCGATTGCGTGGGCGCGCAGACTCCACCCTCAGGGCTATCCGATCCCTCTCTTCCGGACGAGCTCCTTCACGGAGACGAGCCTGCCCCGCAGCCCTACGACCAGCGTCCTGCTCGAAGTGCCTCGCTCGGAAGCCCACTTCACGACCGCAGGAGGTGAGCTCGCGTTCTGAGACATCCAACTTGTTTGTCTTTCATACTTTTTTTTGTACATCGTCTCGATCATACCATACAGAAACCCTGCAGCGGTATGATTATAGTAGTGTCCAGTATGATGCATTATAAAAGAAAAAGTTTGAGAAGGCATCGCTTTGGTTTTCCGCATTGCTTTTCTCTTACGCTTCAAAAAAAAAAAAAATGTGCCCTGCTCATCGTGCATCGTGTAAGAATGAAGTTTAGAAGCCAAGATATTCGCAAGCTCGAGGATACTTTTCTATCCTCATTGAATAGCAAAAGTAAAATGCGTTCTAAACTGCAGCGATGGCAGAGTGAAAACGGAAACGCACCTGAAGTCAAGATTTCGAATCATCGCACGGCTTGCCGCCACAATAACATCAAGTAGGTTTCTAGTGCAAGATATTTAGAGAATGCAAAGAGAACGCACAATAGCAGCATTGATTAATATCGCTCATCGAAGCTCATTTCAAAGAATGTAATCAAAGACTTGAGAAGCATAACGCAGGAGAATCTGTTGGCTGGGCCTGTTGGTACGTACTTGAAGAAACGAAAAAAAAAATCAGCTTAAGGATGCATACACAAGATGAGAAGACGACGCAACCACGCTGCATAGTCTCCTAGTGGGCAGTTCCAGCATATGTAGGTAGTCTTCTCTTCTTGTGTACGTGTCCGTAAGCTGATTTTTTTTTCCTTTCTTGAAGAAGCATAACACTACATCTAAGAAATAACAAATAATGTCACACATGCTTTACTAGGCTTGATTTTTGGTTTAGTTATTTGTGTATAATAGAGGAAAAACAAGCCCCTCGAACAATACCCTTCGAACGCACTCGTGTTCCTCGGACATCTCTGATTGCGATCAAACCTGATACGCATCGAATTCTTAGCCGTGATTGGCTCACTTCCGCAAGTAGCATAAAATGGCCAATTATGATTAAGAAATCCACCCGGAACAGGCTTTATTACAATGAAAGGTGACTGTGTGACACAATTGTTAAGCGCCGAATAGCAGAACGCTTGTTTATACACTATTTGATTACATTAACGCGAAAATAAATTAACGCGAAAGCCTTAGACGCCTCATCAAGCGTGAAAATTGACCGGGCGCGTCGGGGTCAGCACGAGTAATGCAAAAAAAAAAAACCGTCAACTTGTCAAATCACCTTTGACGTAATCATGGCGTCACATAGTGCAAACGCTCCTCAGACGTCATTATGACGTCATAGTTCGAAGTTTGCTAAACGTTGGGCCGCTCCAGGAGTCGCCGCAAAAGCCCCTTGAGTTGAGAAAAGCTTGCAATACTTGTGATCACGGAGGCCATGCAAAACTTCGTAAGGTGCATTATCTAGCAACAGACGTTATGCACAAAGAAAGAGTGGAATTTAGTGAATGTGGAATTTAGTGAATGTTGTCTCTACGGCATGGTCTATACATGTACCACTCGCGACCCGCAGGCCAGCATTACTCGCTGGAGGTCCCCGTGCCACCGCAGCAGTGCACGTCATCGATGGACCAGCAGGAAGACGACATACAGGAGGCCCTGGCACTGCACAACATGCGCCAGATGCGACCGCTGGAGCACCTCGGGGACTCGCTCAGTTCCCGAGAGGACTCCGCCGACGAGGCGCCGCCGCTGCCCCTGGACCAGCAGCCTTTACCCCCGTTTGACGCCTTCTACTCATCCTGCCTGCTTTTCGAGGATCCGTCACACTTCGGAGGGTGTGTTTCTGTTGTCGTCATGCTTTTTCGCTTGCATTCGTATCTTATTAAGGGTTTAAGCGGGAAGACACATAGATGAATATCAACTAGACAGGAAGAGATGTTAATATGATCGTTCAAGACGCCCCGTCTCGTATCACAAACATTGCGGGGACGAGAGAAAGTAGTCTAGAAAGTAGTTTAGGAAGATTGTAGAAATGTTACAAAGATCTGTGCGTATAGATGCAAATGAGAGACGAAAGCTTCTTGAACTCGGGGTTTCACCGGGACCAATGTTTCAACAAGCAATCTTGTCTTGAAAGCTACAACTGTTGTAGCCGTGAAGACAAGACCACTTGTCTAAACGTCGGCTTTGGCGACACACCGTATGCAAAACTTTTTCATCCCTTCAAGCTTCCATCTTCCCCAGAACTTGTGTCTTGTCTAGCTGTAGGTAAGATGCATTTAGGCGCGACAGATGAAAATATAGTTCTGAAAAAGAGAGCAGAAGACATGGTTCACCATCTAAAGTCCAGAGAACTGATCAATATGAAATTATTACTCGACAAGACATGATTTCGCTTTCTTTCCCGTTGTGGGTTCTTGAACTCACCAGATGCGCTTTAATTTCTATATTGCGACGCTTTTAGTCTTTGAAGGTGGACAAGTATCTTCAGTATCCTAAATATTTTTTGGGATTTCACGCGCAATACACACAATGCATTTCTGAGGCAAGCCATATTGGAGTGCTTCGGGTAATCTTGAGCACCTGATTCTACTTAACGGCCACTGACATGACACGGTACATGGGCCTCCAGAATTTCACCTCCATGTGACCGCTGTGGCCGGGATCAAACCCACACTAGTGGGGTCGGCAGTCAAACGCTGTAAACATTCTGAAACAGCAGCGGACGTAACGGACAGCTATTGGTGGACACGAAATGAAGATATAAGAGTTTTCGAATGAAAATAATAAAGGAACTGTTAAAGTTTAAAGGTGCCGGATTATGCAGGGAGTCTGGAAGTGTCAATATCCTACTCTCCCCTGTTCTCCTGGTCACGTTAAATGACCCTGCTTCTGCGTTACACCGGAAGGCAAAGTTTTGACCTAGAACGGGTTCTTTGAACAGTATTCAACGTAGCTAACACTGATTCGATCAGTGGAAGTGAAAAAGAGAGACAAAAGGAAGACAGACGAGGACGTCCTTGCCTGCCCTTCCTTAGTTTTTTTCCAGTTCTGCTGGTCAAACGAGTGTTAGATATCACCGTGTCTGTGACGAACTTTTCGCAGAGCGACGCTCAAGTGGTTCTTTGTTTTCCTCTCTCCTTGCAGGGTGTCCTGAAGACAGCCAGATTGCCACGTGGCGCCACGTGCAGAAGTTGTGCGGGAAACTTAATCCCGTCCTCCGTCCAAGGACACCAAATCTACACCACTCGACCCAGCCGTCGGACAGAGTGCACTCGCTGCAAAGTGATTACGTCAGTGCGGTGACCATGCCTGCCTAGTTATCCCGGTGAAGTGCTCTGGTGGAATGTATGATGTTACGACAAGCCCTGGCAGGCAACTATGGTACAGTTGGACAGTTCTCGCACTGCACCGGAAGCCGCTCGAAACTTCAATTCGAGTTTCCCCCAGAACAGTCTCGCACTGTTATTGTTCTAGTATTTTCTTTGTAGATGTCATCAGGCCGTGTGCGGAGCGAGCACGCCTCGATTGCGTATATTTTGTATCTTGACGAAGAGCACGTTACCGGGTGGTAGGCTGCCTGAACCAACTCCTCTAGAGACTATAGGAGTGAACGCGAAATGGTCTTTGTTGGAGGGGAAGTGCTACAACGCAGAACGTCGTCAAGGCCCACCTCAAGGTACCGAGATAAGTGTCTCACACCAATGACCACCAAGAAATGTTGACGGATATACCCTTCGGAATAAATTTGATGATGATGAATCGACCATGACATATAATTGGAACCCTACATAACAACAAAATTCACAGCAAAATTCATAGTAACGTAACAGAGAACTTGGTTTATGTATTGCAGCAACACGGCAGAAACTGAGTATATAACTCACACGTACATACCTTTTAAGAACCTATATGCCCGTGACACCTATGTCATTTTGTCAGTTTCTTGCTGCTCAGAGTGTCGTCAATACAAAACTGAGCACGCTAAATACCACTTGGTAATAAAATTTCTTTGTTAGGCAATAACAAAGATAAAAAAGACCTTTTTATCTTCCCCAGGTTTGACAAGATGACCGAAGTACACCAGGTGGGTGCTTCATAAAGCCGGGTTCAGATTGCTGTTGCATCTGTCCCAAGATTCGTTCGCGTAAAGGCTATGTCGTCCGTTTGCGTAGCTAACGACCACGTATGTTCACATCATTTTAAGTATGATACGGTTTTCTTTAAGGACGTGCGAATCATCACTCGGAACGAGCGTAGCGTCCTCGGTATAACATTGTATTGTAGCGAGGGTCGCGTTTTCATTATTGGCTGCAGTTGGTTGGATTAGAGGAGAGACGTGGTGAGCGCTCTCATAAACGCACGTAGCCTATGCCCACAAGTCGAGCAAACCAAGTGCACAGACACGCTACTTTCAAGACGCGCATGAAGACGCGGTAACTGAGGAAGCCGGAAGCCCCTCGAACGGTAAGTGTAAACCGAAACTGCTTTGCCCATTGGTCGCACGTAACGATCGCATTGGCATTTGTCGTAAAAGTCGCGTGCCCGGCAATATTTACGTCCATTACGTTACATTCATTACGCTAAGCACAAAGACACAAATGCCACGACATCTGATTGATTGATTTGATTGATATGTGGGGTTTAACATCTCAAAACCACCATATAGTTGTGAGAGACGCCGTAGTGGAGTGCTCCGGAAATTTAGACAACCTGGGGTTCTTTAACGTGCATCCAAATGTGAGCACACAGGATTACAGCATTTCCGCCTTCATCGAAAATACAGCCGCCGCGGCCAGGATGCCCTGCGGGTCAGCAGCCGAATACCTTAGCCACTAGACCACCACGGTGGGGCGACATCACGACATCTGAGCACGCTCTTCACGTTGCTTACGTTTTCGTTTACGGTCCTTACCGACGATCCGTCTACGTGGCGCACGTAGTCTATGCACTCCTTAAAAGAAACATGAGCTTGCAAGAAGATTATAGTCGCATCCAGAGGCTGCTGCTGTTGTCTGCGGAAGGGCTGTCAATGAAATTGGCCGATAAACGGTCCAGCGCCCCATCCGCTACAACGTTCCACACCACGCTAGAGGAGGGGGAGCAAAATAAACTTGATTATAAGAAACCATCAGGTTTAGGCGGCAGGGCATAGGCCTCCCATGAGGGGACGTCAATGGCACCATGAGGGTCTGAGGAGCCCCGCTCTTGACGACCAAACCTGGGCGACCACGCTAGAAGTTTTATTTGATTTTTGAGATACTTACAGCGGCCATGATGGGCAATGATTGCACGGGGAGCTTCCAAGTTTGCTACCAAGTGGGATTAGCTCATTCTTTACCAACTCGCTTACATTATACTGCTACTATCCGCTCCACTTTTCGCGATTGTCGACACCACGGCGTTCATGAATTCTTGAAAAAAAAAAAAACCACCGATCTTAAGGCGATCGCCTGAGATACTCCATCAAACAGGAAATTGGACTGACGGTGTTGAGGACAAACGATGTAAAAAAACAAACAAACAAAAAAACGCGATGACCAGGCGTGTAGCCAGAATTTTTAGGGGGGGGGAGGGGGTGCACCACATTGATTTTTTGGAGGGGCACCCCCTTAAAATGACCATTACTCGCTCTCTATGCCATGACGAAAAAAATTTCGGGGGGGGGGGGGGGCACGTGCCCGGTTTGCCACTTCCTGGCTACACCCCAGGTGATGACGTAGACGCAACGACAACGTCACAGGTCGCCAAAGTGTCGTTGTGGCGTCATAAAGACGTACGTCACTGTGACGCGGCATAACGTCACACAATGACATCATCTCACGACAAGTAGCTTGGTGCATGGTCAAAGGTAAACACAACGTGAGGTGCTTTCGATCTTGAAAGCAGTGCAAACACCACGTTTGGGTGTGTGGAAGGGTGGCGGGACAGGATCACTACATCGACTTAAAAAAAAAGAACATAGATCTCGCCTTCCAGTCGTCTTTAGTTAATCCGTAAGGGATCCTGTGGTCATTTTGTAGCCGGGAAAGTTCAAGCACAAAGCCCCTTAAAAAGACATAAAGGACGCTTGAGCGTCACTTTATAGAGTAGAACGCGATACCGTAATCGGGGATGCTATTCTGGACATTGCCGAATACCGCCATTAATATATGCTAATTGTCCAAGTGAGCTGCTACGACCTCTGATTTGCTTAAAGTTCCGCCATTACAAAATTTTACAATATGGCGGAATTAGACTGTGTCCAGAATAGACTTTCGAGCCAAGTGCACATCGCCTTATTTATTGCTACCCTGGTTTCGGTGCTCGGAGCATGCCCCAGCCAGGTAGTAGGGAAACGAACTACTGTGCGCCTAACATTAGCTGTTTCAAACTCTGCAGAGTTTTCTAAATTTAACTAGAGGGGACTCTGGCGCTGCGATCGTTCATATAGTTCTGGCGCTACTATCGATCATAGCCTACATTCATATTAACAGCCATGAGCGATGTTGCACCACGACGAGTTTCCGGCCCAGGCAGCGTCATTGTCTAGGTCGGAGGAAAGAAATGGGTTTGTAGTACGGGTCCAAGAGGGTCCGCAAGTCCCATCTAGCAGTGCTGGCTCTCCTCAGTCCAGGTCGCCAAAGGCAGTTGCCACCCTGCGTGCCCTGTCGATCAACCTGATCTGATTGTCAATGCTACCATGGCCAGCAGCTCCTCCTACCACTCCAACCAGTAAGAAGAGGCGTCTGGTGTCAGTGTCTGATTGCGGGAAGAACGAACTACTGTGGCAAGAAGCAAAGAAACTGTAATTATGCAGGCTGTTTTAGCTATGCACGTCGACAATAACCAGCAATGAAGGTGTTCCGAGGACAACAGGCGGCAATACGCGAAACAAAACAGAGCAGCTGCCTCAGGTACATGCGAGACTGTTCAATAAATTAAGCCGAAACATTTGAGGCGAACCACGAGTCAATATCGGCGACGACAGGAAAGGACACAGGTACCGTGCAATGGCAAAAGGGTACCGAGCACAGTAATCGGCCTTGATGGGTATCAAGAAGTTGAGACCCGCTCACGCGTCCACCCTAGTTCGACTGTGATTGAGGCGAATGTCATAACCCTGCTGCCGCGTCTTACCCTTTTGCACAAACCTGCGTGTGGTCTTTCTCCGTTGGTCAATTTTCGCGCGCCTCTACACCCCCCCCCCTTCCTACCTTTCCATGTATATGGCAGTAAAGAGGGAAGACGCACACGTCGCGTTTACCTTCTCAATGGCCACAATCGCTTACTGGGACCGACACTTAACATCTGGTGTGGGCCTGCCAACTGAACCAAAAATCGACTGCAATCCCCAACCCCACCAAGGGGTACTAGGAGGAGACTCTGCTGAATAGCTCATAACTATAGAGGAACAGATGACTTTTCTAGGGGCCCGGGCGCAGCTTCGACTAATCACGTTCCGTAGTATGGATGTCGACCGGAGCACTGGAAAAAACAGTTGTATAGCACCACCAGCTTCAATGAAGCTTTCTCCTCCCCATCCTCGCTCCTTTTAATCCCTGAGTTGCACATTATGGCGTGGAAAACTCCAGCGCATGCTGCCTGCTTTGCGGAGGGTCACCACTTTTATTCACGGCCCATGGTTATTGAACGGGCACCCAGCTTGTCCTCGAAGAACGATTGAGAGATCGGTACCAAGAGTCTCCTTTAGACGCAAAATGACGAGCAGTACAAGTTCTTCCGGGCAACCGTACGGCGATGTAAGCACGTCGGAGCCAATCAAAATAGTAGCACCAGTCACGCACACGCTGGTGAAATGCTGGGGAATTCGAATAGACACTCGCAGGAGTGACAAGGAGAGGCGATAAACAATAAAGAGGTAAGCATTGCGCCTACACTTTTCTTGTCGATGATGGAAAAAGATCGGAGGCGGAGCTTCTGCACGTGTAGCTTTGCGTCCAGTTTTGCACGAGAAAAGCGATGGCTGCGCACGACCGCCATTTCATATCGGCGCAGATGCCGCGTAGCGTTTTGTGGTTCACGTCTTAGAGGAAAATATGGTGTGCGTAAAAGGAAAGCCTTTCTCGTGCGTCCAAAAACGCAAGGTGACGACGTAAAAAGTTAAATGAATGCAGCCGCTTTACAGGTGTGTGTCCTGTGTTCTTTCTCTGAAGGCAAAATGTAGAAAATAAAGGAGGAGTTTTAGGGGCCAAGCTCTTAAAGCCGGGGGTCTGTCCACGCATGTCTCTTTGTGACCGCTTCGTAACCACCTAGTTGTATGACTCCCTCAGCAGATGGCGCTAGTTTAAGTGACAGACAGATCAACGGACACAAGCCCGGACGGACGGACGAACGGAAGCACGAATGAACAGACGGGCGGCCGCACGGATGGTTGGACACACTAACGCATCCTCTATTTGGACACACGGGCGAACAGACGGACGCTTCGCCCCACTCATCATCATCCTCTACGTGGTTATGCTGTGATTTTTTACACTTTGCGTCAAAACACGGACACGATTGTGGGACTACATTCGTTGGCGGTAGGATACACTAGATTTGGCTCTGCAGCTTTCGTTTTATTGCCGAGAAACGTTGTTCACGAATATAGCAACGTCATATTATACAACATATCATGGTACTTTTTTATTGTTTTGCTCTGGAGTGCATGTAAACAACCCGGCATCTATGGCACACGCGAATGCTTTAAACGGTAATCACATTCACATCGCAAAAAAAAGAACAGACGCAGACACCCGTCTAGTACCAGTCTTGTGTATGAGTTCCCTGTGCTTGCCTGTTTTCTTTTTTTTTGGGTGGGGGGGGGGGTGGGGGTGGTGGCTGGGGTTGGGTGGGTGGGGTGGGAGAGGCTACGAATGTGATTCAGGAGCACGGACTGCTGGGCGAGTTGTTAATTCATCTCAACATAGCTGCGCTGTGTGTCTTCCTTTTGCACTTCAGTTTCTCACGCACCTCAGTTAAGAACAAGATTACAAGTGACTCAAAACCGACTAGCCCGCACCACTGCGCTGGCCACGAGCATAGCCTCCTCTATAACTTTGTGCCCGAGCGGTCGGTCCCTCAGCGCCGTCCCCCGAGCTATTATGGGATGCGAGCGCTCCTGGCGGAGCGCCGAGGCGCAAAACGAGAGAATGGATGGCAGCTATGGAGAAAAAACCGGCTTTGAGTAACTACCGAAAGGGCAAAAATGAAATAAGGAGGGAGGCTGCTGCATTGGGAGCTGCGACGGATTGGGTGATGGCACAAGGAGGGAGGCATTTTACGATAATTCAAGGGGAAGCGCTTTACTGTTTGAAGCGAGATCGGGTTGCCTTAGAACGCGTAGTTATAAAGCAAGATTCAGTAAAGAAGAAGAACAATGCACATGCTGCGGGAAAGATAAGGAAACGGCGGAGCATGTTCTGATTGAATGTGGAGATATCCACCCAGGTGTACTCCTGTATCCGTCAACTGAGCTCGTAATGGTTCTAAATTCTCTAAAGAATTACGCGGAAGTTTTCCTCGCAAGAGCGAGAAAGATGAATCAGCCACTGAAGGCTGCCGTTGACAACGCCGCGCAAATACTACAGAAACGTGACAAACTCAAGTGCTCGACCCCGGGACATCATAAAAAACTTTTGGAGGTTGTGCTCGTGAAGTTTCTCCGCCCACTTTTTCTGAACTTCGCGACGAGTGTGACTGACAAACACGACTTGGCAAAAGATTTTCATGTCAAACCATTGTCTCGAAAAGTGCTCAAGCTTTGAGCGCGAAATCAAATAACAAAGCTCACATTGCATTCTGCATACAGTGCTTGTGTTAAAAATTTGGTGTGTGCGCACTTCTTAACGTATACGCATAATCCAATGCAATGTAGACGGTTTCTAGACCGTCATAAACGCAAGCGTGCATAGGCCGCGTCGTCTGCTTTTATTATGGGATCGGTGCGGCATCTGGCGGCGAGCGCCAAAACTATAAGGGACGGATGGCGCGTATGTATTTAGCGCTAATGCGCGGGCACAAAAAAATATAGGAGGCTATGCCACGAGACGGGTCACGAGAGCCCAACGCGCGTGTTGCGGGACGGGCGAAAGCGAGGAAGGCAACGTAAATGTCATAGCAGCGTTCCTTACGTGCTTCCATTCAACGTGGTTGCCACTGCAGCTGCCGCCAACGCTTGTCGAAGAGATACACCGAAAGAAAAAATTCCCCTTACACTCGACCAATGCCCTGTATTAGGTAAGAACAATGAGAAAAGGTGAAGAAGAAGAAGACGAACGTTCGGAACGAGCCCCGTGACGAGCACGCGCAGGAGGATCTCGGACCGAAGCAGCGCCACGTCGTTAAGAGCCCCGTGGCGTTGGCGAGCCGCGTGCAAGAGCGTCTACCGTCGTCACCATGAACAGCTCGACCGGGCCAGGCGGCAGCTCACTGTCGGGACGCCTCTTCGTGGGAGGCCTCGACAGCACCATGACCCGCGATGACCTGGAGCGCGAGTTCGGCAAGTACGGCCAGCTCAAGGAGGTGTGGATGGCGCAGAACCCGCCGGGCTTCGCGTTCGTCGAGTTCGAACACATGTCGAGCGTAGACGAAGCGGTGCGCGAGATGAACGGCGCCATCGTCAATGGCGCGCTGCTTCGGGTCGAGCGGGCTCGAGACAAGTCGAGGCCGGCGCGCTGGGTCGCACCTAACGGCGGCGGGGTCGGACCCTTCCGGCCGCGCTTGCGCCGAGGTGGCGGCGCAGGGGCCGCGGCGGGATCGTACCATCAGGCTGGCCTCGAACGCAAAATGATGCGTCGCGTCCCGGAGTCGACGGCCGCGCCCAGCCCTCAAGAAACGATGGCGCCGATGCAGGCTGGGTACACGGACGGCGCCGCGCCCGGTGCCCCAGCGTACGGCTACGACTACGCGGCGACGGCAGCGATGGCCGACCCGTATGCCGCACCACCAGCCTACGCACCGGGCTTGCCGGCAGTGGCGTCCTGGGAGTCCCCCTACGGGACCACTTACTACGCCACACCAGTGACGGGCTACGCGGCACCAGCACCCGGCTACGCAGCGCCAGCACCGGGTTACGCGGCACCAGCACCGGGTTATGCGGCCCCGGAACCGGGTTATGCGGCCCCGGAACCGGGTTATGCGGCCCCGGAACCGGGCTACGAGGCCCCAGAATCGGGCTACGCGGCCCCAGAGCCGGGCTACGCGGGCCCAGAACCAGGCTACGTGGCCCCGACATCTGGCTACGCAGCCCCGACACCTGGCTATGCGGCCCCGACACCTGGCTACGCGGCTCCGGCACCTCGCTACATGGCTCCGGCACCTGGCTACATGGCTCCGGCACCTGGCTACGTGCCGTACTACGGCGAGTACTACGGCATGCCGGCGAACGTGCCGAACTTGGCGGTGGCTCCAGTGCCAGTTGTAGACCCGGCGGCGGCACCCTACCAGCCACCTCCCGACTATGGCCAGACGTAGGTTCCAAGAACCACTAGAAACACCTGCCGTGCCGCGGGACAGGAACGGTGTTTGTGTGTGTGTGTTGTGTGTGTTTTTGTTGTGTTTGTGTTGTGTGTGTGTGTGAGTGTTGACATAAAAAGAAAGGGTCTCTTTTGCTTGCATTCAGTTACTGCTGTACTTCTCCTCGCCTTTTAGCTGGTTCGAAGACATCGTGTGACAGCTGGAGTCTTCCTTTGTTGACCTATACGCTGTTCTGTCAGAAAGTAACGCCTCGCAGCATCGCTCAGTATACACTTTTTTTTTTTGCTAGTCGAAAACGCCCTTCAGTAGCACGATACTGCTCGCTGTTCGAATGTGTCAACTGTATATAACGCATCGCAGCATGTTACAGTAGCCATCGGTGTAACGTCCTCCACAGCACAGCAAAGCCTGCCTTATAGTCTGTTACAACCTTAAAAAAAGCTTAAAGCCCCGTCCCACCCGAGTGGTGTATAGATGCTCCATCCAATCCTACTAATTTCCATTGCATCAAGAACTTTTTGTGTGTTTTAGGTACCTTGTGCCTACATACAGTTGACATAAAACCACTGGCCCGTTTAAGACGCTGACAATGTCTCAAAAGCTGGACACCATGCCAAACTTTACGGCAGAGAGAGAGAGCGAATGAAATGAGGGAAAGGAAGGGTGGTAGATTCTGATAAACTACCGATTCTATAACGTTTGAAAGTGTGATGAAATTTTATTTTTCCATATGCATAGTGTCTTTACATTTGCAATTAAATAATGGTTTAGCTTTCATTCATGTTCTACTAGCACAGCTCTATGGCGTATGTGAAGGGCACGGCCCCTCGGTTCTGTGGACGGAGTTAATTTTTTTGGGGTTGTAACAGACTATTCGAGAGACGCCTCTTTAACGCTCATCTTGCGTGTACAGAACGTTTTAATGTTCGACAGTAACGTCTCCTGGCGTACCGTAGCACGTCTCGCTGCACGGAAGTAACGTCTCGCCGTACTGCTTCGTATGTTCCTTCCCAAACATTACGCCCATCTGTTGCAGAGTTAACGTGCCGCGGGCCTGGTGGTTCGTCTCACAGTAACGTCTCCAGTACTCGCACGTAAGACAGTGTTTTTCGGAATAACGTCATTACACAGCCAGCAGGACGTCGCGTCATAAGTGCCCTGAAGTAACGCTCTCGAGTGCAGCACACCAGGCCCGGGCTTACTCGCGCTGAGCGTGCATTAGGATCACCCAATTCAGCAGTACATAACACATATTTCTCAGCAACACCGACAGCAGATCTCGGCAACAACAGGGCAGCGAAGGCGACGCACCAAAGCAAAGGCGGCAACGGCACTGCGACGCAAGCACCGCAGCTTTGAAAGTGTTGTCTGCAGGGCTGCAGAACAGCTTCTCGGGTGGCATCGACATGACGGTAAGCGTTCGCCCGGCATGTTATCGGTAGCGTCTCGGGAGCGTCCGATTGAAACAGCTTGAGCGTGGCCTCGCCGATTAGCTCCGGCAGCACGATGTTGGAGCGTTACAGGAGCCGGAGAATTTCATACCAATACATCGACGTATGGCACGAGTTAATCGAGGAGTCCATGGCGTGGACATGAGAGGCGGTGATTCAATGAATATACCATGCGAGATAAGGAAACGTCATAGTAAGGAGCTACAATGTTGCGTGACCCATTGACTTTGCTGGCGGTTTCGTGTGCATCATTGGAGATAGCATAGCAGGGGCCATCGGTATTACATTAAGGTGCGCACACAGAAGATATCGCTCATTACAGCGAGCTATACAGTGAAGTCAGATTTATCTGGACACATGCTGCTCAAAGTATGTTGCTCTCCCCCCCCCCCCCCAAAAAAAAAAACCTCGAAGTATTCACAAGTTTTATGGGAGATCAAGTAATCAGTTGTCATTTCGATGCATTTCCTTTAAACGGAAACAACACTTTTATGTTACATTTATTATAGCGCTTGGAATAATACAGTGAAACAACACTGCCTCTAAGCGAGCAGCATCATAAAAACGCATTTCTGAGAATGGGCAAACGCTAGCTGGAAAAACGCTTTAAATTTAGCTGTAATATGGACACCTGCACTTCCCCGTAACTTTACCTCGCAACAGGTTCCTTGTATTGTGTTGAGATAATAGACATTGATTGATATGTGGGGTTTAACGTCCCAAAATCACCATATGACTACGAGAGACGCCGTAGTGGAAGGGCTCCGGAAATTTCGACCACCTGGGGTTCTTTAACGAGCACCCAAATCTGAGCATACGGACCTACAACGTTTCCGGCTCCATCGGAAAGGCAGCCACCGCAGCCGGGATTCGATACCGCGACCTGCGGGTAGTCAGCCGAGTACCTTAGCCACTAGTCCACCATGGCGGGGCCGAAATAATAGACATATTTTGTCACGTGTCCGCAGCAGCCATACGGGCGCAGCCTGCTAGCCACTTGCAATGGCAGGACTCTTCCGTACCGCCGCTACAGTATCTAGAAATTATAGTGAACTAGAATAGGATCTAGTGGCGCGACCGGCTGGGTTCCTGCGTCAGCTTTCACGCGGTTGCCACAAGGTGGCGCCACTCCTATTGTTCATGCCGGCTTCGGTTGCGTTGTCGGGCCGTCGCAGGCTCCTGCAAAGCTGCAGCGGTGGTTACTTGGAACGCGCGTTTGCTCCGTGGTTCAAGTAGACGTAATATTACAAAATTAGTTCGTGGACAACCTGAACAGAGCGTTGGCTTTGGAGCTCCAAAAAACAACGACTTCAGAGCGCCCCGGTCACCGCTTCAGCAACCCGGGGCGAAACAGTGACAATCTGTTCTCCACTTTGACATGTCACGAGCTACATGTTTGTTGTGCGGGATATCACAGACTCCACCACGGTCCTTGTGCAGCAGAGTGCAATGTCACACGTGCAGTAGAGTAGCTTGTTATTGAACTGATAATGCAATACTTCGGCCTGCAAGAGACGCTCATCAGCTTTGCTTTTTTACGCGGTCCACAAGAGCGTGGCATGCGTCCCGCAAAAACAATGGTTGATAGTCACACACACGGACTTGGGGGGAATAAACAAACACGTCACACGTACAGTATAAGACCTCCCTCTGGCCGTCGCTGGCCCCCTCGTCTACATCACTCGGGCTAAAAATTATTGCGAACAATTGTTAATGACAAGAAAGCGACAGCATTATGCTTCCCGTTTGTGGTATTGGCCTTAACGCGTACTTCGAAATGCACGTCTCAAATAAAAGTGACGCGGAATAACACGGCACTAGATGTAGCGCAATACACGAAAAAAAAAAGGCAGCATATTTACTTTTTCATGTTTTGTTGGGCTGCCACTATCCCTTAGCATAGCCCGTATCCACCCGTATCCACGTCTTTCCACGCATTTTGGTCAGTCGGGAAATTCAAATGCATACACACGCGGCCAAGATTCACTGTTTCCACAGAAATGTGGACACAACACCTCCTTGGCACCACAGCTGCTCGAAATCTGGGTCACTCACCAACGAACTCGAGCACAACCACAAGCAGCACACAACACAACAACTCCGAAGAGCTCCACGGTACACAGAGAACGATGCAACATTCGTTTTTTCTCGTCGAAGCGCAGTATAGTGCTGCAGGGATTGCAACGCCGATGCGAACGCGCTGCCGAAAGCCGCCGTCAGGTTGCGCTGTGTGCCACCAGAAGTGCACAACGCAACCAGCGTCGTCAGCCCGTTGACATTTGCGGTAGAACTTCCAGGCCTTGACGAAGTTTCTTCAGGTAGCGGTGGCTCAGCGCGCCAAACTCGCACACATATTTACGCACTGATCGACTATCGCGCTACCCGCGCTATCCGGAGAAGACGCCGGATGTCATGTGCGCTCGCCTCGCGCACATGACATGAAAAGACACAGTGGCGCCGCGAGAAATCCTAGTGGCCGTCCGTGTTGTTTAGACCGCCGAAACAGCAGCCGCGGCCTGCTGGTCACGCCACCAGATTATATTCTAGTTCACTATACTAGAAATATACTAGGCACTATGCTGCCAGGGACGCGCAACTAAATCTGTCTATGAAAAAAAATAAACGCCAGGCCTGCGCCGAAGGCGCAGCACAGTCATAGCGAAAGTTAGAAGAGCGGCCTTTCTGAGAGTTTTACTCATTGGGTAACTACTGCAAGCACACTTGCTTGATACCCACTAGGGCAATAATAGATTTTTTAGGTAGTATTTTTTAGGTAGTATTTTGAGTAGGCCGGCATTCGCTATGCTATTCTTTGTCGCCCCGCCACGGTGGTCTAGAGGCTAAGGTACTCAGCTGCTGACCCGCAGGTCGCGGGATCAAATCCCGGCTGTGGCGGCTGCATTTCCGATGGAGGCGGAAATGTTGTAGGCCCGTGTACTCAGATTTGGGTGCACGTTAAAGAACCCCAGGTGGTCAAAATTTCCGGAGCCCTCCACTACGGCGTCTCTCATAATCATATAGTGGTTTGGGACGTTAAACCCCACATATCAATCAATGATATTCTTTGTCAATCTTCTTAGAAGCATGGTATGTGCTAAACACATGAAAGGAATTTATGTGCCAATTGTTCATGCAGTGGCTGATGACGATGAGAAATTGTGGCTGAATTGAGTATGTGCCACCGTTACTAGGGGAACAATAACAAGTTTTTGTAATGGGTTGGGGCATTGGACGATTCACTCGTTACGCCATTCGCATTGTGCGACGACTGGTTGTTCTTCCACTGTTTTAAAATGCTTTATAAGTCGTATTAACGCGGTTGCTTTGGCGACATCAAGCTTGCCTAAGGCAAGTTCGCCAACAGGTCGCATGCATTGGCGTAGCTCAGTTTGATGCATATTTGTTTGTGAATGTTGTATGTACACAGGCAGTAAAAAAAAAGTTGGCGTATATGGTGTTGTTAAAAATATCTTTCCGGACGTCCTTTCTGTGACGGAAAGTTTATACAAGCTCAGACGAAGCAGAAGCTTTATGGACTGCAATAATGCATTCATGTGCGTCGCATTGATACAATATTGCACATGATCTTAGTTTCAATTGTGCTATGTGACCAATTCACTCAACTGAAGAAAGTATCGCACTGCTCTTTCGTCCGCTGGGCGCGCCAACAGATTGTGAAGTCTTCTGGTGACGTCATCGCAAGAGTGACCACCGTTCTTATTTTTAGTTTGTAGCGATGACGACACACTGTCCAGTACACCTTCGTACGTGACAACATAGCGCGTCGCTTCTTCGCCACCGACCCTTTACCATATCTCGTGGAGTTGTGCTAAACGGCCAAATGAACTTGATCGCTTACAGCGTATGTATAGAATGGAAAACTCTTTGGAGCAATGGGAGGCACTCCTCGCTAGCTCGAACCCGGAGGTGCAACTAGCACTCCTGGACCACGTCCGGCAGGCGGCGCAAGCCAGTGAAGCCTTGGACATGGGGCCCCACCCATCTAGCTCCTGAACCCCTTATTTTGCAGCCCAATAAAGTTATTTCTCTCTCTCTCTCTCTCTCTCTCTCTCTTCGTGGGGGGTTCGCGTTCACCAAGTCCCCGTAGCTCAGCATTTCTGGCGCGTTTTGCACTGCAACGCGCGTGGCGTCTGCACCATCGCCTGAACGATGCGCAATGCACGAGAATACGAACGCAAGCGAAACAGAGGCTAGATTAGTGTCCCTCTCCCTCTTTCTTCGTCTCTAGCCTCTCCCCTCAAACCGGCGAACACTTGGAACTATCGCTTCACCCTGTCGCCCATCGAGTGCGGGACTCGGTAGATGGATTTCAAGCTGTACGGTTGTGTTGTCTCGCCGATCAGTTGTTGGTTGTCTCGCCGATTAGTTCCACGTCCTCGGACTCTTTCAACCGTGTCCCCGATCTTTCCTACATATCTTCTTTCTGTCGCTCATGTGCTGTGAGGGCTCTGTTTTCTTTATCTTTCTACAATTCCTTTTATCCCCTTCTCCCCTCCTCAACAAGGAGCTTAGCCGTGTCGCCAGATTAGGCAGACAGAAACTAGCTTGTTCTTTTCAACTAAGAACCAGTCAATTCCAACCAGTGGTTGGTCCGTTGCCATGTGCTGTGTCGCGCTGCGCTGCGTGTGCAGCGCACTCAATCAGTCATTCCCGCCACGGAGCGCTGCAAACGCTCTCCCCGTCCGCTCCCCTCAACGTATACCGCTCTTGTGAAAACCAGCAGCGAGATCAGGTGCATAGTCGTTTGCGTCCTACTTCGAAGGAGCTTCGCTCATCACTTCTAGTCGTACATGGAGCTCCGTTTTATTTTCGAAGTTCAACTAGTCTGTTTTGCGTGCGTCTGTCTCCAAAACTATTTGACAGCGAAAGCCGTTACAAGATCACAACTCGAGTCACGTGCAGTTGTCCACCGCCACCGCCGGTGTCCGTAACAAAAAATTAGAAAAAAAAATCTAGCACCAACGACAAGTGGGGCTCGAATCCGGGTCCGCTGTGTGCAAGCCCAGTATTCTACCACTGAGCTATAGGTATTTTTTTCTTTTTTGCCTTGCATATCAAGACTGTTCACATTATTCACAATACATATATTTACATATTGGTCAAAATACAAGTGCGTCAGAAAATACACCCACAGAATTCATTGAGGTACCGTAAGCTCTTAGCTGACTACTGATCAATACTTGGGAATTCCATGACCACTACTCTCCTGCATCGTCCGGGTGACAGGGCGCAAAGTTTTCGATAGAAAAAAAAATGGTAGCACCCAATGACGCATACCACAATGAATCAGGCTTTCGCAAACACCGAGGCTGCAATGCACACGCGATGAATTCAACAAGTTGTAAAAAACGCTGAAGCTGCAATGAGGAATAGGAAGACGAGTTCACCTTGCACACACACGACGCCTACTACTAGGCCAATCCCCAGCATTATATGGGCCATGAGAGGAGGAGGAGGAGCGCGGCAATTTCAGGTAATGAAGATTACACGAAATAGTGCTACTTAAAAGTACAATGATTCGTAATTAACGTTACATTAAAAATCATCGCAAAATTATTTTAGCTCTTACTAAATATTAATCATACATTCAGTATGTATGATCCACACGACTCATGGCCGATCCCCCAGAGTGGCAATGATCCAAGGAGCATCATCATCGAACGTCGAAGGCTGTATATCTCAATAAAACATATAGTGCACTCTGATACCATGTGCTAAGATTGTGAATATGTGTGAATTACGTGCTTTGTAACTAGGCTATGATATTTATTATATGTTTTAATCTGCGCAAAATATGATGTGTATTTCGGCAGTGATGCTCTCTTTTCCTATTTTTCACTAACTTCTCTGTTTAAACTATATGCTTAGCCATTATGATATATTTGTTGTATGTGCTCTGAAATGATGTGTTCCAGTAGTGAAGGTTCTTTTTCTTATGTTTCTCTTATGCACATTTCTGTTTTATATGAGTCAACTCCACTCCTGTAATAGCCCGCGAAGGGCTGACAGTATCAATAAATGAAAATGAATGAATGAAATGAAAATCTCCGCTTAACTGTCAAGGTTGAGCCCCCCCCCCCCCCCCCCCCCGTCCTGCATTCCAAGCTTACCAGACCGCAGTCGCTGGCTCTCCGAATGCTGCAAGCAGGTTCATTCCCGCCTCGTAGCGTGTTCAGTCACTTTGCTGAAGGCATAGACTCAAGATGCCCTAGCCGTGGGGCGGATAGTTGCACAATCGCTCACAAGCTCTGGCAGTTCGCGACGTTGTATACGTAGCGCCAAGTTCACAACTATAGGCTAGGAGGATTCGTTTGGAAGATAGCGCCAGGACGGTAGTTTTGTCGATCGGTAGGCCAATCCCTGTAGGCTCTATACACAAAGAAACCTCCGAAGGCCTATAATGCGCTCCGTTATATATTAATACCTCAACGAGGTGTTTAAGGCCCAATCCTGCTCCATGCCACAGGGCATTCTAACGCGATAGCGTTAATGTGATCGTTTCGCCGAAATTCCGAAGTCGGCATCACTGGTTGTGAGCAAAAAATCACCAGCTTGTGCGTCACCAAAAAATCGAGAAAGATGCAAATAAATAAATAAATAACAAAAATCGGGGTTTGAGAGGGGATAGAACCCGGGTCATTTGCGTGACAATGTACGAACCCAAATTTTGTGAATGCAGTTAAAATAAATTTCCCTCCTTGGAAATGCAGTGAAAGAAACATGCATCTTTTACTAACACACGCATACTGTATACGTACTTCACAGTACTACATTAAATATAGCAGTACTAATGCGTGGTACAAGAGTACATTGTCATCATTTTCATTGACCTTGTCAATGAACATTGTCATTGCACCTACTCTCAAATATGAGTGCGTTATTCGGGACCCGCACACTGAGGAAAAAAAAAGAAAATATATGCCATAGAAATAATTCAACGTAAATTTTGTAGGTTTATATACTTCTAAGTACCATATGACAGACCCCCCGACAGCTATCACGAAAAAAAAAACTGATGATGACATCTTGAATAATAATACAATAGCTTCAGCTTCATCGCACAATGCTGAAAAAAAAAGTTTTCTTTTCATTTAAAAAAGCCAACGTTTTGCACTAGAGGCCTCTACATTCATACAACAATTGACGCCACGACTAAGTAAAAATCGCCATGCTTTGTCATTCCAGACATGTACCAATACATTTAAATTCTCCATTTTTCCTCGGACCATTACAAACTGGAACACCCTGCTGTGTGAGTCACTACACATTCACTCCGTCGACTTCATTACATCAAAAACCAAAGCACATTCCTTTTTCGGTTCGTACTTGCAGGAATATCGGCACAGATGTAATACCAGCCGTTTACACGAATGTGTTCATGTACTAATACTTCTGTTGCTGTGTCATGTGTTATATGCGCGTGTATGTATTGGTGTAAATAGTTTTGTGCCCATATACTTAATCAGGTCACGAATAGCTATTGATTTACGCGCTTAAAATGCTGTTGATTCTGAATTGATATATACTTTCGTGAGCAATATGAGTTCGAGCACGCGAGCGTGGCGGATATAGCCTCGAACTCCACATCGGCTGATTCGCAGCCGCCGCTGTGGGAAGCGAAGTGGAAAGGGCGGCGCTCTTCTGGTATCTGTTGACACTCCCGCCTAGGCATCGCTGCTGGGAAACTGACTTATTCCATGTTAGTGGCTGTGCGCGGTGATATGAACTCCCATAACGCACACAGACACACCGAATCACCCACGTAGGCTGTGACGTAATGCTGCCATGATGCCATTTATTTCTTTATTTTTATTTTATTTACAAAATACTGTCAACCCTCCTTGAGGGTTATTACAGGAATGGAAAAGATACAAGCTTTTTACAAGCAAGGCAATGCAGTGGCAATACAAGGAGCGTACATAAGAAACGAACACAAGAGTAATGACATCATGATGTGCAAGCATCGCGATCATGGTACTAACTAATGCATACATCATACGGGCATAGCAATACATTGCATACAACCAAATACAGCCATGACTGTAATATAGGCGGTGTTGGAAGCGCATTTTGGAGCACGTGTTTCACTTACTTTGTTTTTCGCGCATTTTTCTTCATGTTACCGTCGTCGCTAGAGATTACAACGCTATCATCTACCGTTTGCCGGCAACGCTGGCGAAGCGGGAGTGCCAACAGCCAGTGTAAGAGCTCCCCTCCTTTCCCGTTCGGTTTCTGGAACGGCGTCGACGTATCACGTTAACTTAGTTTTGATGCTACTTGCCACGGGCTCGCGTGTTCGAGCTCATATTGCCCACGATAGTACACCCGTATGTATGCAAGTATTAGTTTTGTGTGCACGATGCGTGCGTAGACTACCGATTTTTGATTGTGATTTTGATTATGACTACTGATTCTGATTATGTTGCCACTCCTGCGTGTGCTCTGATCAGGGCCTGCAGTATTCTGTAAATAAATAATAATAACAATCAGGCATCAGAACATGCGTTTATTATAAGCTTCATGAAAGCCGCTCATCCACTACACAAGGTGCACACGTTACGGCGCCCATTCCCTCAAGGTCACGTATAAAACAAGTTCGAAAAGATTTCAAACACCAAGTGTTTGAAGCACACACTAGGGACAGGATATCGCCATCGCGTTGAAATTAAGGCGAAGCTTAAGGATCCCCCGATTTTGCAATAAAGTTCTTACTCACTCACAACACGTCATGACCATCTGAGGCGGTGTGGCTTGCCTCGGTGATCGATGGTAAACTACACTCTTTGGTGAGGCCCCCGAGGTCTTCCAGTGCCATCGCCGAGAACACCAGAAGGTATTCCTCGAGCAATGGACCCCTGCTAGCCAAGCCATGGGCACCAGTAACAAAAGCCATTGGACAAGTAAGGTTTATTCCCATCAAATCAAATCGTGAGGAAGGGGGGCAGTGTGTACGTCCTGTGCTTTAATCACAAAGCTTGCGTTGAAGTTACAGAACGCACGAACGACGCTTCGCTCACTGCAAAGGCCGCGTCTGCGAAAGGAATGAGCTGCTATCTAGAAGAACCAAATTCAGAGCACGGGTGTGTGTAGTCCACACCTGAAGCACGCTCCTCAAACACAAAAAAGGGACGACTGTGCCAGTGGTTAGTTCACACTCATCCTGCGTATGCCTGTACATACAATCGTTTCGTGCGTGCTTTGTGTTCGAGCAGCGCGCTGCTGGCGTCGAGCTGTGTCAGTCGTTTGTGCATGCTCGTCCCGTGTATTTATTTTCGTGCGTCCTTTGTGCTTGAGCAGCATGCTGCAAGTTTCGCGCTGCTTACCGTTCTTCGCGTGACATTTCAGTTTGTTGCTATCGCATTCATCGCTTCGCCCTTGTGTCGCAACTCTAACTTATTTAGTGTAAGAGCTCTGTAAGCACGTCGAAGCTCACTAAGGAGGTAGTGCTAATCCTTGTCATCACACGTAGTTCTTGCTGTCTCGATTAACCACATTCTTTGCCTTTTCCTCTTCCCCAACAGTAGCCTCTTTCGCATATGGAGGAAGAGTATTTCTTCCTCCGCGCTTTCGCAGACTGGACATTTTATGGTGTGAGCGAATATTTGCCGCAGACGGTAAACTAGACAGGCAAGCGGATATGAAGCCATCACGAGTTCCTTTCGAATTATGACGTATACCCAGCTTCTCGCGTTGTTTGGCGTCTATAAAGTCAAAGTCGTCGCAGGCTTGTTTTAGCACGCTATATCTCAAATACAAAAGTCAAACTGGTTCGCTCGATTCAGGAAAATGTATTTCGGTATTATAGGTAGAATGCTTTAAAATACGCCGATGTTTTTTAGCTTGCGAAGGTGGGGGCGAACCTAAAGCCTCTTTGCGTTGCTCTTTGTTAAGTATTAAGGTCCTAATGTGATCAGAGAAATTTTAGAAAAAGATGGGACAAGCAAATGGACACCCAGCCGCGCTTTGTGCATACTCGGGCAGGGACTCTGACCATTCTGGCGGATTAGAGAAACGCCACACATACACCAACAACGCTTACGAGTGAATACGAAAGCGGCAAAAATATGCTCCTCATTAGGCGTAAGGAATGTCTTAAAAGGTAAAAAAAAAATAAACATGGAATCAACGTGTCGGAAGCTAATACTCACCTTTGGCCCGGTGGTTACTTCATATCCTAACAAGGTATAGTGTGAAAACCCGCTTCCTCCGTGGGTTTTCTTTGAAGCGTGCAGTCGAACGTTCGCGGTATCGTACAGGGGATTCCACCACTTCAGTCATCGTGTCTACGGATACAACAAATGAAAAATTAATGGTACGAAATAGCCTCCACAAAGAGTAATAAATAAAGAACGAAACGATTCGTATAGAGCATACCCACAGCGTGTGACGTCACGCTCCGAGGTCACCGTGCACAAACGTGGTGATGAACGGCCACCATGACGGGACGTTACAGTTTCGCATTCCGAAGCCCAGCACCCTACTACGATCTTCGGCAGCACAAAGTAGTTGTTAGCCCCCAGCGTACTAAACTTGCCCAACAGTTCACGTTCGCGCGACTCACTGCGAAATCGCATTCTCAAAGTGGCTGCGCGTTTGCGCGCAAGTTACACATCGATAGATACACGGCGTCACATGCACGGACAACTTGAACAAAAAGCGAAACTGCGCTGCGCGTGTGGTTAAATCACCAACGCTATCCTCCGTTCTGATTGATTGAACCCGAGGGGGTGGAGAGGGTGATACGCGCGCACGTTGCCGGCTCAGTGATGGCGCGCCAATCGCAAGCAGCCGACAGCATCGTCGGTGATTCGCAATCAGTGCATCTATCTCGAAGGCAACTTCGCGGTCTTCGACCGAGATACAGACTGGGTGTGACGCGAGACAGCGTTGAAAGAAACATTGGTTGACGCTGAGCGCGTTTCTTATCTAGGGTATAGGCAGCGTAACCGCCATAAGTGGCGTAGCCAGGGGGGCTGCAGCATCTCCCCTCACCCCGTTTTATCCTTCTTTTCCCTCTTTCTTGTTTTTTGCCTATGACACAAAGAGCTCAAGATAACACCCAACCAGATCTGCTTGCCAGACCAACACTTCTTACCAAAAAGTTCAGACAAAAAAAAAAAAAAAACAGCCTAGGTTCCCGACCTCCGCCCCGCTGCGTTGGTTTGGTGGGTAAGGTGCTCGGCTGCTGACCCGCAAATCGCGGAATCGAATCCCGGCTGCAGCGACTGCATTTTCAATGGAGGCGAGAATTCTGTGGGCCCCTGTGTTCAGATTTGGATGCACGTTAAAGAACCCCAGGTGGTCTAAAGTTCCGGAGCACTCCATCCACTACGGCGTCTCGCATAATTATATGGTGGTTTTGGGACGTTAAACCCCACATATCATGTTCGCCTCCGTCGGAAATGTGGCCCCGCGGTCGGGATAGACTGCCGCTTCTGATCTGGCGGGTAACTATATTAGTGATAATAGTAACTACATGCTGGAACACCTAATTGTAGGCTATGCTACCAAACTGAGAATATAACTTTTTTTTTTTAATTTCGCATGCCGCGTGCTGTTGGGACTCGGTGTACACACACGCGCGAAACTCCGAATGTTTTTGAGAGTACACTTTCGTCCTTGTTTATTTTAAATTACAATATTTTGAAAAGACGCGTCAGCACTTCTAGCTCACCACTTTATCAACGAAGTCTCCACCGCTTTGAATTCTCTTGAAATGGGTAGGTCCTCCTCCGTCGTCAAACAACGTCGGGGTCTTTTCACTCGCAGTAAAGTTGCGCCGTACTTGGGGGTGTCGACGCCGGCAACATATCGCCGCCACTCGTGATGAGAGCTGTCATCACGAGCACGCTCGTCCGCTGCGCACCCTTCGACGAAATGAGCGGGGCAGCGGCTCGCTCCACGGAGTGCGCGTGCGCAGTTCACCTCTTTTTTGAAGAAGAATGGCAATTTGGGCTAGTTGGTTTGAATTCATGGTATTGAGGGCTGCAGCGCGAGCACGAATGTGCTAGAAGAAACAGACGAAAGGCGAGGCACGGAAAGCAAAGAGGACAACACGAGTGCTGTAGCGCTCGTGTTGTCCTCTTTTGTTCCGTGCCTCTTTTGTTGTTCAGCGCTCGTGTTGTCCTCTTTGCTTTCCGTGCCTCGACTTTCGTCTGTTTCTTCTAGCACATTCGTGCTCGCGCTGCAGCCCTCATTCACCTCTCCTGTCACCTGCTAGTGCGCTGCGCCGAAATGAGCGGATCAGTCTCTCGTTCCGTAAAAACGCTGCTTCTCGCAACGTGTTGCGCACGCGCAGTTTGCGTCTCCGATCTTTCGCTGGGCCCGCTCTACAACAGTATGGTGCCCCACCTGCATTTGGAACGGCGCTATCGTAAGTGATGAATAAGATTTCAGCGTACAAGAAGTTACGGCTTCGGTGATAATGTGAACAGACGCAAGTTAGTGGGCTCAACGAATGAGCGTTGACGCCAACTGCGCAGGCGCGGCACGCTGGCGCAGCCAGCGTTTTTACCAACGTTGTTTTTTTTTAGGGGCGAAGCTCCTTAGGGCGTGGGCTGTGCGTCCCCTGTAGCCTGTATGTAGCCACCTCTAGTTTAGTTCTTGCAGTGTTCACTAGATGGCGGTACCGTCCCCTGTATGCAGGTGGCCAAACCAAAAAGAACTATCGGTTAAGAAGAAAGTGAAGGAAACGGAGACTGACATGTGGAGAATGCGCATGATTAAGAAGTCCGCACTAGAGATCTATCGAACGTTTAAGCAGGAAATTGCCAAGGAAAGGATCTACGATAATACTCGGGGTAGTTCTCTACTGTTTGAGGCCAGGACGGGAGTACTGCGAACCAAGACATATCGGGCCAAATACGAAGGGGTAGACACAGTATGCAGTGCGTGTGGAGAGGAAGAAGAAACTGCCGAACACTTGATAATGTTCTGTAAAGGGCTTCACCCTATAGTTCAGGATGATGGCGCAGAGTTTTTCAAAGCACTGGGGTTTAGGGACCGGGAGGGCAAAATAAATTTTAAGCGGGTAGACTTAACTAGACGGAGGTTATCTGATTGGTGGCTAAAGTCAAAACAGGAGTGAAAATTAAACTTTTCACTGCAAAGTACGAATCCTCAAACTCTTTTTTAAGAAAAAAAAATATAGTTTTTGGTTCATTAGTTATTACGGCTTGGTGGCGCTAGCCACCGCCCGATCTAAAGGGTACAGCCATATCCATCCATCCATGTAGCCACTTCTAGTTTAGTTCTTGCAGTGTTCACTAGATGGCGACGTCGTCGTCTGCAAAGCCTTGTAGAATGAAGCGTGCGTTGTTTCGTTCGATGCGCGCGCTCGCATGTATGTGTGTGTGTGTGTGTGTGTGTGTGTGCGCGTGCGTGTGTGTGTGCGTGTGTGTGTGTGTGTGCGTGCGTGTGCGTGTGTGCGTGCGTGCGTGTGTGTGTGCGTGTGTGTGTGTGTGCGTGCGCACAGGGGATGCCACAGGGGATGCGAGATGGGAAAGGGCGGTACTTGGAGTGTTCACTAGATGGACGCACAAACGGATGGACGGACAGACAGACTAGCAGACGGACGGAAGGATGGATAGACGCGCGGACGTACGGTCGGATGGACAAACGAACAGACAGACAGAAGGATGGATGGACGGATGCACGGACGGACGCATGGACAGATGGACGCACGGATGGTCGCACGGACGGGCTGGCGGACGCTTCGCCCCATTCATCATCATTTACTCCGTGGATATGCTGTGATTTTTTTTTTTACGGAGCGGCAGCTTGCCCGCTCATTTCGTCTCCTCGGCGAAGCAGCGGACAAGCGTGGAAGCGTTCTGCAAGCAACGCCTCTGCTCGATCGACAGTAACTTGTTCAACACGTAGCACAGCAATGCGATCCGCTTTATCTCCGCTCAAACAAGCGGGGCATCGCTCAGCTATTACTATTTTGTCTTGCGTTCCGCTTCCCTTTCTGCTCCTTCGCGGCGCGGCTTGGCTAGCACTCAATAACGAAGTACAAAACCTACGTAGTGATAGACTAAATTTCACTAGTTACTTGATTTTAGCCGACAATCAGACTGTTTGTGATTCAGCGGTGCGCTACCTGTCGTAAACCTCAGTTCTAGGCCGAAGAATTGTTTTTAGGGTGCGCTGGCAAGTCCGTTTCATATATACTACCGAGTAACATATATGAGGCGTTTTTTTTTTTCTAAAAGAGCCAGATGCACTTTAAATAAAACTGAACAAAAATGCACTTTTTTTTTTCTACTCATAACATGGTTGTGCCTGCTCAAACAACTTTTTGCCAGTATGTTCCTCTCCCTTCAATACCACAAATATATAGTGTGGCTAAAATCTACAGCCAAGTATCGTCAGTATTGTGGAGTAAAATTTATATTTGGCTCATATAGATTGAAACATTTCACTTGGACATGAATTAGTTTGTAAAATAAGGGTAAAACGGTTCGAATGTACGCTATATAGCAATATTTTGCGATAGAACTGACATCATACTTTGCTTCCGTCGGTGCCGTGTTTCGACGCATGGACGTAATGTCGATTAACACACTTGGAGAACGAGTGGTTCTTCTTGGCAAAAAGCGCACTATTACGGACTGTCGTCAGTTTTTTCTTGTTCCTGGCATCTATGGAAGGCCTTAAAAAGTGTTCCAGTTAATTTTATGCCACGTCATTTCTTACTACTTCTTTTTCTTTAGAGAACAGATAGACGCCCAGTATCTTTATTTCATGCCTATTTTTATTTCAAATATACCATGTTGGGGTGAACGGTGGACGAGATACTTTTGTGATAGAGTCTAAAAGAATCGCGTAAGAGGCAAAAAGAAGTAGGCAAGTCAGCCGCTTACTTTTTACAATCGAGTTATGTCATTGAACATCGTGTCCTTCAGAAAGTGTCAACTCGTGCTAGAGAACCTAATTCTGGAACGTCAAGACGATAACAGAGCAACTAAGACACAAACGTAACATTTCGGGTGGGACCATGCATTTTGGTTGTTTTGATCACGTTTGTTACCACAGTGCCGGTTTAGTGAATATGGCTCACTTTTATTGAAGCAGTTAGAGTACATGGCTCATTTTTTATTAGAAACTGCCTTTCTGAGCTCATGCTACAATAATGAATTGAGCAATTTCGATTACAATTGTTCTAGAAATTGAATATACTTAGGCGTGCTTTACGGTCCAGTGAAATTTTGCCTAGTTCCAGTTTCTGGACTTGGCTATTTTAGAAAAAAAAAAAAAGAACGCCTCGTATCTTTACTTTGTTATTTTCAGCGCCCACCTGCAGTTAGGCCTTCACGTTTTATGCTTGAGAGCAGTATCACTGGTCGCGTCATGCCTCGAGTGGCGTGTCGATGACGATAAATTTGAGCCCAAAAATTAAAAAAAGCCATTCATTAGGCATCCTGGCAAAATTTTTACCATATGTGAAGTGCGAAATTCCCGATTACAAAAAATCTGGTGACTCATATTCACTTACAAAAGTAAAAGAAAAACATAGTGGGAGAGGGCGGGAGCTACGTTAATAGCGCCATTTACCAAGTGACTGTTTCCACTCTTTTTAAGTCCAGGAATGCATGGCTTCTTCAGGGATAACGTTGAAAGCGAGAAGCACTTAAAATTCCCTGGCCCGTTTGTCATACTTGAACGTATGATAAGTTATCAGTTTACATGTTTTTTTTTGTACATTGGTGCGAAATATTAGTACAGTCTAGGTAATTTATTATATCGCTCCAGGCCTTTTGCCTGGCTAATGGTTGTACATTGCTGTATGCATGGCAGTTCGATAGCCATCGAAGATTTCACTGTTAATTTCGCTCGTGCCTCCCTGAACACTCAGTGCCATCGAAGATGTCACGTTCACCATAATGAACGTCAAGTTACGAAATAGTAAACATAACGAATACAGTTCGATACGAAGCAATACAATCACGAGGCAGAAGCGCTCCATACCAAACGACATTTTATTAAAGAAAGAATGTATCTGGCAAACCGAACATAATGAAGTGACGGTGGGAAAACTTTCTTTAGGGTGTAACTATTTAGCCTTTTCTGCTGCAAAATCGGTCTTGAAGCTACGTGGTTTCCAACTTGTTTACAAACTCTCAGCTTTCAGCAGCTGCTTCCACATCCCTTTTGCGAAACTCCACAGCTTCATTCTCGAAACCAGTTAATTGATAACGAAACAACCACAGATTCTAGTCTCCGTCAAAAGAGCCCAAAACTGCATTCTGTACACTGAGAATCATAGCGGTAAGCTTTTCATTGGTGCTTCCCACGCGTCGCGAACGTCTGTACACCCGATATTGTACTTACTTCGTATGACTGTTCGTTTATTGTAACTCCAATGTACCTGAGAGGGTAACACGATGCAGAAAAGTACGTAGGCCTCACCTGTCCTGAGTGTTTACTTTTACTCAAGTTCGAAAAACAATTGGAGCTCACGCAGACTAAATGAGGAAATATATTTTGCTCTCAAGGCTCAACCGTACTCAGACTCAACAAAGTTTTAAATGGACTCGCACGTGTTAACATAGTACTCAGCTGGACTCCACAAGACTCACGGCTTGACCTGAGCCCGAGTGGATATGAGCGAGTCAACTCATGAGCCAGTTAGCGTAAAATTAGCTTTTTTAATCATGATGTCCGTTCTCACTAATTCTAATATCTCACACAGATATAGGCAGAACTTCTTGATCTCGTACCTTCAAATACGAGTTATCAGTGGTTTCAATCCAGCAAGAACATCCTTATGAAATACGCGATTCACACGAGGTATTTTTATGAAGAACTTCCCGTGAGTTTGCAGATAGAAATCATGCACTTCCCCTCTCTCCACCTGGTGGTGCCTGAGCTCTAGTGCCTCGAGGTATGTGCGTATACTCTTCAGCATAATTGTAAGCCTGTACAAGGTCGATAGTAACCTTGAGAATGAGTATGAACAGGATCATGTTCGCCAATAAAAGGTGGAGCTCATTCGGACTAGCTGAATAATTGTATTATACATATTAGACTGACTCGGACTGAGACTCACTAAACTTTTCGTCAGTCTGACTGATTACGACTCAAACTCATCTAACATTCACTCACTTGGAGTGACTCAGACTAACGACTAACGGCCCGATCTGAGCGAGTCCACTGTTGAGAGAGTTTGACTACCTACGGCACCCGGGGAATCTTGACGTTGCATTCCAAGAACTCTTCCTACCTTTAGTCCCGGAATGTCGGGGATCAATTAGGGCGTGCCGTTGTGAGAAGGATGTCATCGTTTCGTTTTCCTGTTTGCATCCATAGCAAAACTTGTTTTTTTTACGGGCTCAACCATTCTATTTGGGGGAGGGAGACAGGGCCACTCTGCTTTATGACTGTCCCCCCCGCCCCCCCCCCCCCAATGGCGAACCTCGCACGTCTATAACTCACCTATGAACCCCGCCTACACTAATAACACCAACAAGCTCACCCAGTTTTCGCACTCTAGTTAGCGCATGTTGCGTTTGCATTCGCTGTCGCTGAATGGGCCCAAACCGGAAGAAGGTAGTAGGAAGAAGTAATATGCTTCAATGCGATACCAAAGCCAAGTCAGTCTTTCGCGCGGAACAATGTAAGACGCGCAAAGGCGTGCACCATCCAGCTCGAATTTCTGTCGTCTCGAGTCCCTTGCTCTCGGAAGGCACGGAAGGTGACACGTAGGTCCACGGACGGCCTAGAGGTTACAGATCGTCGACGGCAACGCGAGCTTGTGCGCGGGGCACTTTCTTCGCGTCCAGCACAGCGAAGTCTTTGCCCGGCACGTACTCCAGGTACTTCTCGACCAGCCGTCGACCCTCGGTGTCCGGAGCCCAGTCCGAGTCTTCCACTTCGAGGACCTGAGCGAACGGTAAAGTTTGATTGTACAAAGTCCTGTTATTGTACCACTACGGCTACACTTTTGATTGCAATGAGGATTGCAGAGCACAAGCACAGCGAAGGACACGCCTTTTGCTGCGAATTCAGACAGAAAGGAAAACGCAGGTGATAGAAGAAGCAGAAATAATCTTTCAGCAAACACCAACCATAAGTGAAGAAACAGTTCTAGTGCAGCGATCGAGCGAAGTTACTCTCATAAAGATACAAAAATGAGTAAGCAATTGATTAATTGCACGATAACCAAATGAAAAAAAAACGTGTTTACAACATTGGTCGGTGAACATTAGTTGGCGTAAAGACAACCAATCAACACTACTTGCCGTTCGACACTGCTAACGAATTCTGGTAGTACACAAGTGGCTACGACAGTTTAAGTGATGTGACTGAGTGAAACAATCCGAAGCTATACAGAGGGAATTAGTTTGAAGCCAACTTACGCGCCTCGGCCTTGTCTATAACGCAATGCGCAGAAAGCGTGACGAAACGCGAAGAGCTAATTAAAATCCGCTTCCTGGGTTTATATAAACTGTCAGTCCCCTGTGGCACATACTCGCATACTTGTGGCACATACCCACCCGTGGTATACGGGTATGAGTCGTATGCGACTGGTCGAAAGCATTTCACGACATATGCGACAGCATTGACGTATTATTCTTGTCATGATCAGCGAGTCACATTCGTCAAACCATCATGTCCTCCCCTACGTGTTTTGGTTTACCCCAAGTGATAGATATATAGATAGATAGATAGATAGATAGATAGATAGATAGATAGATAGATAGATAGATAGATATAGATAGATAGATAGATTCGCTACAGGAGCGTGCAGTACGAAAACAAATGCTTGGCGTTCAATAAAACAAAATAATGATGACGATAACACACGTGGCCTCAATAGCCAATCACATACCATCACGCGCTTACAGCGTTGCTGTCCGACGGTTTTCACGGTACGGACTATTCAAGCGTATACACTTTTAGGCGAATGTACACCCCAACTGGTATACGACGATCGCGGGGTGACGCCATACCTGTCCTGCCTCGCTGTCCTGTATTCCGGCGAGGCTCTGCAGCAGCGTGACGCACTGTCCCTGCTGGCAGTAGTACGCGGCCCCCTTGGACTTGTCGAAGTGGCACCGGGTGCCGTCCGGCAGCACGCCCGTCTCGTTGGTCTGCTCGTTCAGGAAGAACTTGGCCGCTATGAACGCGTCGCCCTTGTAGCCGCAGTGGATGGCACAGGCGCGCCACGACTGGGCTGCCGCGTAGTACCCGTACGAAAAAAGTCATCACAACCACCATCATCAGTTTGACTACAACCACTGCAGTACAAAAGCCGCTTCCGTGTTTGTTTAATATAACCAGCCTTATAGACCTTTTCAAAAAACGCCTCCCTGGGCGCCGCCATAGTCTTCTTTGGGCTGCGCAAACTGTCTTGACCACTGAAAAATGCACTGACAAGGCTGCGCCCTTGGTCTTTGTACTCCCGCGCGCAGCCCATCATGGCGGTGTTCTTTCCCTCCTGTGAAAAGGTGTATGGACTGCCCATAGGCTAGCTACTGGCACGTTGTCACAGCAAACGTGTTTATTTCATCTGTCCAAGGCACCTTCTAGCTAGCTCTATCGCTTGCCTTTTCGTGCAACCCAGTTTGTTACTCTTAATTACCAGCGGTTATCTTGTCTTCTCGCCATGTTCTTGCTACAAAATGTACCAAGCACTGATTATACACATACGTATGTGTTGACCAGCTAGGAAAGTACTGCGATGTAGAACCAATAAAGGAACACTAAGTTTAAGACACGGCTTCCATGATAAGCTCATGTAAAAATGAGTACGTTGTTCGCCTGTTACCTTTCACCACTCCTTTAGTTTCTTTGAAATGCGTTGGAACTAACAGAGGCCAGAGCATGAAAAACAAAGCACGCAGTTTGTCTGAAGCCTTCACGTGTTTTAACCTGCTTTTTTGAAGCCTTCGAATATTTACTCACATAATACTGACACTGGCTAATATAGGCCAAGTGTTACCTAATGATGACGCAGTGTTTACACGCCGACTAAAACAGTGTTCTTCCTGCGTAACTGGCCTATAACGATCGAAGCCGGATGGTGGAACCTACCTGCGCTGTAAGGAACCTGAGTGCCCCTGGGTTTCAGTTCCGGCTTGAAGCGGGCGTAGAGGGCGCATTTTTCGTCTATGTACTGCTGGTTGGTCTTGGGATGCACGCACTTTGGAGCCTGTAGTGCGAAATTTCGACATACCGAAAATCAGGGACTTGCCTAACCTAATCTAACCTGCTTGTCAAACAAAGCACATCGTTGAACACCATTAGAGGGTCTGTCACCTTCTCATTGGCGTTGACGTCACAAGGCCTCATCCTAACGTTGTCACCCTCGCATCCTTCCAGCGTGTTCTGCCTCCTGCAAGAAAGCGTGGACAGAGTTGAAAGGAACAGGAAGGTACAGCGCTACTGACACACGAGCGTTGATTAACGATTTGATTTATTTTGCACCAAAATAGCCCAACCAGGTGACGTTGAATCTACTCGAGTGTATTGCGGACCAAATAAAATAATGTCGCACACTCACTAAGATAACCTTAAACATCTGCGAAAACATGACAAATGATGCATACGTTGTCGAACAAAAATGGCCGTGTGTGGTTCAGATACACAAAGCACAGAAGAACAACCTGAACCCCCCCCCCCCCTTTTTTTTTAATAGAAATTTGAACAAAATAGTTCCGACTGCCCAGCAAGGCCCGGTGGTTCCATTTCCGGAAATAATGGCGGATACCACAATATGACAATGAAGAGAACATAAGCGATCCAGAACAACCTATTGACAGCAGTATGTAGAACTTTTATTTTTTTTTTATTTTGAGGACACGAAGTGTCTTCACTACTAGTGTTAGCCTAAAAAGGAAGAAAAAGTCACATGACGAGTGGCAAGACCAATCAACGATTTCATGATGCGAACACGCCTACTGCAAGAAGTCTTGCTATAGCTTTCATAACATTGCACGTGATGTATCAATCGGAGTGCAATAACGCTTGCCTTTTGTAATCGCACTACGGAGTTATATTTATGAACACTACCTTCCGGAAACACTTGTGCTGCTTCTCTGTTACTTAGACACGTGAAACCGACAAACGTGTCCGCGTAAGAAAGAACGTTACCGACGACACTGACCGTGGATCGTTGCACCTCCTCTTCATGTGGACGAGCGCCACGCTGTGCTGCAGGCACGGCTGACTGCATTCGCTCACCGTTTCCCACTCGCTCCAGCCGCCGGGAACGACGGCCAGGGACTTCGGGAACGGCACGCACTTGGTGCCCTGACACCACTGCACACGCCATCAAGCATGTAGTAAGTCATGAGCGTCAACAACACGTACTGGCGATCACGAAGGTGATCTGGTTTTGCTTTGTCTGACAAGCATGACAACCAAAAGTCACGTTGATCAGGCACTCCCCCACCTCTCCCCTTTGAAGTTATCTGTACACAACGTGGTTTTGCACTGCACCTGTTAACGCCCAATGATTTTGATCGTACCAGAAGGATCGGACATGCACAATGATTCCAATTATTCTGATACAAAGAAGATTACAAGTGATTGAGATCGTATTAGAATCATTGGAAGTTTTCTGCACATCACGTGGTCTTACGGGGCCTCCGGGACTGGCCCACCCTCGACCAAGCGACGACGTCACGCGATGACACGATCACGTGACGATGACGCCGATTTTTAACATCACTCGTGCTGACGTCTACGGTCACTTTACGCATTTCGTGATGCATATAAGATTTTTCAACGTAAAAAACTGGCCCGAATCTACATGTAACACTCTAAGCGTCGTCGAAAGATGATAGTCTTGCGTCTGGAGAGAGTGAACAAAACGTTTATTTGATATTCTGTGAAAGAAAATCGGTGAATGGTATTCTGCAGGCGCTGCGTTAGAGTGCCTCGAGCGTGTGGCGGAGGCGAACGAGCGCATCTAGGCACGTTAGACACAAGCTGCCATCTGGCAGTTATCTTCGAAAACGAAGGCGTGCAGCCCGCGGAGAAAGATGCGCGCCAGTCTCGGAGGTGATAAGGTGTAGAACGCAAAGCGACGGGCAGGTGCCACCACCGTGACGTCGTAGCAAGGCGTTGGAAACACCTTTTTTGAGCATCGCGTTGCACTGTCAGCGCAGCGCGATTAAACACTACATTACTTAGAGTTACTTGTGCGTGCCTTCTTTAGTATAAAGACATACGTAGAAAACATCGAAGCGTTGTTGTGGCGCCTCAGATATGCGCAATAATTGCTTTTTAATTGACAATCGCACAACTATAAATGCTGAACCTTGAGCAATATTGATGGGCGCTGTGGATGGGGTTGGCTGTTTAGTGCCATTTGACGTATCGTTAGGGCGGACAAACAGACAAATGTACAGACAGACGGACCAAAATTTTTGCGTCGAAGGTCCCCAAGAAAGACTATCGTCCTTAAAAAACTTTGGTATGAAAAATTCGGTGAGTTGATCAACTATAGATGGTTTCGCCAGAGCCTGCTGGTCTCCAGCAACCTTGTGCGTTCATCGGAAAATCACCCCTGAAAACTTTTGGTTTAGCTTGCTCTTGCGTGGTTTTAGCGTTTGTTGCTGGCCGCGGCTGCTTGTGTTCAAATGTTTTATGCAAATAAAGTTATTCCGGTAGAGCGCTGGCAACTCGAGCACAGCTTTGTCAAGCCAGGATGGAGTCTATAAGCATGAATCAATTTTATATGCTATAGTCAAAACGTTGTTTTCTGACCGATGACGATAGAAAGAGCACTTGCATTGCAGCCATCATGCAAAAAAAAAAAAAAAAAAAACTGGATTCCTGCTAAGAGCACGTATATGTTTGTTCTGCCCACTTCATCAAAGGCAACGTAAGGTCCAGTGCAGACTGATCGCACTGAGGCGATACTCAGACGTAAGACTAGTCGAAGGCCCCCAGTTACCGGGAACACACCGGTAACTGTCCTCTTTCACCCGTGGCAATCAAGTGTACTGACGCCTGAAATGGGTAGCAAAACGTGAAAGCTAACACTGAAAATTCATCGCGAAGCTGTTCATTTTATATTTCGAGCGATATCAATGATGTTTGCTGTTCCACACAACAAGGGACACAAAGTAGCCGCGCTTGACATGAATTGCCGCACAACATGCACGTCGTAGTGTCCACGTTTCGTTGTTGCATTTGATTTATTTTAAGTGATGCCGTCGAGTGGGCTCTCATCTGTGCGAGCAAGTATGACTCATTGCCCGTCTTTCTGTCACTAATGAACATCACTACATTCAAGCTAATTTATATTTTGTGTATGCACATAGATTGTACATTTAGGTATAGGTTCGACTTGAAAGTTTGATTCGTGAATAGCTTACTCGCGAGTAAACCATAATAGTTCGTGTGACCCTGCAGCCGCAGTTGACTTATCACATCAGTGCATTCTATAATTGCTGAGTCACACGAACACGTCAGACAGACTGCGAGCGATTGTGATTGGCGCTGATCTCTTTAAAAGTGCAGTGTGACACAGACGCAGAAATAAGCGTTTTATCCCAAGGTAGCGTGCTGATACGAAAACACAAATATGTTCGGGGTTCAACAGGAGGAAGGTTTAAAGTTCTAGTCGAAAAGCTGAATTTAACAATTTCACTACGAATCGAGCAACTCTTCTCCTGCACGTCGACGGTGTGGGTGCGCTTTGAAAACGCGGACAGGTAAAAGACAGGTGTGCGCGGTCAATTCTCGGTCTGCGTCTTCAAAGCGCATCCACATCGTCGGCATGCAGAGCCAACTGGCTCAATTAAGTTCGCTGACAAACGTCTCTTGCAATTTATGCATTTCCTGTTTGTATAGGCGCGACCCCTCTCAGAGCAGGTCACACGAAGCAGGGGGCCACGCTCTTCAGAACGCCACGACACATATTTTGCAAGGCGCCCGTCGGCCACGCGAGTCGTGCGCTATACGTCGAACCGGTTCATGTAGCCGCTAGACTTTGCCCCAAACACATCCTAAGAAATTCGCAAGAAATAATAGAGCAGCAAACTTAAACACACCACGAAAACACCACCGGGACTTTGAAAAAGCATTGCCGGAAGTGCCGCACCGAAAGTCTGCTGGTGTAGGCCGTTCGGTGCGAGCCAGTTTGTTTAAAAACACCGAAACCGTCTATACATTAACGGGACAGAACTCGCTCGCTGGATTCCGTGCCGACCGGTTGTGCCCTTGCGATCTGTGACGTCAGCGTAGCTCTGGCCGACTGGGCTGGCCCTACGTCATCTCCTGACGCCGATCTATGACGACGGCGTAGCTCTGACCTACTGGACTTGCTCTACGCCATCTCCGGACGCGGACAAGAGCTCTCGCAAGTGGTGCCCCGTCCTCGGACTCCTGTGACCGTGTTTCCATCTTTCCTGTCTCTCCTATCCCTCATATGTCCTCGCTCGCTGTCCTAGCGCATCTCTCTCTCTCTCTTTATCTCTCTCTATACGTTTAATCCTATCATTTTAATCCCTCCTCACCCCCATCCCTTGTGAGCTATTGTTGAGGTGTCGCACCCTGATGCAGACAGTTACAGGGCTCACTTTTCTCTTTTTTTCCCCTCTTATAACCATTTACCCCCACGAAGTGGCGACGCAAAAAAGGCCGACACGCTCCTGAGAATGCAGGATGACGACGGTGTGCATCAGCTTGCTCAGCTGTGCCAGGCGTATCAAACGAGTGACTCATTCAGGTGCTCCGCTTGCTGAATTCCAATAGAACATTCTTGCTTGCCAAAGCATAAGAACTGCTGGGATGAATGCTGAGTGGGCAAGATCATACTTCGTGCATCGTACCAACGTTCCCCAGACATTCATGCAGTACTTTGTAACATGAACTTTTGAACTTGAATTTACTACACACAGGGCTACCTTATTTTCTTTAGCTCTTTTATAATCGCATACTGTACATAACGAAGTGAAAGAGCGCATTGGTCACCAAAGAATAGCTAAAGTTGCTTCGCACATGCCATAATAAAACTGTACAACTACATGGCTTACGTTGTTATCCCCACAGTAGGTTCCCTCCAAGGCGTGTCCGGCTCCAAAGAGGCCGATCCTTTCCGGACTTTTGCACTGCAGGGCCCGGCATACCGCCTGGAAGGAAAGAAGCTCGTGGAACACACCGACATTTGTATATTAATAATATCTGAAGTTTTATACGTGCAAAACGATGATGTGCCAATGGGACAGGTCGTATATATGGATCAGCGCTCCGGAAATTTCGACCATGGGGTGTTCAGAAGTTCTTTGACGTGCACTGACGTCAGACGCTTCGAAGACCTCTAGCATTTCACCCCCACCAGAACGTGACAGCTGCTGCGGCCGCGATCGAAGCCACAGCCGTAACCGCTACACCACCGTGGCGGAAGGTTGACATTGAAAGGTTGGGTTCAACACGATTGTAAATAAAGATCAGAAGTGAAAGTGATGACTGATGACTATACAGTGCACAATGAAGAAACAACAAATGAAAGATTTCATAACTAATCAACTAACTAACTAAAACTAACTAACTAACTAAAACTAACTAACTAACTAACTAACTCAATCAGTTCGGTGGTGAGTGATTTCGCACTGGCATCTTGCTCCTGCTACCTTACAGAGACGGCCTCGAAATTATGTGACAATATTAAGCCAGTTTTCTTGCCGCATGAAAAGTGAACCTAACAGCGCTTTGGACAGGAAGAAGGTAACACGACAGATACCACGCTTACATAGTCCTGTCCAAAAGTCTGCTTCGTTCCATTTCATAACGCACCAACCGGCCTCCGTCGAGACACTGCACAACTCACGCTCATGTTTTCAGCCTTGATGCTGCACCTCGCTCCCTCGCTTTTGAGGAAAACGCGGCACTGGGCGTCGGCGTCCCACTGCTGACCCGGAGGATGTTCACTGCGCCACGAATTCCAGTGGAGCACTTGCCGTAGCCTGGGCAGAACGTGGCAGTCCACATAATACAAAAAGAGATTAGATTCGAAGGAATGAGTGATACGGGCTCCGCGCAGTAACCCCGATGGAGCAACGTAGTAGAGTGACTTGTCGGGCGAGTTGGTCAATTCTAACGGAAACTTTTTGCGCGAACTTAAAAGACGAGAGACGGACAAGCGCAACCTGTCAACTGAGCAACGTAGATTTAGCTTAAGAGCCCAGTGCTGCCGAAGTTGGTTGCTAAGGCATGACTAGCATTAGACAACGCGCGCGGACGTGAAGTAGCGCGCGCGCATCTGTTAACTAACCCTCTTCCCTTTAGGGTAGGGGCATAGGGGTATGAAGATAACGAGACACTGAAAGTACACACACACGCTTCATTGTCCGTAGCTCGTTGCATGGTGCAGGACACTTCCACATTACGGGCAGTCTTGCCATGTGAGAAATTGGGGCGTCCAAGACAAAAAGCACTTGTTACGTTCGTCACAATGACGGCTGCACTACTAAGAGGCTGTGGTTGTCGTTTCTACCCTGAAATAAATTATTTTAGCTTTTGTAAGCGACGTACTGTGCACTGTCGTCCTTTATGAAAGGGAACACGTGAACGCGTGGCCTGCGCCCGGCGGCGGCTGCCTACAGCGCCATCAACGGACAAGTGAAGAAAGCGCGTTCGCTTTTGGCGCCATCTATGGCCAAGCAAGAAGTCATGGCTGGTAGACAAGCGCTGCTAGATTACGTTCCCTCACCGCTCGCGTGGCGTGCTATATCGGGCAATTACTGGAGCTTGCGCCGTGGTCGCACACGACGTTTCATATGTTGGCAGTGGACTACGCACTGAAGTGCGAATCTAGCAGCGCTCGTCTAGCGACCATTACTCGTTCTTTTTTTTTTTCTTGCTACAGGTGACGCTGAAAGCGACCCTGTTTTATTTTGCTGTCGGTTGAGCGTGCTGTGGGCTGCCGCTGCAGAGCGCAGGCCACGCGTTCGCGTGTTCCCTTTCGTAAAGGACGATAGTGTACACTGCGGTCCACTGTTAAAGGGAACGTAGGAGCGTGCGGAGGCCGCTCGGCGCCACCGACGGCCGGGGGCTGCAACAAGTTTGGCAGAGTGCGCTCTGTGAGCCGTACTCTCTTGTAGTCCGCTACTGTCTGGTTCCGCGCTGCCAATCGTTGCGAAGCTAAACCTCCATTCGACGAAAGAGCACCACAGGACGCACCGCGCATGCGCGAAACTCATTGCATTCGGCGGCCGCGCGAGGTGCCGAGCCCAAATATTCCCTTGAACAATAGAACTCAGTGTACTACATCCAGCGTGGTCATGCAAAACGTCATTCTGGCATGCAAACACCCAGTGACGTGAACGGTGCCCAGAGGGTGGCACGCGCGGAAGCGCAAACTACGCTATCAAGCGCACCTTTTCACGGACAGTGGCTTCTTGATGCACGACAGCTTGTGGTTCCCGTCGAGCTTGGTAAGCAGCTGGAGGCTACACGGGGACCACCAGGTGGTCGTGTTGGACGTGCGCCACGGGCCCATCAGGTAGCGGTCCAGCGCGCAATCTGTGTTTTCCGGCGGGCCGTCGTGGTTGACCCCGAGGCTGAGAGACGTCCGCGAGAATTCTCAGTCACATGACGAAAACGTTTTGGGGCCCACAAACAACCAGGGATAATTCAATAACATTTCAAGTAAACGCGCGCATTTATAGTTCGCCATAATGAACACTGCCAATTTCAGCAGCGATAAGGGCCGCGCGCGAGCCACAGGTACGTAAAAACGATTATTTTCATCTCCGGCAATTCGATGATCTCCAGTGATGGCCGTGCCGTCAACATTGTCGTCTGGTCACGTCATTCACACAAAAGAACTCATTTCTGTGCTCGCAGGCACGCTGGCTCCCCACAGAAGCATTCGGTCAGAAGGAGACACGAGCCAATAGAAGCACCTTAGCGAATGAAACATCGAAGCTAGCGGGGCCCACTTTTGAATCCACAACGCGTGTAACTCCGCTAATATCTTTTTGACAAATTGACGCTGCGGCAACTTTGTTGAAAAGTCGCGCAGAAGTGAAGCACTACAACTCTAACTCTGGGTGCACGGTTAGTGGTTTTTAGCAATGTAAGCGACTCTATAACAGCAGCTTGTTGAGTCTTGCTGGAGCTAATAATCATGCATGTTAATTCCAGGTAGTGCTACCTGAAGTAAGGCATCGGTACGGTCCAGCTGGTATACCATATTGAACTTGAGTGCAACGCAGAAAATGACGAAATGCTAAGGAACCGACAAAGACGAGCACTCGTCTTGGTACCAGCTCTCAGCACAATATAAAGTAATTTGGCATAACGAAAGGCAATCCGCCCTTTTTCGTGTTTCTACGCTGGTATCTGCCTTTTTGGTACGGTTCTTTAAGGGCCAGGAAAACTGGCATCGCCAGAAAGAAAGGCTCCGAGACCAAGAGGTGTTTCGCGGCATTATACTCCCGGAGAAGGGCACATGGGACGTGACATTGTGAAAGAGGTATACATTGAGGGCCATTCTCACATGGTCCTCCCAACGAAGGCTGGATGTGGGCGAGTTCATGCTAGGTGCAGGATGTGCAGCGCAATAAACACAGAAAGGAAAACGGAGATATGAAACAGAGCATGCACTGACCTTAAGCTGAATTTACTGAAGTCTGCTCACTTTTATAAACTTGTGTAAGTGCGGCTGAGTTTTCTTGAATAAATTGACTGCAGATCAGCACTATTTTGTACTCTGTTCTCTTATGTTCCTATCTACATATGTTGCTCTGTGGGTATACAAGAGGAGGGGGGAGAGGGGCTCAACTCTCCTTCCTCAATTTTTCATCTTTGCGTCTGCGTACTTAGCCAAGCATGCACGAGCGCGCACAAGGCAAGGTCTAATCTCTCACGTACCCTACCTCAGCAAAAAGAATATTCACGTCTGCGCCCGCTTGTAGCGCTGCTCCTCGGATATTGAACAGTGCTATCCATTCTACAACAGCACCAAATTATCGTTTCGTTCAGACTTTACTCTACTCAGAGTTCATTAGTTGGGTGGGTTTGCTTTTGAGGCAAATGTTTCAATGGATATAAAATGCTATAGTTTAATCTTTGACAAGTTCCGGCGATCTCTCACCTGTGAGCCAGCTCGTGAGCAGCCACGTCACTCGTCTGCAGGCCGAACGTGGTCATCGGCCTTCGCTTCGGGTTGGTCGATCCGAACTCGACCACGACGGTCGCAAAACCTTCGCTACAAACGCCGCCTAAGTAGGCCTTCCCTGCGTAAAACACAGACGGGGTGTTTCGAGCAGGGCCGCCCTCCCAAGTCACTTAAACGGGAAGGGGGGCCCGAATTCTACCCCATACATTGACTTTACAAGGAGAGGGGTTGGAGCTCTGCGACGGGCCTTCGCACCCCCACGAAGGCAAACCATGCGCACTCTCATAGAATTTATGATACATTCACTGGAAGCTAGCAGCAGGGTTCAGCCGGATCTAGCATGCCTGAGCAATTTTCGTGACGAACGGGTTCGCCGGTGTGCTATGCAAAATGCTGTCTCGTGTGCATAGTCTATGCGCACAAGCTATATATGCCGACTCATTCAATACCACTAAAGGGCAAAGACGAAACATGGAAGTTACACGCGATAGGTGTTAACTTCAAACCAACATTTACTCAGAAGCACACGTTTGATATATGGTGATCTGACCTTAGCTATCTAACAGATTAGTTTTATAAGGCCAACGCGCGTGCATTATCACCTACCCATGGGCCAAGTTTTGGCGCACCTTTTGAGGAGCGAGATGACGTATCTTAACACCTAATAACAACGTCATGCTTCTGTCAAGTTATTTACCGATTGTGACCACTCTTTTTTACTGTTAGTTTACTTTTTTTACCTGACTATTTCTACTATAGCCCTATTTTGATTGTTTACGAGAAAATGATAGTGTTGTATGAATTTCAGTCTCTTATAACTGAACCATGATGTAACTGGGCCAGGAAGAGCATATATTACACTTGTTTCTGAATAGATGTCAGTTTGAAGTCGTCGCCTGTGACGTGTTAGCTGACGATAGTTATAGCACGAGAACAGAACGACGACACAGAGACAAGAAGGACTCGCGCTATAACTGTCGTCATATCATACCAACTAGCCCAAGCTGCCACACACACATCTCAGTGTTAGCTGAATCTTATGTCCTCACCTTTTTGCGCCATTGAACAAGTAAATGTGAAGCTTTACCAATCAACCCATCTCGCCCCTCCTCTCACCCAAGTACGTTCACTTTTCTTTGAACAATACGTGGCAGAACTGGATTGAACACGCTGCTGAAATTATCGGCGCACTGTTAACGGTCATCATTTAAGCCTGTCAGTCCTGGTGACAACGTTGCTTCACAAAGGGGCAAATGTGAGCACAACAAGAAAGCTTCATGAGGAGCGCATTGAAAAGAGATATGCGAGTGGCAATGCGAGAGATGGCCCACCTAGCACGCTTGTGTCTTTCTTTCCCTCCTTTGCAGAATGCATGTCCTTCCTGAAAAAAAAAAGTACTGCAATAAACGTGAACTGTCGACATCGTGTTCAATCGTTACTTCTGCTGTGGCATTACTTTATGACAACTTCATGGCCCAAACAAATAAAAGAAAAGAAAAACTTCTGCAACAGTAGACTTGAAAGAATGCGACATGCACATAACGCATCTGTGCGCCACGGTCTTCTCGATTCTCGTCACAGAACTTTTTTTAATGCTAAGAAGGAATGGTGGACTACCAATTAGCCCGGTCATTTACAATGCTAACATGTAGAATTCCTACAGAGTTATTTTTTTGGGAAAACTTTGGGAGCTCATTGCAACACACATAAACATTTTGAATAAAAAATGACCCCGTATCTGCATGTAATCTGCAAACGTCGTCGAAAGACCATAGTCTTGTGGCACGTCACACGTGAGACATGAGCGCCATCTGGCAGTTCTCTTGAAAAACGGAGCGCATGGCCCTGAGGCAGGTGTGCGCGCCCGTCTCAGAGGTGATAAGGTGTAGAACACAAGGCGACGGGTAGGTGCCACCACCGTCTAGTTTTAGCAAAGCATTGGAAACACTCGCCTGTTCGTGCAAGCGTTGCATAGTCAGCGCAGCGTAATAAGCGCTACGGTCCTTAAAATTGCCTATGTATGCCTTTTCTAGTAAAAGACGCACATGCAGGATAAATAATTGTTGTTGTGGTGCCCCCGACATGCGCAATAATTGATTTTTAATAAAAAAAATGCACAAATATGAACGCTGAAGCTTGAGCAACATTGGTGGGCGCTGTGGATGGGATAGGCGATTTCAAGTACCCGATCCTGTTAAGAATTGACAAACAGACAAACATACAAACAGACAAACAGACAGACAGACAGACAGACAGACAGACAGACCAAAATTTTTGCGTCGAAGGTCCCCAAGAAAGACTGTCGTCTTTAAAAATTTAGGGAGATGTTTATGCTTGCAGCGATAAGAAGTCAGAAGGAATCACGCTGGAGCGAACGGTCGACAAAAAAGAAAAAAAAAGGTACACGTCTTGAAACGAAGACCCTGATGAAAGGTAAGTTCCCTCGTCATTACATTTGTCCCAAAAGAAACTTATGCGTCCTTATAGGGCTAGCTTATGACAAGTCCCGAAATATATAACCATTGAACTTGTCTACCGATAGTGCACCAACTATTTCTAATGAAGAAAAGAAAGCCACGCTGTTCCATATGCATTTGCCTGCAGGCGAGACCTATCTTTCCTCATCAGTCAACTGCATTGACCCCCACCTACCCCGACCCCTCCTACAAAAGCTTCCTGCACTCTACGTTGTGCTATACCATCTCCGGGATCAGTCCACATTAACCTTGGCGAAGCGACGGCATCATGTGAAGTCGCGTTATGTAACTTCGCGGTGACGTCATGATACATCACTGCATGTGACGGATTGCGACATGGTGTCGTCATCGCATAATTTCTTACAACGTTCGTGTTGACGCTGCCGACGGTCACTTTCCGTGTTTGATGAGACATATATAAAGCTTTCACCTTAAAACAAAACGGAAAACAATTCTGTGAACAAGCAACGTACCCAGTGAGCAGGAGTGCGACGTCCCAGTGACCAGGCTGATCCTCGGGAGCGTTCCTCTTTGCTGTGAAGTTGCTGAAACCCTGAAGCAACTTGTCGGCTTCTTCCGATCTCAATAACTCATTCTGCATGTCAAGAGAGAGAGAGAGAGAGAGAATCAACTTTATTGAGCTCGAACATTTGATGCTGCGTGCTTGCACCGGACGGGGTGGTTCCCTTTCGTCGGGACCCATATGTTTCCAGTAAATCCTGGCCCCTGGCCGTCAATGCAAGCTGAATCAGCAGGGTGGGGCTGGACAACAAGTGTACCGTTGGAAGACTAATTTTTGGCCGGTTGGTGGCGAGTCATTCGTGAAAAAAATTCGTGGCGAAAAGCTGTACGAGGAAAACAGGCCGTCTTGTTTGTTCTCAGCGTTTTTCTTTTTTTTTACATCGAAGCTGCTTTTAGTCGACACTCCTCCGGCCGTTGATGGCATGGCGTAGCGCTGGTCACGTGACTGTGACTTGGTAGGAAGGGGAAGGGCTGCTCCGGGCCAATGTGGACGAGCTTCAAGCTTGGCGTAAAGGCAAACCAATCAGAGGCGCGCAAAGACAGGCGAGTGTGAGGCTCAGTGGAAAAGGGTGAGCCAATAAGAGGTGCGCCAACGGGGTGAATGTCGGCTCTCGAGGCTCCCCGAAAAGGGTGAAATAGTGAGAGGCGCGGCAAGATATGTGAGGGTCAGCCTGATGAAAGAGGGCATGAGCTTTGCTGTTTCGATGATGTTCGCAGAGTGGAGCTGGCCGTTTCGGTTCTCCTCGTTTGATTTTAACCCCAGATTTTTTTTTCGAGAAGAGCCATATTTTTGTACGCCAACGTCAGAACGACGTTATCGGCGGAACGTTATATTTCTTATACCAAAATGTATTTTCAGCCTTTCAAAGTCATTTACGTTAAAAAAGTATTACGTTATTTAACAGAAGCACAACATATGAGTTAATGCATGACGCCCGAGTATCGCGTGTCCAAAAGCTAACTCAGAGGGCTGCGTTCTCAACTTTGAAACGCTTTCAGATCCTCTAATGTGTGTCGGGAGTTGTGAAAGCTCTGTCACGTCAAAATTACGTACTGTGCGCCAGAAGAACAGGAAACTGGGGTGCGCTACTCGTCAAACTTCGGCAAATCAGTGGCGGCAGAAATGGTCAGCCCACTTAATGGAGAGGTAAATGAATGGCTCCCCTGAATCCAACCAGTACTCCCATTCATCAAGTGAAGGACATCGAACGTACCGCTCCTTTCTCCAGCAAGCGAAGTTCTGTGATGACAATGTGTAGCGGGCTTTTCAGCCAAGGTGGCTTGTAGAATACCTGCACCTAAAGAAAATAATCGAAATAAAAAGAAACGCAGAAGAAAATGATGTTCGACAAAAAGTCGGGGTCGCTGTTGACGTTCTCTGCAGCAGCACACACCAAACCGTTCCAACACCATACTAGACATTTCCCGACTATATGAAACACATACGAAGATTAGTACGCCAAATGAAATATTTCCTTTGAGGAAGACGAAGTTGTTTATGCTCATGACATCACGCACGCACACTTGGCAATGGATATCGCAATACATTGTCTCAATAGATTTACAACGCAGGCCTGAGAGAGCCTTATTAAAGAGCCCCTATAGACCACTCCGAGTTCAAAGACGAGAGAGTGCCCCCACCCTCCTCCCTTGCGCATGTCTATGCTATACTGACGATGAGTCCTCACCTGTGAAATGATGGTCTTGATGGCGTCCTCTAGACTGCTCGAGGAGCCCAGCGCTTCGGTGAACGAGCTCTTGCAGTCATCATCGTAGAACACTGCCATTTCCAGGGTCAGGCCGGGAGGCTCAAAGTTGAACGCTGTAGGGGTGACAGGACGCCGGAAGAAACGAAAAAAGAAGTAGCGCTCCGTCAGCAACGGAATGTAGCCCCGGGACTTGGAAAGAAGTACTGAGAAGTGGTTCTGGGTTTAGTGTACAAGAGGAAGTCTTCGAGTCAGTAGCCGATGTTTCAACAGTGGGAGGTTTTAAGCGATAAGGACAAAGGAAAAGCCTCTTTTTCCAAAGAAAGCTTGAAAGTCCTGACTGTGGCTTCCATTATTTGTCGTTTGTTGATGTTTTGAAGTATTCAGTGAGTTCCATTTCTGTTCTAAGTTAATTTCCGCGCTAATGAGGGACGTAACATATTACTCATTTTGAATAGTAATTTGCTAATTCAAACTAATTTTACATACGATTTAGAACAAGTGAATTCAAGCAAATTACTCTAATATCTGTAGTATTACGAACCAAAACCACGAAACTATTATGAACCACCATATAGCGGGGGGATCTGGAAATTCCCACCCCCTGGGGTTTTCTAATGTGTCCCTCAGTTTAAGTATTTGTGTCTGTCGCATTTCACCTTCACCGATTACGGGAGAAACCACCTCCATCGATTACGAGTGCAGGAGAAAGGATGAAAACCCTCGACGAGTGGGTCAGCAGCCTGGTACCGTAACCGTTGTACCATTGTGGCGGTCAATAAACTTACTCTTACTCTCCCAATTCCTTCTGACTTATTTACAGCGAGTCCGCTTACTTTGTGGAAATAAAAATAGACCAAAAAGAAAGAAAAAAAGTGCCGCCATATCCACGAAGTGAATGATGATGAGTGGGCGAAGCTCTGGAGGAAAACCTGGTAAACCATGAATCTTCCGTACATTTTGCCTACTCGATTTTATTACAATGCTCCCCCTAGCGTACGTCACCGCACTAAATCGAACGATTGCCTTCCACCAATGACACGTGCCATATGTGACATCATTCCTATTTTATAACATCTCGCATCTTTCATCATCAACTACAAGTACCACCGTCTAGTTTATAACATCTTGCATCTTTTCATCATCAGCTACAGGTCCCGCCATCTAGTGAGCACTGAAAGAACTAAACGAGAGGTGGCTACATGCAGGAGACGGTGCCGCCATCTAGTGAACACTGCAAGAACTAAATGAGAGGAGGCGACATACGGGAGACGGTACCGCCATCTATTGGACACTGCAAGAACTAAACGAGAGGTGGCTACATACAGGGGACGCACAGCCCACGCCTTAAGGAGCTTCGCCCCTAAAAGGTGACAAAGACAGGGTCATCACAGTGCCAAACGTCAAGTAGGGCAAGTCGAACAGATATCTTAGAGGTCACAGCGCGGATTTGCTGCAAATAAACGGTTCATATGTTGTGTACGTGGTTAGGCACAAATTATAAACTTTTTTGGCAAATTAATTTCGCTGTAATTGTGTTACTTTTGAAAGATAATAGCAATGTAATGTGACCACTTTCATCCGCATGCAATTCGTGATGTAATTTACCATTATATACGAGTAATTTTGCGATCTCTAATGGGAGGAGAGATAAGTGCTCACCTTTTAAAACTTCCGCGTCGGACATTTCACTCTCGGGCCGCGGTTGAGAAGCGGTCGCGTGTTGGGGACGGCTATGGTCCTCTTTCGTCGAATCGGGTTGGGGCGGGCAGTCTTTCTTACCAGGCGCTTGAGTGTGTCCTGCCTTAGCGTCGTCAGGTCGCACGGTTCCTTCGTTTCCAGTCTTCGAGTCGTTCTGATTCCCTTCGGGTGGGCCCGGAAACTTGAACGCGTTAATAACCGATCCCGAGGAGACCGGAGGAACCTCAGCGCCCTCTGGTTGAGTCGGCTGGTCCGAAGGAACGGAGTCGTTGGGTGAAACTTCATTGCCCGCCTGATCGGGCCAGAATTCCGCGGTGCTCTCATCATGAGGTTCGGGGACATGCTCTTCGGTAGGTGGCTCAGATTCAGGCTTCAAAGTCGTCTCCGTAGTCGCCTTGTCTACCGGCCAGTCTAAGGGAACGTCCAGAGTCCATGCGGTGGGGTTTTCAACAGGGTTCTCTGTAGGGTGGACGGACGTTGTTTCCGCGAACTTGGGTTCTAGTCCTTCTTCTACTGGCTTAAGCGGCGGCTTTCTCTTACGCTTCGGCTTCATCTTGAATACTTTCTTTTTATGAATGACGACCGGCACGTCAACGTGACCCGTGCCAGAACTCAGGTGAGAGTTCCACAGGTTGGTCAGAACTGGCATCCAGTGCAACCGGCTGAAGTGGGGCAAGGGCCATTCGAAGCTGTCGGATATCGGGTGAACACCGTTTGGTTCTGCATAAGTTAAGATTTGAAGTTACAGTTGGTTATGGGGTCACTTCAGGTTATTTGAGGTTATGATCGCTAAGGAGATCTGATCGCAACGAGCATTTTTATTTATTCATTCATGCATCCTACTTCGAGGAGACATTTCACGAGGGATCAACAAACTGAAAAAAAAAAAATGACTGGCCAGGTTAGATTTATTAACTTGAAAGATGTTCTTCAATCCTACCTCTGAAACCAGAAACGTAGGTAATGAGGACGATTCCAGAAGGAATTGTATTCTATTTTCCGACAGTTGCAGACAAAATTAACGTTTCGTGGGCATGTAGCAGATGCACATCATTTCGCGGGAAATGGCAAGAACTATCCGCGCGAATAGTGATTTCGTCTTCCGAAGAAAGCATATAAAGAATCTTTGAAAAAATTATATAAAACGAGCACTCTTGCGGTGAGAAGTGCGTAAGGGGAGGCACAACAGGCATTTTAGAATATATGCACTTGTCTATTTTAGACCATATGCAGAGCGCGGTTCTGGATCGCTTTAAGAGACGTACTTGATGGTTGTACTATATAATCATCATCATCATCATCATCATCATCATCATCATCATCATCATCATCATCATCATTGTCGTCGTCGTCGTCGTCCTGGCTACACACACTGCAGGACAAAGGCCTCTTCCATGTTCCGCCTGTGAACGCAGTCCTGTGATTGCTGCTGCCAGTTTATACCCAGAAACTGCCTAATCTCATCTACCCACCTAATTTTCTGTCTCCCGCTCACCCACTTGCTTTCTCTGGGAATCCAGTCAGTTGCCCTTACTGATCGGAGGTTATCCTGCCTACGCGCTACTTGCCCAGCCCATGTCCATTTATTCTTAATTTCAACGGCGATACTCTTAACCACTGTTTGTTCCCTGACCCACTCTGCTCGCTACTTGTGTCTTAGGGTTACACCTGTTATTTTCTTTTCCATCACTCGCTGCGTCGTCCTCCATTTAAGCTGAACCCTCTTTGCAAGCCTCCAGGTTTCTGCTGCGCACGTACCTACCAACAAGATTCAGCTGTTATGTACCTTCCTCTTATCGATAGAGGCAATCTACCAGTCATAATTTCAGCCTGCTTGCCGAATGTGCTCCACCCCATTCTTATTCTTCCAGTTACTTCAATCTCGTGGTTCGGCTCCGCGGTTACTGTCTGTCCCAAGCAGACGTACTCGTTTACAACTTCAAGTGCACTGCTACCTATCTCGAAGCGCTGTTCTCATCCGAGGATGTTCTACATTACTTTAGCTTTCTACAAACTAATTGTAAGGCCTCAGATTATTTTAAGACCTCTGTTCAGTAATCAATAATTGTACTTCGTTCCTTAAGTTACTGAGGTATGCAATGTTATCGACAAAGCCCAGGTTAATAAGGTACTCTCCATTAACTCCTATCCGTAACTCTTCCCGTTTTAGGCCTTTGAAAACGTTCTGTAAGCACGCGGTAAATAGCATTGGGGAGAATGTGTCCCCCTGCCTTACACCCTTCTTGATTGGTATTCTGTCGCTTTCTTCATGGAGCACTATGGTGACAGTTGGCTCTCTGTAGATTTCTTCCAGGATGTTTATATATGCTTCGTCAACACCTTGTTTCCACAGTGTCTGCATGACTGCTGATATCTTTACTGAATCAGATGCCATCTCGCAATCTATAAAGGCTATGTATATAAAGTGGTTGGGTGTGTTCTTAGCCTTTCTCTAGCACATAATTGTGGTGGATTGTTGAATAGCCTGTTCGAAATCATGCTTGATCCTTTGGTTGATTTCATTATAATGTTGTCTTAATTCTCTTAGCAACTACCCTCCAAAGAGCTTGTATACTACAGAGAGAAAGCTGATCAGCCTGTAACACTTCAAGTCCTTTTCGTCCCCTTTCTCACGAATTAAGATGATGTTAGCATTCTTCCAAGATTCTGGTACCTTCCCCGTGAGAAGATACCTCGTAGTCCTATATAGTGTAGGCATTTTCTAGTTTAAATAGGGCTTACATTTTGTATGGTGATAGTCCGACTACAGGAGATGATGATGGTAAGTTACGGCGTAGATAACGAGGTAAGTGGTTGTACTTAATCAGTTGTTTAATATGATGGGTGCCAGACAAATCGCTAGATACTCCTACATATTTAAAAATCTTGCACTGAGTTAAGTTAAATTGTTAGGTGCCAAGTCAAAATTCTTGTATGGTTAAGCAATATAAAAGTGATGGGATGCTTATATTTTAGGATAGAGCCCAGAAATATGAGAACGTATATTTCGCACAGCCCAACCTAATATATTGTTCTATAGAGGCTGCACTGCAGATGATGTGAGCCACTGATGCTTCTGAAAGCTAAACGATGGTGGTTTGTATAACAATCCGTCATGTCTCAATCAGAAAACAAGGACAATTAAAAACAAAAAAAGTGTCGTGAAGACTACACATCCTCCAAGAATCAAGTGATATTGGCTGAAAAAAAAACTAATAATTGTGCATACACAGAAATACGCACTGCAACATTGAATAAATAAACTGCTTAACATCAAAACTTAAAAAAGTGTGTTTACACTACAAAATGCCCGTATCTTCATTATGTTGCAAGTGCATAAAAAGCAGCTGTGTTATCATTTCTCTGTTCACACTAAGTTACGTTCAACCACCACCGCGGTGCTCGTGTACACGCTTGAACTTACTCAGCGCTCAATTCAGCAACGCGTAAACTGTAATGTACGTACAAGATGACCTAGTTCGGGGATGAAAAATTCAGCGACAAGTTCAGCCAGAAATGTCATCCGAGGAAGACAACAATCCCTCCCTCCCACCACCACCAATGATGGACGCTCGTGCGTGTATTTGCATATTGTCGAGCACATAGATACGAAAAAAAAAATGTTAAAAAAATTTGGAGGGGGCGGGGCAAAGATGAACCATTAAAGTCATACCCTTGCTATGCCACTTGGCAGTGGTGCTGTGCCCGCCACGGCACAGCAAAACAGTCTTTAAAACGTTTTCTTTTTTGTGTAGGAAATAAAATTTATTTCTCATAAAAACGTACGATTATGCTGCACGGCAAAACTATAGTTTTTTTGGGGCGTTAACCAATCATCAACGACTCGTAGTTTTCCATTCACTCAAGATGATTGTGATTAATATGACGGCCTTCAGCGGCACCTCTTTTGAAACGTGATGATGACAGGTGACCCCTTCAAGCCGTCCCTTATAACCAGGTGCATTTTGGTCTAGTGTCCTATATCTTTCAGACTCTTATTTGTCTCCTTACAAAGCTGTTTTGTTACAGTGACCTCTGCTAACTGTAACGACCCTTCATATATCAACCTCGTCCCAGCTCTTAGCTTCTCACACGTGTCCCAACCACTCAATAAAAACGAACCACGACCATATTAAGCACAGAGCCACTCTCCGATTGAAGGGTAACAGTATGACTGCTAAGGGTTACGTCATCTGTCTATAAGGCGGAAATAACGGCTTCTGTCGATGGTGGCGGTTCTATTCATCATCAATATTGAAAGAAGCTTGAAGCGAAGAGAGCGTTTCAGGTATATGCCGCTGACTACAGCGAAGTATGAAGTATACGGGAACACCGTACGTACCTGACCCCGACAGCGGCAGGATTGGGTTGGTTGCCCCAGGTGCATCGTTGAGAGTACCGTCGTCGTACAGTCCAGTGAGTGCACCCACTCTAAGTTTGTTCCGGAAGCCTCGGCTTAGGGGTCCCGTCTGCCTCCAGGGAGCGCGACCGCGGTTGTGTCCTCTCACGAGCGGGATGTAGGGCAAGATCATGGCGTCCCTGTGGTGCGGCGGTCTCCACAGCGGCGGCGGCAATGTCGGCGGAGGCCTCATGAAGAGCGCTGCCAGCCGTTAAGACAATAAAATGCCCGTGTAAAACAAAGCTGTGAGCATTGAGTCGAATGACAGAAAAAAAAGACGACTCTTTCAATGTATACTGAGGAATGGCTGGTTTAAAAATACGCTAAGAAAATAGAGTGGGCATTCTCACGAACTTATGTTAAACAGACCCTGAAACACTATTTTAAGTAACCATGGAATATGAATTCACTGGAAGAGCTTATTGCCTCACGAATTCAACACAGCAAAAATTTTAACAATCCGTCTAGTACGAGCGGAGTTAAAAAGATTTGTCACACGCTGCAATCGCATTCTCTCTTCTCTCGTCCCGATGAAAGCGCTGGGAGCTAAGCAGGGAGGGATGGCAGGGAGGGATGGCAGGGCCACAGAGAAACGTCACGCGAACTCCGTGACCTTGAGCACCTTTTTTTTTTTTCTTCGAACGCGTGCTTTTTTCAATATGACCACGCGCCCACACGTGGACAAGTGGCGGGCTCCCTCGCCAATCTCTGTAACTAGTGAGCGCGCCATGTTCAAATCACCCAACGGCTGATAGATGGGCTTGCTACGTGTTATTTTTGGGTATATTGCGTGATTCATCGAGAGAAGAGAAAGCAATTTTTAGCTGACTTTGATAATTTATTGTGAATCCCAGGCCACGCGCTGCGCTATAATATTTGGCTCGCGTGTTGTCGGGAGCCTCTACTACCGATCGCCAGCGTTTTCTGACCATGCTATAAAGTGTTGGAGGGCCCCTTTAAAACGCCTTAAGTGCCTCTTCAAACACGAACTGTTTACAAAGACAGGCGCTTTGCAATACGTTGGATAAACTAGACGACCAAACTCTTTCGGAAGAACGAATCCTGCGCAATCGACCAGACCTAACGTCTCAAAAGAAGGCTGTGCAAGTGACCTCTCAGAACAACTTTGATCTGAACGTCCTACGTGTATGTCCATGCGTGTGTGTCTGTCTTTTTTTTGCACTTTCATTTATTTATCTCTTTCTCTGTCGTTTCTGCAACCCATACTGACATTACTCGATCGTATTTGAACAACTAGAGGGCTCACCGTCATCAGCGAAGACAATCTAACCCTTAGCCACCCTCGCTGCGTTAAACCGGAGCCTCCTAGGAGGCTGTCATTTAACGAGCTCTCAAGTCGACAGCTGCTGTTGAAAACACGGACTACTTTCCCGCAAACCTTTGTTGTATGTACAATATACGGGAAAGTGATAGCCTATGCCAGCATTTCTGAACTCAGAATGCCCTCCCTCGCTCCGAAATGAGCAAAGTAAAAAGTTGGGCGCTAGTTTTTGGTTCATAAGAGGCAGATGGGCACTAAAATACGGCGCACAAGGAAAGAAGGACACAGACGACGCGCTACTAACAACAGATATATTTTTTATTAGCGCGATAGGGTTAAAGAGCTCGTGTCACAGAAAACCCGCCGCCGGCGTCGGCCCCGTTGGTTGTGAGCGAAAAATCGTCTGTGTGTCTGTGGCCTAAATATCAAGTTACCGAGGTAGCCGCGGGAGGCCGCTACTTGTCTACGCACGCGCGCGCGATCGCACTGAAAAAGCCGCGCATTCGAAAAGTGCTCAAGGTCACGAGGCGTGGTAGTTTCTTTGCCCTGCCACCCCTCCCTGCTTAGCTTCCGGCGCTTTCGTCGGGACGAGAGAAGAGATAATGCAATTACCGCATGGGACAAATCTTTCTAACTTCACTCGCACTGGACGGATTCTTAGAATTTTTGTGGCGTTGAATTCGTGAGGCAATAAGCTCTTCTAGTGAACTCATTTCATGGGTACTTGAAACAGTGTTTTATGGCCCATTTAACGCATTTTGTTCGTCAGGTGTCACGACAAAAATGAGCCCAGTCGGCGATAATAGCGCGCGCTGGTCCAGTCTACTCGTGCGTGTTTGTGTGCATGCATGTGTATGTAACAAAACATATGAATGAGTATGCATTTAGCAGTTGGAGAGTGCACTAGGAGCCGGATTTCGCTATCGCGTTCAACTCTTAAAGGCGAAGCTTAAGGGCCCGCCAGCTGTTTAAAGGTTTAAATCCCCATGCAAGTATATCATATCCAGCGAGCCGATAAAAGACGCAAAATATTACGCTCAGCATGCCAACGTCAAGTGACGTTCTGGAAAAATTATCTCCCGCTCCTGCAAACCGAGAGAGGGGTTAATGATGCTTCTTGTCCCTCTTTCTGTCCTATATCCTTTTCCCAGTGCGCCATATTTTCGCGCTCCTTTGTTTATGAGAAATGAGGTAAGTTTGGTCTTCACCCAGGGCTGTCGCTTCAGTGGGAGCAGCCGTGTTTTTTCGACGCAAGTCATTTGGGCCACGCTTATAGGGGCTTCCGCTGAATTCGAGCAAAAGCGGCCACAACGCAAAGTCCAAACGCTGATGGTGTCTCGTGCAGGCGCGGTGGCCGCTTAGATATTTCTTTGAGTCCCCAAAACCTTGCGGGACCTGTACTCAAAAGTTGACATTGTCATCCACTCTCTGAGGACGAAAAAAAAAAAAACTGCAACCTTAATTGTGTCGTGTTCTGCGTGCTTGTGCTGTAAGAGTCATTCGCGGAACTTGATATTGATGTCACGGCTGAGGGGTGCGAAGAGAGAGAGAAAAAAAATAGGGCTAACTTCCTGTAACAACGCAATAACGGCGTCGAATTCGGTGTGAGCTGTGTGGCTTTCACGCCGACATCGTAAACATCCACGGCCGCTTACATTCGTAAAATACGACCCACGGGGCCTTTTCGGATGCGTGACTGCGCAGATGGTCCGAAATACGCGGACGCTGATCTGTCGTAGCAACACCGGCCGCAGGTGTTCGCGCATGCGTCGCCCGCTCCGGCTATTTACGCAACGCCGGCACGAGATACGAGCGGATAGAGAAGGTAGAGTAAACACTTCGACATGTCTTCTGCTGTCCATTTCGCCGTTGTGAATACAATATACCGTGCCGGAGACATGCCACAACTTAGAGATACGGAGAGATCACTCCGGGATTTACTGGTCAACACATTGTCATGCTGAAATAACAGTATGAGCAATGAGCATGCATCCCACATCCAACCCCACAGCCCTATTACTCAGTTTTCCCCGCGACACCGCTTCAGCAAGAGAGCCCTGGTCTCTCCAACATGGGTCATGCCATACCAACTAGCCCAAGCTGCCACACATGGGGTAGGAGGCTGCCTAAAATCGCTACTGACACCTTCCCCGCCCAAACCCCTCCCCAATGTTTTTTCTCACTTTTACCACAAATACGAGCAGTGCGACTACGAGCTTTGGGAAAGAACAGTGACCCGCTGTAGCCTCCGACCTCGACGATCAACAAAGGTGCGTCGCGAGGGCCCAGGACGCAGCCCGAGCTCAAGGAATCTGGGAATAATTATTAAGGACGCCCATCCCTGGCTGCCTTGTAAATAAGATTGTTCTCTCGCTCTTCTGAGCGAAGCGCTGTGCTTTCTGCCAAGCTACACAACGAAAGCGTTAGTTGTCGGCACTGCGGACAAGATTATCGAACGAACTTACTGTGGATGAAGTGCTGCTTGCCTTTGGCGGATTTTCCGGCCGGCTTGATGCTCTCGTAGAACGAACCCTCGCCTGGAGAAAAGAAAGGGTAAGATGTGGTCACGTGTCAACATCATCGGGTTGTAATTAAATGAACACAATGTCACCAGAACCGCGGAACTCAGGCTGGGTTGACGATCTCACTGAAATTAGCCAACAGGATTCGTCAACGATGCGACCAGCACAGATACTGGCTGAAGGTTTTTCTTACGAGAAATTCCGAAGCAAGATGGCTTTGGGAATGTGTACCAAGTTCCGAAAATCTTTTCAGGTGCAGTATGTGGTCTTTGCTGTCGCTATTGGTATCAACAGCATCAGAATTGGTGGAATGATTTTTTTTCTTACAAGCAATCGTATAGCCCAACCAATTTTCTGCAAGCCATGGTACAAGAAATAAAGCAACTCCTCTGGCATGAATGAAACGTCAAGGTGTTGTATGTAACGAACGTATATCTAGCGAAAAAAAAATGAAAGAAAAAGGCAGCTTGCGTTAAGCACTAAGCCACGCAAACCTTGACAGAGCGAAACGGAACGATTCTGAGGACTAATGTGGTTACTTCTAGGGTGCTTCTAGGCCTTGGCCAGGTGATGAGGTTGTTTCTAGATCACTACTAGGTCGTTGCTGTACTCCAGCTAGATGCATACGGCGTTCCAACCAAGTCCAAGGAAGTGCGATAGAGGTGCCATTCAATCCCGGACCTATCGAGTAGAAAGCGGGGAATTCTAATTCTGCAATGCTTCGGTGCAGCCACGCGCAACTTTTAAAACGACGGCAGATAAAAGACTACCGATAGCAGCGCCCCAAGCGGCTTGACCCTGTTTGGGCTTGCACTTAATGGTCGCGAACCAGCACGCGCTCGCTGCGCCCTCTTATGCTTCGCTTGCACGACACATGGTACGCCTCTTCTTTCCCTCTGCGTGAATGAAACCACGCAACATCCCGCAACAGCTAATGCAAGACACGTTCCCGCCAAAAACCACGTGGCGGCTCGTGATGCGACTAAAGTGGCAACATCCCGCAACTGGTAGCCACGTGACATGTATAGCCAGGTCTAGCCAAGGGTAGCCGTACTCTGTGCTACCAGAGTTCTTCAACATTTTGAAGGGCTCTGGTGCTATTAGCAAAATCTCGTCATCTTTAGCAAAAGCTTGGCCTTACTGGCGAGTTAGTTGTATCATTAGTTCCGCTGATGGCAGTGGCTTTGCGCCCCTAGTGCGAGAAAGACAAAATAAATATTGCGATATCGTTAAACTGTACTAGTAACGCATCATTAATGCAAAAATACACGCATCTTCATAAGTGAAAAAATACACGCATCTCCGTGAGTTGATAGAACAAATAATTATAATTTCACATGAACAATTTTTAGCCCATCTCCACAGTGTGGGTACGAGCCGTATGAGAAGAAGCACCATGACTACAATCATCATTAGTTTTAACTCACTTGGGATGGATTGTTGCGTGTGTCTTTCCGAATCGACCGTCGGCTGGATGGTTTCGTAGTACAAAGCTTCCACTGCAAAAGTGCAAAAACGAAACAAAAAAAATATTTTTGCTTAGAAGCTGCTGCTGCTGAGGGCCACTATCCAAACTTCATGAAGTGAAAACACTGAAGCGATGACACATAAATCTATTCAAAACGGAGTTCGTAAAACATTTCTTATAGATTACAGAAGAGTTCCAGCCTATATGCCGCGAACGTACTAAGTATAAAGAACCCCTAAACCACTTTCAGTTTGACGAAAAATGTATGCTTTCTTTCTCGCACTCACTATCCTTCCTAACAATGCTATTCTTCTTCCTTTTTTTTTCATAAAATACGTGGTCAGTGCAAGGGCTAAGCCTCGAACGCATTAGAATTTCGCACTTTTCTCGTATAGGTTGTTATCTCAACTTGCACAGACGAAAGCTAAGAAAAAAAAATTGCCCTGCATCTGCATGTCTCACTGCAAATGTCGTCGAAAGACGATAGTCTTGCGTGTGGAGAGAGTGAACAAAACATTTATTTGATATTCTGCGCGAGAAAATTGGTTATTTGTATTCTGGAAGCGCTGCGTTAGAGAGTCTTTATCCGTGCAGTGAAGGCTAGTGACCGCATCAACTCACGTTAGACACGAGCGCCATCTGGCAGTTATCTTCGAAAACTAAGCATCTTTCTCCGCACGCCCGCGGAGAAAGATGCAAGCCTGTCTCGGAAGCGACAAGGAGTAGTACGCAATATGACAGATAGGTGCGACCACCATGTCGTCTTAGCAACGCGTTGAAAACGCTTCCCCTTTTGAGCATCGCGTTGCATTGTCAGCGCAGCGTGATAAACGCTACGGTCCTTAGAATTACTTGTGTGTACCTTCTCTAATATAAAGGCACACATACAAAACATTCATTGATTTGTAGGGTTTAACGTCCCAAAACCACCATATGATTATGAGAGACGCTGTAGTGGAGGGCTCCGGAAATTTCGGCCACCTGGGGTTCTTTAACGTGCACCCAAATCTGAGCACATGGGCCTACAACATGTCCGCCTCCCACATAAAAAACATCGACGTGTTGTTATGGTGCCTCAGATATGCACCATGATTGCTTTTTAACTGACACTCACACAAGTATGAACGCTGAAACTTGAGCAATATTTTTGTTTGAGGTATCGTTTGATCACTTTGGGGACATAAAGGGGATCGTTACCGCGGACAAACAGACAATTGTACAGACAGACAGACCAAACTTTTGGCGGCGAAGGTCCCTAAAAAAGTCTATCATCTTTAAAAAAAAAGCAGTGAAACAAGTTGAACACGCACGATACTCGTGATCCAAGGCGAGGCAAAGCGGGCGTGGCAAATGAAATTATTGGAGGAATTTCTTAACAGATACTTCTCGAACCAATCGACAGCTTGTTTCCTTACAACGCGTGAACAGGCTGATTACGTCAATAATTGTGCTCAAAAGACAGGACACACAATGAGAGTATAACGCGTTTTTTGTTTCCAATTTCAGAACATGGGTGCTTTAATCGATGAACTTTGCTACAGCTCAGTTATATTGCTATTTGTAAAAGACTTTGTGATCCCGTATCAGCATCTAATAATGCCCGCCTTCACGTTTTCCAGTTGTTGATTTTCGCCATGTTTTCTCTACACGCTGACTAGTCTGTCAAAACGAAAGAGATTGACTTCGCATGCAACCAAGGTGTCAGAACGAAATGCTTTTTGTTTCGGTTTTAGTTTCATCCAATCAAAAAAAGTTTCAAACTTTTTTGTTCCGGAACGTAAAAAAAATGTTGTGTAACGGTACGTAACAGTTTTTATTTGTGTGCAAGATTTGAAGTTATACTAACGATAGCACTCCTCTTAGGAAAGTTGGACACGGTAAAACGCATTCTTCGAAGAATCAGAAGTATAACTGTGCAACAAATTTATATGAAGTAGCACGAACAAGTATTGTTCAAAGTATTTGTTTTCTCAAGTCCGCGACGACTTTTTTCGAGCAGGCTAATCGTTTTTTGTCAAGGAAGTGATCATTATATCTCAAAAGCAGCACATCATCATCATGATGATGATGATCATCATCGTCATCATCGCACTCTAATGTGTGGGACTACTGTTCTGATAAAATATAAACCAGCGCTGCGAATGCCCTCTTCACAGTGGTCAGCGTGACAGACGAATGTCCACTAACATTGATATACGCAGCTCTCGTCGCCGCTGTTCTCGATTTTCAGACAATGTCATCACATCTTTAAAACTTAAGAACCCTTGTCTGAAAAGCACGCTATAACTTCATTGTGAGGAATGAATTATTCTTTACGTTGCATGAACTCGGAAGTTTTAAATCACCAAGCTTTTTTACGAACCAAAAAGCGATTAAAAAATTCCGGTTTCCCTCCAGAACGAATAATATGCAACGTTTCGGATACGTTTCTGTTCCGGTCAAAAATATTGTAATATAATTGGCGCAACTTTGTACTGTAACGAAACACTCACACATTCACACACTCTTCCACAAGAATGGAAGATTGTGCGAATGTGTGAGTGTTTTGTGAGAGTACAAAGCTGCGCCAAAATTATTACAATAAGACGAGTATATAACCAACCATCACAACAACTTTTATCGATGAAAGATATTATTTTCTATTTCTTGGAATTAATTTTTTTTCCCGTTTTCGGTTTTCGTTTCATTCCGACACACTGCATGGTACTTTACACACACACACACACACACACACACACACACACACACACACACACACACACACACACACACACACACACACACACACACACACACACACACACACACACACACACACACACACACACAAATTAATGACTTCAAAAGAGCATCGTGCAGTTTCATGGCTTAAGGTTTGAGGGTAACTGTTTACCGGCGACGCTCCAGTCTTCATTTTAATTGCTCATGCGCAGTTACATATCAAGAAGGAGTTTCACTTTACGCGGGTAACATGCATATACGAGCATCATTAATTTCACACCAGAGTAAGCACGTGTAACTGTTTACCGCTGAAGCAGCTGCCACATTTTAATCGTATATAAAGAGCTTGCACTATATGCGGGCACTTGAAAGCACGTTTTCTAAAATGTATTTGGGTGTAATAAAAAAAAAATGTGCCTTGCCTACCTGGAATGTTTTCGTCATCGAATAGTCCATCAGCCGCCTTGCGATGCTGCAAGATTGGGCAGTAGAAGCAGCGTGTATTTGTTAGGTCTTGATATAATAAAAAAAGACAAAAAGAAAGACAAACAAAAAATAGGTACGGCTGGTAACGCTCGAATAATATACACAAGTGACCGCAAAATAATATCTGGCGTTTTGCTTTCAGAAACCACGACATCATTATGGGAGCGCCATAGAGGAGGGCTTCGGAAATTTCGACCCGCTGGTGTTGTTTAACGCGCACCTTATAAAGCTCAGTACACGGACCTCCACCATTTCGCCGTCGTCTAATCGTGACCGCCCCGGCCAGAATCGAACCCACGACCTTCGGGTTAGCAGCCGAACACCCTAGCCACTGTTCCACGGAGGCGGACGAAGTGCCAGCACTGTCTGCGATTGGAGAGACTGAAGAAATTCAAGTTTATTCATGAGATGCCCAACGAGATCTCTAGATTTTTCCCTAACATAATTAAGTTTGGAGCAAAGAAGTGTATTGCAAGTTATCATTATAGTAGCGCAACTATCGAAACGCATGTTGCGCCTGATTAACCTGTCAGCGTCTTACAAGCGCTATGATAGCATCAAGGTGTAAGGTCCATGATATATCAGAAGATAAATGAACTCTTACTCTCAGATACCTTATGTTAGATAGATTTTTAATTGTCTTAATATTCAATGTTCAGCGATTAGTTCTAAGGCTTAATTCTGTTGTGAATGAGAGAGTCTTATCTTTGATTATGTGACTTCTATCGGGTAGACCTGGCAACATTTGTGTTTAGATTGTTCTGCAAGTTATCTTCCCTGTCAGCATCGTTCCTGTTAGCATTATGACACTGTTTTGTTAAGTAATGTCGATTAGCCGAATTTTTCTTGTTTGCGTGGAGAGCCTTCCAAGGTCTTTGCGCACTCCTCCCGATTTTTATCAGGCGCTCCGCTGCACTATCATCTTGCAGCTTGGCCCTCTGCCGGGAAAGGTTTCTTGAGCCTTGGCGTAGAAAAATACTGGTGTAATTAACACAAATAATTGTGTCTTGTGAGACCAGCCACTCGGTGAATCTTATTGGCACAAAAGGGAAGTAATTTTCTCTAGCGTAGTGCATGACTGCAGATGAAACATTGTGCTCATGTAGTTTGCGGCCGATATCAGTTAGAAAGACTGGCCGGTAGTTAGTTGAGTCAGAGTGAGTAAATATTATGGATTACACGGGCTAGCTTCCAGCTGTCGGGCACAGCCTGTGACCAAGGGACTGTTGTAAGACAGCACCTAATTCATGAAATAATTCTTGCTTCTGTATTCCATTTTAAGCAGCCTCAGCTATATCTCGTCAGGCCCTGGTACAGAATTCGAAGGGCGATCGATGGCGGCTGCGATGCCATCGGAAGTGATAAGTACATATATTCCATATCTGAAATTAAGGAAGTAACGGGTAGGATAGACGACATCAGAATTTAACCTGTAAACACGAAGCTAAAGAAATTGTCGGATTCTGTTGCTGCGTCTGACGGGAAAAGATTGTTTTCCGTCGTTCGCTGTTGATATGAGGGATTTGCAAAGGTATAATTTAGATTTACTGCTTTCCAAAACCTCGTTCGACACGTGTACGCAAGAAAAAAAAATAAATTGTGCGAGCGAATACGGCTACAGCTATGGTGTAGTATTTACTTAAAATTTTCAGCTATATGGACGCGATTCTTATTTTTTTTCTTTTTTTTTACAGCAGATGAAATGAAAACTTCCTTTTGCAAAATCGCTTTTGTCATTTCGTTGCTTTCCGAGCTTAAGATTCAACTGTGTTCTTAAACAACACAATCCGCCTCGGTGGCACAGCGACTACATGGTGCCCAGCTGCTGACCCAAAAGGTCGCGGGTTCGATTCCGTGCGCGGCGGTCGCATTTCAATGGAGTCGAAAAGGTAGAGGCCCGTGTACCTGTGTGATGTCAGTGCACGTCAAAGAATGACAAGTGGTCAAAATTTTAGGAGCCAGCCACTGCGGCGTCTCTCATATTCACATCTTGGTGACGGGACGTCTATAAAATTCCAGATATTATAACTAAACAACGGAATTATGTTTAGGTCTGCAGTATTATTATTATTATTATTATTATTATTATTTGTATACACAGATACACAAGGACACAGAGGAAACAAAGATTAGAGGGAAGAAAGAGGAAAGAAGATGAGGAAAGAAAAAAAAGACGAAGACTTCAATGAGTACGAGTAAAAACATAAAAAAATATAAAAGAAAGACTGTCTATAAACGGGTGACCAGGTCCGTTTGGTTCATAAATGTAAGAAGAGCTCGGTGGGCCTGGTCGCGTCGGGAAGCGCTACCACTCGGAAAGAGGTAGGCATCTCGGGTCACGCACCTAAGTCTTAGGAATTAATATACCTTAATCAGCAAAGACCGCTGCGTAGGAAATGTGTGACAGTGCACAACGAGACTAGCTGATATACAAAATCATCCATCATTGTTTAACAGGCCTGTAAGCCCGTAGCGGAGATGAGATCGTACGAGTGTAATTTCTATACAGTGTGACAAAAAGTAAAAAAACATCGATATGTGGGGTTTAACGTCCCAAAACCACCATTTGATTATGAGAAACGCCGTAGTGGAGGGCTCCGGAAATTTCGACCACCTGGGGTTCTTTAACGTGCACCCAAATCTGAGCACCCGGGCCTACAACATTTCCGCCTCTATCGGAAATGCAGCCGCCGTAGCCGGGATTCGAACCCACGACCTGCGGGTCGGCAGCCGAGTACCTTAGCCACTAGACCACCGCGGCGGGGCAAAAAAAAAAGAAAGAAAAACAAGATAGACGCAAGAACGCCGACGGTATCGTCAACACTCGATAACCAAAGGGGCTGCCGGAACCACATCGGAAGGCCATCATGGTCGCGCTGAACCTTAAAAAGATAATAATAGCAATTTTTGGGGGCTTAATGTCTCGAAAGTGCTATATGACTATGAGGGACGCCGCAGTGGAGGGTTCTGCAAGTTTCGACCCTAGCTGAGTTCTTCAACGTGCTCCTAAACCTAAGTACGCGGGCATTCTCACCTTCATTGAAAGTACGACCTGAGTTGCTGGGGAATTGATACCGCGGAATACTGATGGGTATAGTCTAGCAACATAACCAATAGACCATAGTGGCGTGACCTCATAAAGCTGGCACGTGTGTTTTCAAAAAAGTTATCGCACATCTGATTACATATAGCTTCAATAGTGAATCATGACGAGAATAGTGCGTAAGCATAGGGACGCTTGCTTTGGGTAATAAACTGCTGCGAGTTCGTTACAGCGTAGTAATTTATTATGGGAAGCATCTGACGCTGATCGCTTCATATCTAGACAGACCTTCCTAGTCGGGAACGTGTCTGCGGATCCGGCAATGTGTTTACAAGGATTCGCGACCAACGTCATGGTTAAGATACTCTTCGGGTGAAGCGCAAGGAAGATCTGGTCCAATTAGTTGCTATTTTTAGCCAGTGCCTGGTGCATTCACGTTCGCACTGTCACCAATACTTACCGAAGCCGGGAAAACGAATCCTGCCGACGCAACTCGCGTGCAATGCGCCGCGAAAAGCGCCGCCAACAACCACAATCTATCCATATCCAACAGTCTGGAAGACAACATCACTGGCGTTGTTCTCATTCAACCTGTGCTTTGCGCGGGGCCCACACCGGGAATAAACACATGTAATGATCACGTCGTCCGCCACATCATGGACTGCGCAGGTGCCCGCACAAGCGCTCAGTCGCTCCACCGACGTCAACGCAAGCTCTCCGAAACAACGCCAGCAGCAAGCTGGCCGTGATCAGAGCGTGTCACTTCGATCCAGGGCCATGCACTTCACGTCACGCGCACTCACGTTCACGTCGTCATAAGGCCGGTACACGTACGTCTCACACGTCATAGCCGATGTCTGCCGAAAATCGGCAAGCCAGGCGCATAGTCTTACTTTCCGCGATCCTGGAAAAGGTCGCGAAGTGGCCGGTAGCACGGTTGTCCTTGGCACCCAAGATCGACCTCGAGGACCCCCGTTCGGAGTACTCAAGAGCAAACCTTACGTCCGAAGTGGATGCAGATGTTTCTGAGTGACGAACGACGCACAGTCCTGGAAGGACACTCAGGCACAGTCTACGATGGAAACTTGGAAGAGCAGCTTTAAAGCACACGCGCTTTTCTATTAGTTAACACGGCGAGCAATAAAGCGGTGAAAAGTGGAAAAGCCAGGTGTTTCTGTTTCGAAGGAGAAGGGACCGATGACACCACTGTAGACGCAGCCTACTGAAAGTCCAACAAGGAGGGTTCCGCCGACCATCGGCACTTGGGTCGCAATGGCATCCGTGCATACGCACAATAAATCCGCGTAGGACGAGTCATGCTGGATTCGCCACCGATGAGGGAAAGCACTCGGCAGAGGCTTTCTTCAACGTGAAAGCCACGACGATTCGGCCAGGAACGAGCTAGGTTCGTGGTTCGACATCCTCACGACTTCGTCGGTTCGGATGGGCCGCGCTCCAGCCGCGGCTCAGTGGAGACTGAAGGACGATTTGCGGAGGCGTGCGACAGCGCTGCGGGAAAAGCGAGCGGCGGCGCTATATGCTCGACAGCCAATAGCCGATCGACCTACGCAGCAGATGTTGCCGAACGATACCGCCATTTCGAGGGCGACCGCTCGCCTGAATGATGCCAGCTCTGATATAGGAATCAAGTATACATTTAGGGCCATTGGAATGGGCTGCAAATTTTCACGGCCTGTTGTAACTCGTGACACTATTACTGGGAAGGATCGCAAAGGAAATAAAAGAAAAGAAAAATCAAAGATAGCGAACTTAGTTCCCCGATTCTTGGCGAATTCCTCAGTGTGGGTGCGATCTCAAATTTCAGGGTATACATCTACAGTTCGTCTGAAATAATGTCCAAAAGTTATGCCGAAGAAGAATTAAAAAAACAGAAGCAAGAAAAAAGAGAGGTTAGGAGAAGCCAGAGATCTTGAAGGATAAAAAGAATGAAAAAATTACAGAAGAACAATAAAAAAAACAACAATAATAAACAGACGTCACCCAAACACAAAAGAAAAGAGGGCAAAACAGTAAATGAAGTTAGCAACAAATGTCAGACAAAATTTTTAGTGTCAAGCATTCATTGCATGCCATTTAATATACGTATCTATCTATCTATCTATCTATCTATCTATCTATCTATCTATCTATCTATCTATCTATCTATCTATCTATCTATCTATCTATCTATCTATCTATCTATCTATCTATCTATCTATCTATCTATCTATCTATCTATCTATCTATCTATCTATCTATCTATCTATCTATCTATCTATCTATCTATCTATCTATCTATCTATCTATCTATCTATCTATCTATCTATCTATCTATCTATCTATCTATCTATCTATCTATCTATCTATCTATCTATCTATCTATCTCGGAGGGTACGCCTTCGTTTGACTAGTACACACACACACAATATATATATTACAAAATGAAGTATATACTTAAGGGCTCGTTTTTCCGTGTTTTGACACAATAATAATGAGATTTGACAGACAACCATGCGAAGTTATTAGACCGAATTGTAATGTAAATGTGAAGAAAGAAAAGTGGCTGAAAAGATAACTTGCCGTGAGCAGGAACCGAACCTGCGACCTTCTAATAACGCGTTTGATGTTCTACCACTAAGATACCTTGGCAGCTATCCTCCCAGCCACTTTATTATATATATAAGTGAATTTTAAAACTGGGAGTGTCAGTCAGCGCCATCTGTAGCCATGGCGGCGAGTGTGGCACACTCTTTATGAGCCTGTGTGGCGTCACGCTGCCCGTGAACTTATTACGAGCTGGTAGCTGACCAATAGTCCCTCGCATATACAACACACACATAAACAATTATATATATATATATATATATATATATATATATATATATATATATATATATATATATATATATATATATATATATATATATATATATATATATATATATATATATATATATATATATATATATATATATATATATATATATATATATATATATATATATAATGTGCCGCGTGCGTGGGCTTCCTGACGTCATAATGCAGATGAATTATTGAGACGAAAATACGGAAGGACTAATTAACATAAACAGACTGACGGTACACGCGCGTCTCATTACCGGCCTTTGTTGACGAAGGTACGTTTTGCTGCGTACGCAACTCGATGCTGGAGTAAAACAAACCAAAAAAAAAAAACGCACGATCCCAACCAAAACGACAAGGTGTTTTGTGTACATGAGCGAACGATTATTGCATCCCTAGCTTGCGGAGGGATTGAAGCAACCGATGTATTAGTGTAGTTTGTTCTGTATTCTTCGTGCGACGAAACTAAGACGCGTGACAGCTGGATGAAACGGCACGATTCAAAAAAAAAACAAAAAAACTAATTGACACGCGCAGCACGACAGCGTTTTTGTTCGTTCCAACACAAGCACAGCGTAGCTCTGCGAAGGCCACGTCTAACACGGCGCAGAGCAACGCAGATTCACAAAATAGTGCATCGCAGGCAAAATTAAAGAATGCTTTTGGGGCTTTACATTGAGGAATCACAATATAAACGCGACGCGTGCCGTAGAGTAGGGCAACGGCCGTGGTAGAGGTTCTCGAGCTAATTTAGAACACTTGGCTCGCGTTTGCCAGAGCTAATTTTGAACCAAGCCAAAATAGCCGTGGTGCAAGCCAAAATTAGACCCGAGTAAAAATTAGCCCAGAATAAAGCAAGATTGTCGGATAATTTTGAACACTTGGTTAACGAGTATCTATCTATCTATCTATCTATCTATCTATCTATCTATCTATCTATCTATCTATCTATCTGTCTATCTGTCTGTCTGTCTGTCTGTCTGTCTGTCTGTCTGTCTGTCTGTCTGTCTGTCTGTCTGTCTGTCTGTCTGTCTGTCTATCTATCTATCTATCTATCTATCTATCTATCTACCTACCTACCTACCTACCTACCTACCTGTCTATCTGTCTGTCTGTCTGTCTGTCTGTCTGTCTATCTATTTATCTATCTATTTATCTATCTATCTATCTATCTATCTATCTATCTATCTATCTATCTATCTATCTATCTATCTATCTATCTATCTATCTATCTATCTATCTACCTACCTACCTACCTACCTACCTATCTGTCTGTCTGTCTGTCTATCTATCTGTTTGTCTGTCTGTCTGTCTGTCTGTCTGTCTGTCTATCTATCTATCTATCTATCTATCTATCTATCTATCTATCTATCTATCTATCTATCTATCTATCTATCTATCTATCTATCTATCTATCTATCTATCTATCTATCTATCTATCTACCTACCTACCTACCTACCTACCTGTCTGTCTGTCTGTCTGTCTGTCTGTCTGTCTGTCTGTCTGTCTGTCTGTCTGTCTGTCTGTCTGTCTATCTATTTATCTATCTATCTATCTATCTATCTATCTATCTATCTATCTATCTATCTATCTATCTATCTATCTATCTATCTATCTATCTATCTATCTATCTATCTATCTATCTATCTATCTATCTATCTATCTATCTATCTATCTATCTATCTATCTATCTATCTATCTATCTATCTAATCTTGCGAAATGTGGCCCTATCTTATTCCAGCAGTGAATTCAGTTGGTGTGAACGTCAGAGACCCACTCCTTCGTTCGCGTTGGCGAAAACCACGAGGGAAGAACATCGGGTGAAGAGACCAGTAATTGCTTCGTCATTGTTGGCGTCACCATCCCAGGCTCCCCTTACCTCCAGCCTTCATAACGACGATGCATTTCAATGTGACCATTAGAAACTCATTCTGCTGGAGGAGACGACGCCAGCGGCGGGGACGCACTTCTGTATATGCGCACAAATGAGGTCATTTGGAAACTTAAACGTTCAGATAAAGGCGTCGGGTTGGCACCATTGGTTCAAGTATTTTTTTTCCAACGCAATATAGCGCGTATACTGCTCTATCCGAGCATTTGTGTCCTTAAGGCGTGCAAGCGAACGTCGCGGTTGGTTCAATGTCGCTCCGTCTCGCCGCTTTTTCGTTTCGTACACGTTTCCTTGTTCCTTTCCAGGAATGGCCACGTTTGTGCCTAATGCCCGCATTTGTTCCCCGTGGTGAGCAACTGCACGCGCGGCCTTTTTGTGGCCCAAACGGCGGTTCGTTACCCCATTGTCCCCCGCGCCGCCAGGGTCGACAAACACAACCTATTTCCAAAGACTCGAAGCCAAAGCCCAGCATAGGCAAAGCTGGGCGTCGCCCACGCGCCGAGACCGACGGCGGCAGGGAGGATTATTGTTGCATGTTGAAGGCGACTCGAAGTTATGTTGTGTCCCTTCGGCGGCATTTAGATGGACCTGGGGGGAGGGGGGTGAGATGTGTAGCGAGAGTGCTTTGAACGGTGAGTTTGCCGACGAGGCGACGGAGTGGTATGCTGCTCCGGTAGACGTGGTGTTGCACGTTAGACGCAGGGCTCTGTTTTTTTTTTTTACGGGGGCAATGTTGCATCGCAACAAACTGACCTTATACTCCCCCCTCCTGTTGGTCGGGTCGAAAGAAAAACACACTCTACAGCGAATCAAAAAAAAAAAATACAATGAAGCGATGAGGACACAGTAGTCTACCTATGGTTCCTTGCCTTTCGGTAGTAAAAATGAGAAGCAAAGAGTTCTTGTTCACTGAGTAACCATATGGGGCACAGAGAGAGAGATAAATAAAGAGGAAAGGGGGGAGATTATCCAAGCTTGGCTCGGTTGGCTACTCTACACGTGGGTTGGGAAAAAAGAATAATAGAAGGGAAAGAGATAGAGAAAAAAGAATAAGAAAGAGATTAATAAATAGTCAGCTCAAAAAAACCCAGCACGGTCTCGCGCTGTTCTTTCACAAGCACTCATGAAGTCCGGTGGTCCTTAAGAAGCACAAGAGAGCTTTCGTGGATTTGCGAGTACGCGAGACCATCGGCAAAGGTCCCAGGATCTTCTCTTCTACAAGTGACCGGTCGTGAATCCACGTCACGGAGCTTGGATTCCGTAGCACTTCGTTGAGATTATATGGTGGGCAGTGGGCATAGAAAGTGCTCAAGCGTCTCCTCGAAGGCGCAAATGTTGCATGTCGCACTGCTGGCCATTCCAAGGACACACGAATACGCATTCGTTAGTGCCACGCCCAACCACATGCGACACAGAGGAGTTACATCGCGTCGTGAGGGCCCCGATAGCAAAGGAAGTTGAAAATCACGGTCGATCGAGTACAGGTGCACGCTGGAGAAACCCAGGGTATTTGATGGTAGAAGCATGATACGACGAGCAAGTTATAGCAGTCGCCGAACATCGTTCATCCTCAAGAGTGGTATGGGCATCCGCAGGTCTTGGTCATGAGCTGATGGAGCAGCTTCCTCTCTGTAAACGTCACACGAATTCTCTCACATCACGACGTCGACAGCAGCAGAACTTGCAGCGCTTCGAAGTGCAGTCAAGCATATTCTTTAGCAGCAATCTAATCAATGGGTCAACTTTTCCGACCCGAGGTCAGGCTTATACAGACACTACGGTGTGCTTGGTTACACGAACAATCAGAGTATCAGATAAGGCACGACCACCACCAAGCGCTCGAGCAAGGACACGGTATTGTATTTGAATAGTTTGCGAGTAATTGCGGAATTGTCGGCAATGACCGCTAAGATATGGTGCAGACTGTGATTAGCAACCAGGTGAGGGTGGGTGGAGGCTGTCTTCACATCGATGCGTAAAACTGATCACTTTCGATGTCATATTGTTGACATTATAAGAGGATCGCAATAAAAAGAAGGTTGAAAATGAGGCTCGGCATCTCCGTAACTCTATTATCGGATTGACAGGGATCAATACCACTGGTTGACAAGACATACAAGTTACACACACACAAAAAAGAAACAAGAAGAAGGGGGGGGGGGGGGGGAGCGGGAATGGCAAAACGGGCTGCGTTTCTCCTTCAGAGCACCGACTATCTTCAGGGCGCTTTACCCGTCGCGCTCTCTTGCGGCAAGCGCCAGCAGAGTGACGCTTTTCCTACAGTGTTCCAGTTTGTCCTCAACTGCACGGTCTTAAACCCGCGCGCATGCGCACGTCCAACTACGTCACCATTCCGTGTTGCGGAGAGCGGTTGCGCGCGGCGGCCTCTGCGCTAAGGGTATTATACCCTTCGCCTTCGAGTCGCCTTATGAAAATGCATGAAGTAACACCTGTCTTTTAATACGGAAGCCTTGGATGCTTCATCAAACGCAAAAAATTGACCATCGGCGGCATCGACACGAGTGAGACGCCAAAAAAACAATCATGACGTGATGACGTAATTAATCACGTCAAGATGACGTCACAGATCTGTGTAATTTGCAACGTCATCATAACGTGACGCCACATGATGACGTCACCTCCTAATCATAATTGTCGGGGCTCAACGTTCCCAATAACCGATACGAATATGAGGAATGCCATGGTGGAGGGCTCCGGAAATTTCGACAACCTGGGCTCCTTTAACATGCGTTCAAGTGAAGTGAAGTGAATTTTATTGCCACGTACGTACAGAACATGTTTAAACAGCAAGGGCAGTGGGGTAAAAGCTGCATACAGGCAGCTTGACTGGTCCCACATTCCCGAACAATAACAGCAGAAGCAACATTAACAAGAATACTCACTTGTCGCAATAATAAAATAGTAATACACAAAGCCAATCGATTAAAGAAATTCAGTAAGTACACAGGACATGTGGTTTGACAGTGTGGTTTGGTCAGAGCTAGCCTGATAGTGAAGGCAGGAAAACACCAGTTTAAGTATTGAAAGCTTGTAATGCTCCGATCGCCAAACAAAAACGAAATCTCATGAAGTGCAGAAAGCTTTCGAGGAGGGGGCGGGAGGTGAGAGAAGATGAATACAATCGATGGAGAAGGAAAAGAAGATGACAGCATACGCCTAGTATACTATTATATGGTATTTAACGTCTTAAAACGATGACGGGATTATGAGGGACGCCGCAGAGAAGGGCTTCTGAAATTTCGAGCATCTGGTGTTCTTCCCATGTACAACGACACTGCAGAGTACAGGGGCCTATACCATTTAGCCTCCATTGATGTGCGACCTCCACGGCCGGAGAGAAAGGGAGAATATTTTTTTTTTGTGACAGAAAAGCTGAGAGGTCAACCTTAATCCATTTTATGGCCTCCTCTCAGCGTTGGAAAAGAGGAGAGAATCCGACGGCAGGGATCGACCATTCGACCTTTGTTTGAGCAGCTTCGAGTCGTCTTCTATTGGCAATCGCATACGAGACCACGTCACTTTTTGCTTTCGACGTCGCCCACATTTCGCGCGAGTGAAATTAAACTGCGTAAAATACGGCGACAGTTGTCATTTTCGTGGGGCACGCCCCGAAACAGGACACGCTGTGCGAGTGCCTATAAATGAAAGGGGGATAGACGTCGTAAAATCAAATCGCCGTTTGCTCAAAGGCCCGACGTCGTAAAATCTCAGCACCAATTTACGATGGTGCAAGTGACACCGCTATTCAAAGCCACGCCGGCGGTAACGAGGAATTGCGACTCGTATATAGCGAATCAATCACGCGCACGCCGCAGTCAAAGGCAGTCATATCTTTGCTCGCGCGGGAATTCGTGCTCCTTTCAAACGCGCGTTATGTTCCGCACCATCAATGACTGATATTCAAAGCGTGCCTGGGTGTTTGAATCACGCAGAAGTGCCTGCTTTCGACCGTCGACCACGCGAACCGCATCAAAGGCTGGTCGCGCCTGTACTGTCGGATCTTATCAAACGTGTATGAACGATGCGATATGGTCGTGCGAGGAATACTCGGCTTTGACATTTATTGAGCGTGCTTTGCTGCTTCACTGTTAGCCTCCAAGAGCGACCCGCGGCCCAAGAGGCCCAGTCCGGATCCCGTGAGCTGCTTCTCCGTCAAGTTCTTTATCACCCACGGCCCGTGTTGACCGCATTGAAAGGTGAAAGAACGCCTGCCACGTGGTCATCATGTATGTGCCATTATTTGTCGGTATTTGCGTGACATGCGCAGTACATGTTTGAAATATCGATTGTAGCAACGCGGGGCTATCCCATACGCAGGTATACAGCGCATAGCTTGTTGAGAAGCGTGGGGTTCGAGAGAGTGTTGGGAAAACTTGCACCTTGAAGCGTATGAGATGCAAGCGAATGAACAAACGCAGGACTGGGTAAGCAATCGATCGTTGTGCGCGCCCTAATTCGTTGAAAAGAGCAGAACGTGATCACATTTGTCGCCGATATAGACAGCAATCACTCCTATGCATGATCGAAGGGCCTGTTATCCAAGGCAGGTCGAATTCGTGACTATACCTTTAGTGCCTACTGCTATGTATCACTACTTTATACTACTACTACTTCTAATATTATAATAATAACTGCTTTCTGATCAAAATTGCCTTTGAAGATTTTTCTAGCTAGGCCGTAACAGTAAGTTATTTACGAGACCGGAAGTAGTATAGCGGAAGTAAACGTGGCTCTGGAAGTCCATACTAGGAAGTTACTTACGTTAGCAGCCACAGTCCCACTAGCCAAGCCACGGTTAACTTCACAAAAAGAAAGCTCAGCCGTAAAACCGGAAGTAGTATAGCGGAAGCAAACGTGACTCCGGAAGTTCATACTAGGAAGTTACTTACGTTAGCAGCCACAGTCCCACTAGCCAAGCCACGGTTAGCTTCACAAAAAAGAAAGCTCAGCCATAATAACGCGACGACAGAGGTTGTGTTCCAATTCTTAGACAGCACGTAGACAGTCTACACAGACTGCTTAGAAGACCGCACCGAGCCCATGCTACAGTGCACTAGAGGGGGGCTTTGGCCCTCTAGTGCACTGTACCCATGCTGTCCGAGAATCGGAACAAGTTTAGACAGCGTTTACGCGACGATGCGCCACCTCGCGTCGAGAAGAAAAAGCTAAAGGAAACAAACGTAACAGTTGTAATTTCTGGCTTATTTCGTGTTAAAATCAAAAACAAATAAACGTTACTCACATTGAGCGTCTGAGAAAGCGTTTGCTTGTGGGCAGACGGCCATTCTGGCGAGATTTGATCTATCTGAGCGATTCGCTGAGCCGCCATCTTGTTTAGACAGCAAAGTAGCCTGCATTGTACTTGTCTACGATGTGGTCTTCTCGGAGCTGTCTACTTTGCCGGCTACGTAAGAATTGGAATGGGACTTAAGATGGCCGTTGTGCATTTAGCTGTCTATTTAGCCGTCTACGGTGAGTATTGGAACACAGCCAGAGAAGACGCAAGCAACGGCGTACGAATACCATCTGCCTTTTTTTTCACGATGCCACCACGCATGCGTCGTTCCCCTAGCGGCAAAGGGGAGCAACACCTCTTGATGTCGAATGTTTTCGTTCGGGCGATACCGGTTGCCACGGCCTCTGCCAAAACGCTATCAAAAGCGGCAGATGGCGGAAAGGGGAAAAAAAGGTGCTTTTTTTATTTACGTACACCGTCTCAACGAAAAAAGTCAACGGTGGCCAGAGCCACAAAATTGCGTCACTGGGCGCTGTTGTTCACGAGCACTTCGACTGTGAGATTGCCAAGCGCATTCCATTTTGCAAAGGAGGGGTGTCCGGCGGAAAGTAGCCATCGTTGCTGTCGGGCACATCCGAAAGCCTACTTCTTCAACAGACGCTCGCTCGGATATGACTATACACACGTTATCTTTTCGTCGTTTTTTTTTTCTTTCTTTTTCAGATAATGTTGCAATATACCGTTTTTTTATCGCAGTTGCCCAGAACAGGCTGCGTCATGGAGCGCTTTCTGACAGCCACCCCTGTTTTAAAAATGCAATGAGCTTGGCCCTCTCGATATCGGCGCTCCCGGAAAAAAATGCAGCGCCGCGCGTAGCGATCTTGCAGCTTTGGTTGGCAACCGGTCACTGTAGTGACAATATTTCCCGTTGATACTGTATTTCCGTGTGTCAGAATGTATGCGTGTACATTTGATTGATTCGTGGGGTTTAACGCCCCAAAACCACCATATGATTATGAGAGACGTCATAGTGGAGGGCTCCGGAAATTTCGACCACCTGTGGTTCTTTAACGTGCACCCAAATCTGAGCACTCGGGCCTACACCATTTCCGCCTCCATCGAAAATGCAGCCGCCGCAGCCGGGATTCGATCCTGCGACCTGCGGGTCAGCAGCTGAGTACCTTACCCACTAGACCACCGCGGCGGGGCGTGTGCGTGTATATCTTCACATTGTAAATGTGAAGACTTCAGACGAAGGAAGAGGGGGAGGGTGGTGCCAGCTAGAAGTGCGAATGCTTGAACCGGCCCCAACCCCTGTCTTGGTTACGTTAATGTCTTCGCTGCATTATATAGCTCTAATACAGCGATTGAGTGAAACCTGGAGTTGGCGAACGTGTACGAAAAAGGCTTCTTAAAAAGACCATATTCTGTTCCCTGAAAACGTCACCAGAATAAAAGTTCGAAGCGCGCTTTCACAAGGGGCAACGACTTGTTGTGCAAGCGGGTAGGGCTTAGCTACTTTCACCGAGAAAAAAAAAAAGAAACAAACAAAAACATTATGAAAACATGACAGAGGTGTAATCAAAACGGAAACTCATTGAAGGTTCGAAATGTTTCATGAAATATTTCTGCCTTCGCTTTGAAACGAGACTTAAGTGGGAAGTACAAAACTTTTCTTTGAGCAACGTTAAGACTGAATACCGGCCTTCTAAGCATAATAATTACCTTATAAGTGAACGAAAAAATTGTGATAGGAATAAAGCGCAGAGTGATAGCCAATCAATGGTTTAATTGGCTGAAAGTTACTTATTGAGCTTCTCTCCCAAGAAAAACAAAACATTTAAAAGTGATACAATAGTCACAAGAAAAATAAAGAGAGTGGAAAACGTCACAAGTTAACCTGGTGGCACCTCGTCGAATGGAGGCAAGATGCTGACGCCATGCACTCTGTATCATTGACGACAATACCTGATAACAAATAGCACTGTCACAAGCATATCCACCCAAGGAAAACCTGATAAAAAGGTCATACCTCGTTTATTTACAGCACTAAACCACACACACACACGCAAAATCGCTTGTAATGTTGCTTATTCATACAAATCCGACTAGATTAGCTTGGAGATTCTCGTTTGACACCAGCGAGGGGCGGGGTTGTTGCTGGAAGTCGTGATATGCTTGAAGACTGGTGACTTGGGGCAGCGTTGGGTGCCACTTCATTGCTTTCTGCCTTAGTCGCTTCGTGCAAGGGTGTAATAGTAGTCGCATGTGCTTGATTTTTCTTGATTAACACACGTGCGTCTCAGTGGACAGCTTATAGGCCATGCTTGGGCAGTGTCGCATGGAGCATCGGATGTGCCCCCAAAAGTCACATACTGTGCCTTTAAGGGGCTTATGAACGGAACTAGCCGTGTTCGATTATCGATTCCGTAATTTCAACAGTCCTTTGTCTATTGTTTTTTTTTGAAAAGAACCTGCCTGTGGGGCGATTTAAGTTCTTTATGCACACACGTCCAAGGTTTGATAACGCACTGGAACATGCGATAACGATGCACAAAGGCAAGGGGGAAGAACTCGTCCTTCTTTGCTTGTTTTCTTTTCTTTTTTTGGCACATGAGATCAAATCACATCAGTGCAGCCAAGTCGACCCGCCGAAGAAATGTATGTACATAAGTGTCGATTGTTAACGTGTTTTTTTTTTTTTTTAGCGCGCCGTCTCTCGCATACAAAACAGGCCAGCGCCGAGGTTCGGCTATAATTTTGTATCATAATCAGGTGTTACGACCTAACTTCACTACCGCAAATCAACTTCTCTACGGCAAACCACTGTAGCACCTCCCACGCAAATTGCCCCCGTTTTTCCCTGTCTCGATGCGCGGGTGCACCACGCAGCAGATGCACTGGCATTGCGCGGAGCCCGGCCACTCTGCGTAGTGTTCCCTCCAACAACTGACGACCCTGTACATTTAGTTCGCCAGCGTAAGTGGTGATCTGGGTTTCATGCGCTATAGACATACTCTTGGGCGTACGTTTACACGTACTCCCGGTTGTTTTTCCGTTTTGAAAGACTGCAAGACGTTACCGCACGCTAAAATGCCTCTAGCTAGCCACTGCCCCAGTATCACCTAATCCTGTCGGGTAGGGTGACGTAATCCTTGTCCGCGTACTCCTGGTCTTCGGCGTCGTCGGAGCCTACGTTCGTAGTCTGAACGACGCCGACGGGTCGCGACGTGTCTTCCTCGTAGATGAACGCGGCGTCGTACATGGGCGACGGGCGGGCCGCTCGCAACGACGCCAGCGGGCGGGCATTCTGAAGTCGCGGCGGCTCGACGTCCTGCAGGAGCCACAGGGCGCGACCTTTGGACGAGGACGTCCTGGGCGGCTCGGGTTGGCACACGTGGTTCTGGCAGTAGAAGTCCCGGCCCCCGTCGCTGTGGCACCAGGTGCCGTCGGGAAAGAAGGATCCTCCGAGGTCGTTCAGCTCGGTGCGCGGAGTGTACCAGGGTCCGTTGGTGATCTTGCAGTAGACTGCACAAGCCTGCCAAGGTCGGGCTGCTCCGTCGGTACGAAGAGACAAGAAAAGTGGGTACAGCAATCAAACACGTTATCTGGAACAGCCATGATGCTTGATATTGAACGTCATCGTGTATTCAACGTTATTCAACGTTATTACAGCGTTTTTCTTTTCTTTTCGTTTTCTTTCTCAACTTGTATGTGCTGTACTTCTTGTGTACTTATGTATTCATTACTTTCTTGGCTTGAACGGTGAAAATAGTTGTGTTTATTGTTTCGTATTTATTATGTATTTATTTATACTTTAATCGCACGACATATGAAGTATGAATTCGTGGTGTTTTTTTCCTCTTTTGTCCGGTACATGCGTTAGTATGAAATCATTTGCTATGTCGCTCCTTGTGTTCACTATTATAGTGTATGAAACTCTCACCCCAAACAATCTTTATGCCATTTATTGTTTCGACTACGTCCCCTTGTAACTGCCCACCTGCTTGGACCTAAAGGTCTGCAGTATGTAATAATAAATAAAATAATATCGACAGCACGAACTTGCATGGCTGGTATTACCGAGGTTAGATATCGTCAAACTGTTGTCGACGTTCCCAGTGGTCGGTTCACACGGTCATATCATTTTTGCAGATTAGTTTTGCGGAGTATCGAAAAGTGGCGGAAGGGTTATGAAAGGAATAACCGACAACCATCCGACAAAGTCACAAGAAAAGCAACGCGTTTTTTTTTAAACCAAAGTATTTAAGCGAAGTAAATTCGTCCTGCTCCGGGGATCGAACCCGGCACCAACGCCTTTCTGGGGTGGTCACTATACAAATAGAGCTAACCAATATGCTGGCGTAGCTATTTTCTGGCAACCTCGTTATCTTAACTGAGTGCGCGAAAAAAATTGAAAAATTGTGCGCTGTGTCCCGCTGTCTTCCTTTTGTCCTTCAATTTTTTTTCGCACTCAGTTAAGATGAATTACCAACTGTCCGTGCTTTTCAAGTACATCCTGGTAAGCTGAATTTGTAAAGTGACCATCCCGCGAAGACGTTCGTCCTGAGTTCTATCCCTGGACAAGAATAGTTTTCTTCAAATAGATTATTTTCTTTCTGAAAAACACGTACAGCTTTCCTCGTGGATTTCTACTACAAGCGGGTGGTCTTCGATAATCTCTTTAACGACAATTAAGTGCTCTGTAAACTCTCGAAATTCACGGTCATCACGTTACACAATTTCCACCTCTGGTACGCCATAGTTGTCTTACCCCAAAAAACTCTTATTATAAACATTAAATTCAAATAATGCATATTCCTCTCGGTCTGAACTGTGAGCGTTGCTTCGTTCGCAAAAACTTGTACATAAAATTTTTACCACTATCGGTACGATATATTTTTTGGGGTGCTTTACGCGACATAAAAAGACTGCAGACAAATAACATGCCTGTTGCTCCCTATAGCCCTCAGAGAGGTCGAAACGGGTCCAAAATTTTCCAACGCGACAAATACGCCGCACATATAATATACGGGGGCTTGGGCGTGCTGTTATACCATAATTAACACACAGCTCTCAGAAACACCAGGGACACAGTGGTGCCATACAGACACAGCGAAGCGGACACAGTGCTGTGCACACGTCGTATACGAATGTTTTCTTGTTTTTTTTTGTGTGCTAACGGTGTTAAGATATGTTATACAACTTGAAAAACACCAGGACATTCCGATACGACGTTTCGAAACAACACAGAGTAATGTCACCTCATATAAAGTTCTGAAGTCAACTCGTGGCACGTAGGTATATCATGTGCATTAATTATTTAGGAATGATATAACGCAACAGTCAAGTCAACAAAGTCAAGAATAACACAGTTCTCTATAAAATTACGATGACCAAACAACCGAATAAGACAGAACGCCTGCTCCGTTACGCTTACTTTGCCTATTGGGGTAGCCTCTGGCAGCACTTGAAAAGACGAGCTACAACACGTCTTCTATGCTTGCGCCTAATGCTAGAGTGAGGTCGCGCTTACCGGGGTTGTGCCTGACTTGGGCTCCTTTAGAAGACAAGTCTCGGACCAGTGACTTCCATTCGGCGCACTTGCGCGTAGCGTAGTCCACGGGGTTCTCCCGGCGCTGGCAGATCTGCGCAGAATATTGTACCGAATGCATCATGCACGGGAGAAAAAAAATTATAATGACAAGCGGCTTTAATAAGAAACCGGACTGCAGTATCAGAAAAAGGCCGACCGCATGCTCCATTAAAACAACGAGGGTTTCTGTACGTAAGCATGTGCCTTCAACAGCGTAGAACTCTCGCGAACATTCCTGAAAATGTTCTTAGGGAACACTGGACAAGATAAGCGCTTGTGATGAACAGCTTTTTGTTGGTATATACGAAACGATGTGTTAGCTCGCAGAATGTGGGCAAAACAAGAAATGTGCGTGTGTAAACGTTTTATTGCAATGCGAAGTCCCGTAAGCGAACTGCACATTACCGTGTATACTATTTCTTTGATGCCAATCAATTTAGTTTCGGGGCCTACCGAGACTTCTTTGGTATTATCTCCGTCAAGGAATGAACGTCGGTAAAATGTACGCAAACGTATGACAAAAAAAAAAGAGGAAAGAGTTTTGTTGATTTGGAGAACCTGGGTATGCGACCCACGACCGCTCAGTTCGTAAACAAAGGTACCTGGAGCTCTACAGATTGCGCACCTGACACAAATGCACGACACTTTAAAAAGCGCGCCTTGTTTCCCTCGCACTTCCGTATCACAGTAATCTTCGTTGGCGCGGTGGTGTCGCCGTTTAGAAGCAGTGAAGACAAGTACTGCATCACAACATCAAAGAGCGCCGACAAGGAGCGCTTCGGTACTTTTAGCGCGACGGTGGCCTTCAATGCATTATTGTAGGTATACTATACGGTCGATGAAATGGGTATAACACGATGATTAGGTTTGGTGACGGACGCAGATTGGTTCACCTTTCGCGTCGTGTTAGCATTTTTTTTAATTGTTCAACAACGCACAAAAGAAATCTTCCAGCGGCTATATATATTGGCAGCGAACGGTTGTGCAGCGCGAGCAGTTCGTTTTTTAATCGCCAGCATGCGCCGCCTATGTCACCGTTGCGAGGCGAGAGGGGAAGAGGAGAGAAAAGAGAGAGGGAAAAGGATGCACATACTTAAGTGTGGTGTAAACGCCGCTTGGAAGGATGCCAAGAGGAGAGATTGGAGCGAGCCAAGCAGATGCTGCCTGCGTCGGCGTTGCGGGGAGAGAGGGCAGGAGCGTAGGAGAGGAGAAAGGGGTAGAGACACCCATGTGTCGTAGGGGTATAGTCACGCCGCACACCGGATTGAGCTCGAGCATAAGACGCTTCGCATATAAATAGGTCAGACGACAAACGATATTGCTGTAGATTTCCTCTATGAACGGGTCTGAGCGCCGCCGTGTTGGGCTGTTAACCTTCGTGCTTTCCACCTTTGACAACTAATCAACGAGTGTAACACTAGTCTCAAACGTATGAAAATGATTGGGCTGGTGCATGCGAAGTTTCATGGCATTATTAATTGACGTTGCAATATACAGAAACAAGAAAACACTGGCTTCACAGCCCAAGATGGTGCCGCCCAGATGCCTTACAGAACATCGAACGGAACATAACGCAAGTGGTTTAAACCACGACAACATGTGCCCACGACGAGAAGTTGTTACGTCGTACGTCGAGCTGCGAAACTCGCGCAACGAACAGCCAGCAGTCGCTCACGCTGAGAAAGCGAATGAAGGCGCGTTCTTTTTTTCCTCTCCTTCGTATACATTTATCGCCTTTCATTTAAGGGTTGACAGGAGCTCACTCGTGCGTGAACTGAGACACGAGATTAAAGCAAGCTACGCGATCACTGAACGACTAGCAGCTTCTGTCCCCACGTTTCAGTGTCGATACACGTGCAGCGCCACGACAGTTGCGACAATTGATTTGCCGTGACAGTTGTCAACGGCCACGACAGTTGAGATTTGCGTGACTGTGGGATCATGGCTTGTGTTTGCATTTGGTAGTCGCTTTTGTTGATTGGCTTTGACGTGGAGCGCCGCACGTTGACATCAGCCGATGAAGTTGTCAGCAAGACTGCTGAGTTCGTATACATCCAGAGAATGAAGCTTTTCTTTTAAGGGGAAAAGGGAAAGGAGGATTTTAGAGCTTCTATGGCTGGGTTCATATGCCCAGGCCTCCGCTGGCCTTAGCCGCCAGCCGGACTTGACCCTGGAGCGCGAGCCGCGCTCCGGGGTCCGAGCTGGCGGGTTGTGCATCCCACTGCTTCGTACCAGGTGTTAAAGGTTCGCCGAGAAAATTGGCTAAGTCGCTTGGCTTACGATCGCACACGCACGAGTTGTGATAGAGAGCCGGCCTACCGACACACCACGGACACACGAACTTTCGCATACATTAGAGCGAAGCCTGTGATCCGTTACAGGTTTCGACGACGGCGTTGTCGTGGAAGAAAAGCTCGGCGGTTCGAGCGTATACAAATGCCGTTGTCGAAGCAGCGCCGGTCACATGCGCATTTATTTGTACGCGTCGTTTTCCATTAAGTGACGCCCTCAGGAGCGTGGGCTTGTCGGCAATCAGCCGTCTCTTATATGTCAAGATGGGCAACTTGTCGTTTCACGTCACCGCAATTCACTGTTGCCTAAATACGAAGGCATCGTCTCACGTTCTGGCGCCGATGCCGGAACGTGAGTCATCAAACACGATGCGAACTGTGTAGGCGCGCCCTCACGTATACGTGATGCTCGAGATAAATCGGAGCCATTTAACTTGCACCTGAAAAAGAAAGAAGTGAGGAAAACAAAGTGAGAAATAAATAAATAAATAAATAAATAAATAAATAAATAAATAAATAAATACGTTAGGCACGCACATTCCAAGCTTCGCTTGCCCCCATTTTCCCGAGAGGGAAAGAGCTCCTTCATTTTACACAAAAATATGAAGCTCTCTGTAGGGAAACGCGCTAAATACGAGATGTAGCATTGGACACAACAGGGAAATTTCTACTTTGCGCAAATGTAAAGAATGTGTGAAGAAAAAAATCACAGCATATACACGGAGTGAATGATGATGAGTGGGCGAAGCTCCGGAGAGAGCAAGTGTTTCCAGCGCTGCGCCTCTAGTGGGTGCGCCTAGCACTAGCGGTCACGCCAGAGGGACATAGAGTTTCCTGAAACTAACTAGGGGGGACTCTGGCACTGCGATCGTTAAGCGACTGTGGGAATGATAGGTAGTAAACGGATTTGCTTAGTCTTCGTACTTGCGGGTGGCGAATCGTGCTTGTGGCTTCGTTTGTTGTTGTGTTCCGGTTTTATTTTGAAGGGAGGAACGAACCCTTTTGAGCTTCGTGACCCGATATGAAATGGCAAGCCTCGAAGGTCAAGGTAGTGAACTGTAATTGCTGAATGAATGAATGAATGAACTTTATTTCCGTATCCGGCATGTTTGTGGTCCGGGCTGGACCACACGGGAAGGTGCCAGGAAACCTTGTCTCCGTACAGCCTCCATGGCCTGCCGGATAGCCGATTTTTGGTCTTGTATTTCCGAGCTGAGCAGCACTAGCCTGCCACCGCTCCCGGAGGGCCTATGGAGAACATGTCGATAAGTTGGGGCATTCCCATAATATATGTTTATAATACGCCCTTTCTGTTACGCACAGTTTTTTATTGTCCGGGTATAAGTGTGGGTAGCAGCTGTGGAGGTGCACAGGGTTCGGTTAGGAGTTCGTCTGTAGCTATCGGTGTTACGATGCTTCTTGTCTGTTTAGATTCGGTTGAGGTGCGGGAGAGACGCACCTTGCTTATATGTTGCATATATTCAGTATAGCTTGTAAATCGTTCTTTGTGTGGTAAGTCGGCGGCGTCATGGATGATCAAAGAGCGGTGAGGTCGGGTTGCGCGGTGGGTTAATTATTGCAACAACTCACGAGCCAGCTCATTCGGATTAGATGTATCAGTACCTGCATGCGCCGGGAACCATCCGAGGTATTTGGGTTCATCTACATTGCCCAGTTCTTGGCTATTTCTACATTGTGCCGTTCTTGGCTATTCTACATTGTGTATAGTTCTTGGCTATTTAACTGCTGAACATCTGCTGTTGTTCGTTTCGTAACAAAGCAGCTCAAAATCACACAAAGCGAACCGGAGCTGAAAGTGTTTGCGAAAACTAGACAAATACGTTGACTAACCATCAGTCCCATGCTCACCGAAGAGCTGTGCGTGGCAGTTCCAATAGCCAATAGCGCCAGAGTTCCTTCTATAGCGTATTTATAAAAAAAAACTCCATGCGGGGGGGGGGGGGCAAGCGCGTAAGTTGCTTCGCATCTAAAGCATTTATTAAACGAGAGAGCTGTAGTCACGCAGAAGCTATACATACTGGTTGGAGACCCTGGCCCACTTGCTAAATTCTGTACGTGTGCGTAATTAAGACCTTATGTGCCTCATTAAACAAACATAAATCAACCGTCGGCGTGCTGCCGAGTCGGACGCAACGCGAGCAACGCAAAAAAAAAAAAATCATCGTCTGATGATGGCGTGAAAGGTCACCGAAATTTGTGACGTCATTACGACGTCATGACGGGACGTCGTAGCTTGGTCAGAGGCCGTGTAGCGGAATGCGCGCCTCCATTACATTCCTATTCCATTCCGGAGAATCAGGAATTGCCTCAATCGCATTCCTTTAGTTACTCGAAATAAAAGAAAGTTAGCCGATTTCCACTCCAGCAATGGTCGCGCAGTTCAATTCAATGCAATGGTTCCGTGCGGCGTTCTTGCCAGCGTTGCGCCGTCTTGGGTACGGCCTGCAAGAACGCCAGGGTCTCGGTTGAGCACTTCGTCCATGAACGCACGCCCGCCACTACCCCTCCACTTAGTGCATTTTCTGTAGACAAAGACCTAACCTATAGACCATATCATGTGGGGGTGTACTCGAAACCCACCACCCGATTCTCTACACATTAAGTAAGGAGCAGTGGGAGGCTGCTATGTGCAGCTCGGCGCCCGAGGTCCAGGACCAGATCTTCTTGGATTGGGCCAAGAGAGTAGTGGAGACCTACGCTGGGTAGGCTCCTCTGACACTCCACCACCACACCTTTCCCTCTTGGGGTAAATAAAGCATTTATCCTCCTTTTCCTCCTCCTATCTAGCTGCTGCCGCGTGAACTAGATGGTGATGGGAGCGAGCGCCGCAGCGTTATCTAGTGAGCACCCCGGGTACTAGCGGGCGGCTACTACAACGCGGGACTAGCCTACGCCTTAAGGAGCTTCGCCACTGAAACGTGGTCTATTTTCGCAGAAAGACGCAATTATATTCCTATTACATTCGGTGCGCAAGGCGCTTAGTTGCATTCCGATTTTATTCCTTTGAGTGTTGTCACCATTCCACTCGGGGATCGTGAAAACGTGGAATGATGCCGGAGTCATTCCGATTCCGAAGTGGCAAATACGCAAGACTGGTACATATACACACACATACAAACAAATATACGAACATTATTAACAATAAATGAACCTCCGCCCTACCCCTTGACCTCCCCCCAAAAAATCAAATAACATTACTGCGTATACGCAACGCCGGGGGTACAATGGTACATTAGAAAAGTGGCAGCGAAATCGGCCCCTATCAAATTCCACCCTTTTCTCTCATTTTTCCGAGAATCTCGAGCGGCTTGCAGTGACTCATAAAACATTTCGGAATAGTCTCCCACGCAGATGCCGTTATAAAACCAAACAGATAAGCCTCTTGGAGCGCCAGAAAAACTGCTATAAGTGAAATGCGACTTGTTAGTGGAGTCTTTGTTCGACGTTTCAGGTTCGTTAGGGTAACGCCTACTTTGTTCCGCCTTTATTTACTAATTTTTTTGACAGCTCGTGTTTTCTAAAAGCGACATCGTCTCGCGTAAGTGCAGCAACAATTATTTACGATCAGAGTAACGGTCGAAAAAGTGGCCCTGCAGTAGCGATTCAACGAGGCTTCTACCTCGATATCCTCGGTCATTTAGGAAATGCTTCAACAGCAACACTCGCGCTTAAAGGCTCTCTACAGTGAGTGGAGCGCACTATACTTCGCGACAACTTTCTGTGGCAGCACAGCCAAGGCTACGGAGCCGAAGCACGCTTGTCTTACTGCGCCACAGCATGTAGTCCCTCAACGAAAACGTTTGTATACTGTTCTGGGTAACTAAGATTTTACCATTCGTCACTTACATTTTTCGCGGATTTATTTTTTAATTAGTGAATAAAAACGTTTCGCAGTAGAAAAAATTTCGTTTCACGCTCTCTCAGGTTTTTTGGGGGTCTTTTGGCTTCCGTCGACTCGCGTTTCCTGCAGCGAAACGCGAGCAAACGCGAGCCGAAACGCGAGCAAACGCGAGAAATCGAAACCGAAACACCCGTCGAAGCGGTCGGACTACTTGGCGCAGAAGCACATGTGCATAGGCTCCGCCCACGTAGCCTTGGCCGTGCTGCCACAGAAAGTTGTCGCCGGGTATAGTCATCTGTACTCTCCTCAAGAGAAGCAGTTCAATGAGGGGGTCAAGCGAATCTAATTAAACTCGGCGACAACTGTTCTTGGCACTGAAGGGAAAGCTATACGGAGGCGGAGCTTCTGCACATGCAGCAGTATACTCGAAGTAGTCCGTTTTGGCGCGCGTCTCGTAACGGTGTGGAAAGTGACGGGGGCGCACCATCGGCGTGTCATGTAGACGCAGACGCCGCTTAGAGTTTGAAGTGGACGTAAAAAAAGGCGAGACTTTCTCGCGCGTTCAAAAACGCCAGGCTTGCGCGGAATTAAGGCGCAGCACAATCACAGCGAAAGCTAGAAGAGCGGCCTTTCAGAACCTTTTCGAAACACTCATTAGGTAACTACAGCAAGCACACTTGCGATACCCCTTAGGGCATTATTAAACAGCTTCTGGGTAGTTTGGCGGCATTCGCTATGCTGTTTTTCGTCATTTTTTTTCCTGAGAAGTGCGGTATCCGCTAAACACGTCCGATGAATTTCGAGCTAATCATTCATGCAGTGGCTGAAGACGATGAGAAATTATGGCTAAAGTGGGCACGCGCCACAGTTTATGTAGTGGAACAAGAACAGTTAAATTAATCACGAATATCTTACCGCTGTGGGCTGCGTCCTGTCTCAAATAGCTTCACGTAGAAACTAAAAGAGGAACACTTATGTTTCACGTTGAAAAAATACGGGTTCTACTTGGGAACTACATTAACTGGCGGTGGAATGCACGCAATTTGGCTCCGTAGCTTTCCTTTCAGTGTCCAGAAAGATTGTCGCCTTATGTCGAACGCCGGCGTTATCCAGATCACGGGAACGCTCGCAGCTCGCGTTTAGCCGACCGCTGGTAACAGGCAGTCACGGCCCAACTCTCAAGCAGTAAAAACCTGTCCCTTGGCTCTCGGTTACGTCTATGAGGAGGTGTCTTGGCCTGCCAGTGCCCGAAAACCTATATAATCTGAAACGAGCACGCGACTTCCTGTTAAGACTCGATGCCTTTTAGCATGGTAAACTTGTCATGAATACATGCGCTTCTTGTACAATCTACTCTACGCGCAACATCTCGCAACGTACACTTTTCTGGCGCAGCGAAAGCTTTCCCGGCCGGCGCAAACAAACAATAGGACAAACAAGGCGTCCATGCAGAGTCAGTCATACAACACGACCTGGAAGCACTTCCTACACAGCCGTTGGGTGCAATGAGACAGGCCATGGAATGCAAGGGCGATGCTATCACTGCGTTAGAATGAACAGTGTGTCTACCGAAACCGAGGCAGAAGCGTGGGACTACACTGTGTTGCGGAGTGTCCAGTGGAGTGTCCGGTATACGCCACCATACTCAGCAGCTTATACCTTCGCTGCGAGTGACCTTTGCGGTCATATATGCTCTCAAAGAAGTGGATGACCACAGAAACGGGTTCAGCCTCGTTTCTGTCATTGCGCGTTGCTTTCAATCCTATTCACCGTGAACGGTAGCCAACCAGCCACATGATACACATCAAGAAAGTATACACTGCAACATGGCGTATTAAAATGAAAGCCGCTTAAAGGAACAACCATGGAGAGAGAAAAACTATTTTCGCGTATTGGCAAAGAATAATTTCACAATCTCGAAAGCACCGCTCGTACCACAACACGACGCTTGCTAAGCCAGAAAACGCGCGAAAAAAAGAAAATGCCAGTCGAGACGCTACCTTCAGATTTCCGCACCAAAGACCGGACAGTCATATATCTTGAAGCTGTCTACTGGGTCTACGTAACTTTTAATCGGTGAAAATGAAGTACATAGTCACCTGTGGGTGCAATAGACGTAGCATAAGAAGTTTTAGATAGTGTCATCGAGCCAATGTCGCTAAAATACAAAAGATACGTTCGAAAGTTTGGACGCGAAGCGCGGAAACTCCAGGGCAAAAAAAAAAAAAAACTTCGACTTCGATTTTCTCCCCGCATTACGATCGTATGCTCAAACTTGTGGCATTAGAGTTCTTAGAGTGCAGTTTGTCAATCTAAACCAGGTCACTGTTGCTTTTTAGTGTCCCTTTCAACAAGAATAAACGAGGTGTACCATTCAACCCTGCGATCAAACGACCTACATGACACAGGTTAGTTGCGGGCACGGACACATATCGTAAAGAAACAATGTATGAGTGTGGGTATGCCTAATCGTCTCTGTATAATGATTGATTTGTGGGGTTTTAACGTCCCAAAACCACCATATGATTACGAGAGACGCCGCAGTGGAGGGCTCCGGAAATTTCGACCACCTGGGGGTTCTTTAACCTGCGCCCAAATCTGAGCACACGGGCCTATACAACATTTCCGCCTCCATCGGAAATGCAGCCGCCGCAGCCGGGAATCGAACCCGCGACCTGCGGGTCAGCAGTCTCTGTACAATCATCAACGACGCACGTGCTGCTCTTTCATTAACGCCGCGACCCGAGCTCCATTACGAGACGAGCCCGGCGCAAGCTGCGACAAAAACGACGGTTACCCCCCCCCCCCTCTTCTGACCCCCGACAAAGCGAGGAGGTAGGGGAGAGAGAGTCTTGTTCGAACGAAACGGCGCTCTTGGGCACCTCGTCATCGTCATTAGAGACCCCCATTTACCTGGGCCGCTCGTTTACTGCAACTTCGCCAGTAAGCGCGGGCGCGCTCCGTTCGCGGTATGCCGAACGGTCCCTCATCCGACCCACGCGCCACAGCTGGACAAAAGCGATCTGACCTGCCGCTCACCTACGGAAGGTTCAGCGGCTGCTTTCGGATAATAGGTCCACCACAACGCACTCGCATTCATTCGCAGAATAAAAGAAGCGGCGGCGGCGGCGGTCCCTTTTACGGCCTATAAGAAGCCCCTTTCATTATTTTTTTGTATAATCACGCCGCCACTGCGGGAATTCAACCTCACCGGCTCGTTCTATGTCCGCGCGCAACGCGCTTTAGTATGCAAACTAACGGCACGCACTCTTCTGTTCTTGCTCAAAAGGTTCGTACCCGATATCTGGACAGCCACAGAAAGACAAAAAAGCGCGTTCGTTAACGCTTGTTACGAATTTCCCGGACTGCGTAAGGAACCTGTCGCTGCTGCTGGTCTTACTTATCTCATTAGGAATCGATCATGTTTGTTTTCGGGGTAACGTGTAAACAATGGGAGCGCGACAGGATGTCCTAAGACGAGGGGACGCCTATGGCGGAAACGCGTCGGAACGAGGTTCTTTCGGGAAGAGCTCGAAATGATTCGCGATTCGTGGTGGGGGAGCGCAGATGTAGTGGCACTTTTTCCGATTAGTCCTGGCGATCCTTATAACACGCACCTGGCCTGACAGCTTAGTAGGTGGGGTGTGTCTCTGCTACGCTCCAGGAAGTGGGTTCGGTTCCCGGCCACGGTTTCATAGCCACGGTAGGAATCATATATCAATATGCGAAGCCATTGTGTATACTACGCGCTGAGAAGGCTTTTAACGATAATAACCTTTCTTGGGAACGCTGGAATTTCTGCCTGCCTGCCTGCCTGCCCGCCTGCCCGCCCGCCCGCTCGCCTGCCTGCCTGCCTGCCTGCCTGCCTGCCTGCCTGCCTGCCTGCCTGCCTGCCTGCCTGCCTGCCTGCCTGCCTGCCTGCCTGCCTGCCTGTCTGTCTGTCTGTCTGTCTGTCTGTCTGTCTGTCTGTCTGTCTGTCTGTCTGTCTGTCTGTCTGTCTGTCTGTCACTTGATTAAGTCACCTGGACAAAGTTTAAGTATTTGCGCAATACCAAACCATCTAGAACTGGTGGCTGCATTTATACTTGTAAACATTGCCGACCAAAAAGCAAATATTACGCATATCTGGGGCTCAACATCACTACGTAAGTATTAGGTGGTGTGTTCCTTTATAAAGAATTACCTAGGTACGTAATTTTAGGGACCCTAGTGTTTCCTACGCAGCGCTGAAGATGTGACGCTATGCAGAAAAAAGTGGGTGTTTTGTACGCTGCGCCAAAAATGCGACGCTACACACGAGAAAAAGCTCTGAAGACGATATGGTGCTGCCACCTTGCAACGGCCCTGGGTTCTGCACAAGCTCGTGTTTTCTGACGGCACTGCGAGATGGCGTCCATATCACACGCAGCGCCTCCTATGTTTTATCAATGCCGGCCACATGCGGCCAATCAAACATAGAGGAGGCACTGTCTGAGACAAGGCAAAACATAATTGGCCACTTGGCCGACAGAAGGATATTGTCTTTCGGCACCATTGGCAGCGAAGTACATAGACACACGGCCAATTTTTACCGCAAAGGCCGCCAAAGAACTGATATCAAAAAGCTAATTGCGGCATTTCGCGTTTAAAGGACACGGCTTGCAAATGCGGCCCCGCCGCGGTTGTCTAGTGGCCATGGTACTCGGCTGCTGACCTGCAGGTCACGGGATCGAATCTCGGCTGCGGCGGCTGCATTTCCGGTGGAGGCGGAAATGTTGTAGGCCCGTGTGCTCAGATTTGTGTGCACGTCAAAGAACCCCAGGTGGTCGAAAGTTCCCGAGCCCTCCACTACGGCGTCTCTCATAATCGTATGGTGGTTTTGTGACGTTAAACCCCACAAGTCAATCGGCTCGCAAATGCGAACACAAGAGAGACACCGCAAACACCCTCTATCAACTGAAAATGCGCCAAAGAAAAAAAAAGTACGAAAGCATATCTGCTCATGCATATGCAATAGGGGAACCTATTAATTCACAGCGCGTGGGGGCCTACGTGAGAGAGAACAATTTAAACGTTTGATCTCGTCTTTATGAAGGTTCATCGATGGTTGGCTCAGGTATGCGAAACAGCTATTATCGACATGCCAGGCGTCAACCATTAAACGCGTTTTTCCTGTGATGGGGACGAAATCGCACATTCACCGAACTTTGGCGCACTCTTACACTTTCGACGATGTAAGGACGCATTAGATGGTGAACCTTTGGTTAGCCATATCTCATGCTTCATTAGTCTCTAATTAATACAGAGACCTCTCTCACGTATATAAGCAGAAGCGGCCGCAGCGTGAAGGAATCTTATACACAGCACCCGACAACACCTGTACGGCAATCGGTAAATTTGTTGGCGTGTTTCCCGAAACAAATGCAAACCCATTTCTTGTCCATCAACTACTCGTTCTTTCCTTGCACGGCGGCGAATATCTCACTTAGCTAATTGGCAGCCGTAAGAACAACCCCGACGCCACATATACTGCCTGCCTAGTTTACCTTATGAGACACAGAGTAAATGTACGGCATACCAACAACACGCCTTTAAAGACGATAGCCTTTCTTGGGTACATTTCGGCCGAGGATGACTTCAGCGCAAATATTTGGTCTGCCTGTTGGTGTGTGTCCAATGATTCAGACCTGCATGGCGAAAGTTTAAGCCCGTGCCAAGAGCCCACCCATCTTGGTCTGGTGGCTGCGTTCATACTTAAGAACTTTGCCAGTCAAAAAGCAATGTTACGCATATTTGAGGCGCAATATCCATACGTGAATATTAGGCGTGTGTTTTAATTCAGAAAATGGAACGATACGTATATTCTAGAGACCGGGTTTTTATTACGCTGCGCTGACAATGCAACGCTAGGAACGAAAAAGCTTTCGTTCCTTCGCATTATTGCCAGATGGCACCATATCTCATGCAGCGCCTCGAGACAGAAGACTATGGTCTTTTGACGTCTTTTGCAGCGAAGCAAGGGGATACGGGGCCAATTTTTTTTCTTATTGCTTTTTGCATCCATGCTAAGACTTGACGAAGCGGACTTATTACAATATAATACGATCTTTAGCACATATTTTCCCTTCTATGCAGAAGTTGGCCTCATCGGTGTGCCTAAATATGCAAATATTAACCGTACACGCTTTGGACGCGACGCTATTTGAAAGCCTCGGAGCGTGACAGAGGGTAAGGGGGAGCGGGTTTTGTGCTAACGTTAGTCTATTGTTCGTAGACTCTTCAATGCTGCGTTACTCTTGCAAATGAGTTCCACCGAATCCCGCAAGGAGGCAGAAGGAATATGCGAAGAATATACGACAACCACCCAACTGTAGCCGATGCTATACAACGAAACCCATAAAGATTTCTAACAAAGGAAGCCTCGTTTTTTAAAGAAATATCTGTCCCGGTCCGGGAATTGAACCCAAGCCCTACGCCTGTTTCCGGGGCGGTCGGCCGACCACCGATGTTGTTGTGTTGCTCTGTTACTACACCAAAATGATGGAAGAACCTTACGCCTTTCAGGAAGACACGTCTTTTTCGTTTCTATTTTAAGCTACTTCATCTGACAGTTAGTTTCTCGATTCATTGCCTCGTTAACGGCGCCATTCGGCATTCTGCATTTATCGTATCCGAATGAGGGAGCGTATACAGTGACAGACACATTACACTCTGCATAGGAAACCGGCAAGCGGCATATGCGCAGAGCGACACCATCGCTAAAGAGCATCTGACAGGCGATACGTAGGCTTCAGGTTCCACGCCTCGTCCTCGTATGGAGCGTGATATTCTAAGCCTAATTTTTTCTCACGCGATTGGATCAGTTATTTCCAGAGATACATTGCTCCACGCCGTCACAACTGCGTTAGAAAGTCGGGGTTTCTCAGAGACGACATATTTTTGAGCCGCTTATCCCTCAGCAGCGCCCTGTCAGATGAATAAACGCGCGTGCGCTATGACGCGCTTCGTACAACTTGCCACAAAGGTTTGCGGGACGCGGGATCGGCGACAAAGGAGCATTGGCCGCGAGATATGCAACGCGGTCAATAGCATTGTCCTGAAAAATTCACGTTTCCGATCTTTTATTACAGCGTTTTTTTTTTCTTTTCGTTTTCTTTTTCATTTTGTATGTGCTGTACTTATTGTATACTTATGTATTCATTACTTTCTTGGCTCGAACGGTGAAAATTACTGTGTTTATTGTTTTGCATTTATTATGTATTTATTTTTACTTTAATCGCACAGCATATGAAGTACGAATTTGTGTTGTTGTTTTTTTCCCCTCTTTTGTCCGGTACATGCGTTATTTTGAAATAATTTGCCATGTCGCTCCTTGTGTTCACTATGAGTGTATGAAACACTCACCCCAAACAATCTTTATGCCACTTATTGTTTCGACTATGTCCCCATGTAACTGCCCACCTGCTTGTACCTAAGGGTCTGCAGTATGTAATAAATAATGAAAAATAATAATATGGAGCCCTGCGGGCCTCGAATTGAAAGTTTCACAGTGTAGCGAAACCAGCGACACACGCAGTTGTTTCCACAGGTCAACGATGTTGTTTATTAATGTGAGCCTATACACCATCTTTTTTTTTTAACGCAGTTTACACCTCCCACAATGCTTAGTGTGGAAAAGTACCATGTAAAGTGGTGAATACCATTAACAAAGCGCTGACAACGAAATTTAAATATTTTCTACTTCTTACTCTGAATGGGAACACGGGAGTCGAGATCCTTAAGAGAGTGTTGTAACGCTTGGTAATACAGTGAATATGCCAGATGTTTCAAGAAATGTGTCCAAAAATGCTTGAAAACCCGGAAAATGCGATATTTGCTCGATGTTTTCGCAAGCAATTTTTCCGTAGCAGCAGACATTTTCCTTTCAGAATTGCTTTTCTGCAGTGGCAGGCATCTTGGTATGATTAAATACATCATTTAGGACTATAACTCAGTAATTAAGAAAGTTAGATTAGTGAACTTCCTATAACAGGTGAAGTTAGGCGGTCAAGTAAAATGAGAGACTCGATCATTCTCTATGCGAATAACCCATCGCAGCCATGCTATAGAAAAGAGCCGCCTCTAGTATGTAATGTGGCATAATGAAAAACAGCAAAGTTCAATGGCGAAACAGAAACTGACTTACCGCTGGCCGCAGCAAGCTGACGACCAGAATTACGTCACTGTTGAAGACAGCGACTAAAGAGGTTTGGTTATTTCGCGTTCATCAACCTATGTGCGACATGCGTGCTATAATCGCAACAGCAGCCCGCCCATGCACACAACCACTTTGGTTGATGCAAAGACGTTTCACTAATTATGAACTCGCCAGAAAAACATAACAGTGATGCTCTTCTGCGTTTCGGTTGCGCCGATGAAATTTGGGTCAGTTTTATTCCTTTGCAATACAGGCTGCTGCATGCTGCCTTTTCGAATTCGCAAGGCCGCGATGGAGGACTTCAATTTTCCTATTTGATAGAACGACCTATCTTCACTAACTACAAATCTAATTTAGCACTTTTAATTACTGTCCCATATGATTTCGCAGCATAAGGGGTTTAAATGCACGTGGATGTGTAAATACAGTGGATGGACGTCCTGCGATGGTGAACTATTGAATATTCCGTCTTCGTTTTTTTTTTCTTGAGTTCTCGCCGGTTTTTTTTTTCTCCCATCAGTACTACTAATAAAAAAATTGGGGGACCCTTAGGCTTCCCCTGTAAGAGTTGAACGCGATAGCTAAATCCGACCCCTAGTGCTTCAACCGCTAAATGCATACTCATTCATATGTTTTGTTACATACACACGCACGCACACAAACCCTCACACAGTAGATAGAACCAACGCGCGCTATTATCGCCGAATGGGCTCAATTTTGTCGTGACACTTGTCGAACAAAATGCGTTAAAGGGGCCCTGAAACACTTCTTCAAATAACTATGAAATAATTTCACTAGAAAAGCTTATTGCCTCACGAATTCAACGCCGCAAAAATTTTAAGAATCCGTCGAGTGAGAGTGGAGTTACAGAGGTTTGTCGCATGTTGCAATTGCATTCTCTCTTCTATCGTCCCGACAAAAGCGCTGGAAGCTAAGCAAAGAGTGGTGGCAGGGCAAAGAAACTACCGCTCCTCATGACTTTGAGCACTTTTTTTTCTCTTCGAATTCGAGGCTTTTTTCAGTGTGATCGCGCACGTGCACGCGTGGACAAGTAGCGGCCTCCCGCGGCTATCTCGGTAACTTGATTTTTCGGTCACAGACGGCAGACGATTTTTCGCTCACTACCAACGGGGCCGACGCCGGCGGCGGGTTTTCTGCGACACGAGCTCTTCAACGCTATCGCGTCAATAATCTCTGGGGTTTAACTTCCCAAAACCACGATATGATCATGAGAGACGCCGTAGTGGAGGGCTCCGAAGATTCCGACCATTTGGGGTTGTTTGAAATCTTAGCACACGGGCCTGCAGCATTTTCGTCTCCTTCTAAAAGGCAGCAGCCACGGCCTGGATTCGATCCCGCGACTTGTGGGTCAGCAGGCGAGTGTCTTAGCCACTAGACCACCACGGCGGGGCTCACACAAGTACTGATTAAAGATCATTTACGTAAATGTTTTAATGTGTATACACAGCATTCGACTCGACTCGCGCAGCTTGGATTGACAGAATAATCACTACCAAGGCCGTTGTAACAGATATGTAGCTTTCATCAGGAATATGTTAAAAAACTGCTAGATGAAATTTCTAAGCGGCGCATGCTCTTAAAATTGATATATTTAAAGTATTTTTCATTGTAGTGTTTGTAATTCCAAGTTTATTGTACAGAATGCTGTTACTGCACATTTCTTTCTAGTGCATGATTGCTTTTTTTGTTGTTGCTACAAGTGCATTCTTTTCTATGAAGTATTCTCTGTATTGTACGTCATATGTCTAAATTGACGACTGATATTGGTAAGTGATTTTTTATACTTTGTATGGGAACTCTTCTGTAGTAGATTAGTTATTAGGCCGCCTTTTCCTTTTTTGGAGTGGCTTGTAAACGTATCACTTTGTGTTTTTGCTGTTATTGTACATTTGGCTTTATGAGAACTTGCTCGGAACTTCTATGTATTCGAACTCACGTATTTATTGTGGAACGGGTGCACAGACTTCTGTGAGGTATTGTCAAGAAATGCATAAAAGCTAAAGGTATACCACTATAGTCTTCTATATTTTTCTTGATGTATTTCTATAAAAGAATGGAGAATCTGATTGTTACATTGCCGCTTTTACTGCTCGGCATCAACAAGATTTGTTAATCCTGAACTGACCTTTGAGTCGTCGCAGAGCCTCGTCCTGACCGAGTCTCCCTGACAGGTTGTGGCCGTATTACGTGGCTTCGGACGGTCGCATCTTCGGCGATCCCGGCTGAATCCCTTGGCGTTGTCCAGGCAGCCAGAGTGACAGGAATCGCGTCTCCAGGGACCCCATCCACCGGCCACAGTCTTCATCAAGCCCGCGCGGGCGGGCGTGCACTGACCGTGAAGGCACAACTGCGCATGTGTAAAGGCTGCCAACTAACGATGACCGCATCACTCGGAGCTTAAGCTTGTTAGCAACACCAGTGTCCTAACCTTTATTCACCCAGGTTTGCCACTTGCCGCAAACTGGCGGCATCCGACAGAAAAGACATCTATTTACTAGACAGATACAGCCAACTCAACTGTCTACACAAGCAAATAGCATTCATTCGACTGCAGGGCCTCAAAACAGTTTGTGAAGAGCAGCGGAAAGCCTACTAATCAGCTCAGGCCCTGCACTGCCCCTCTGGACCATCCAATACCAGCTGAAGAAGTCATCAGGGTAGTGGCATAGCCAGAAACGTTTTTGCGGGGGGCACTCAACTACACTTTGTGTAGGTTGATGTGGGTGTTCGTAAGTGCATTTGTATATACAGATACAGCATTGAAACAATTCTGGTAAAGAGGGCGGGACTGGTCGAGACCCCAACCTCCAGATACGCATGTGCTGCAGTCCGCAGTTCATGCGTGTGGTAAGGCATCACATGAACAAGAGAAGTCTTACTCACATATCGAGGAAAGTACTAGGTTCCAATACGTAGAAGCAAAGCTAGGCAGGCTCTCGGGTTTTTGGCGACAAGACCAAAGTTACGATGTCCGCCTTAGCAGGTTACTCAAGATTCGTAGTGAAGAACTAAAGTCATATAAAGCGCAAACGTAGTAACATATACGAACAGTGACATATACAGTATGTATGAACCGTATGTAACACACACACACACACACACACACACACACACACACACACACACACACACACACACACACACACACACACACACACACACACACACACACATATATATATATATATATATATATATATATATATATATATATATATATATATATATATATATATATATATATATATATATATATATATATATATATATATCGGCTTGAGCAGACAAACGTGCGAAAACATTTATTGCTCCTACGTTTGGGCCGGGGTCCGGCCTTCGTACACATATATATATATATATATATATATATATATATATATATATATATATATATATATATATATATATATATATATATATATATATATATAATGGAAACAAGTGTATACTTAAGGGCTCGTTTTTCGTGTTTTCACACAATATTACAGAGTATTTTGACCTAACCTAACCTAACCTAACCTAACCTAACCTAACCTAACCTAACCTAACCTAACCTAACCTAACCTAACCTAACCTAACCTAACCTAACCTAACCTAACCTAACCTAACCTAACCTAACCTAACCTAACCTAACCTAACCTAACCTAACCTAACCTAACCTAACCTAACCTAACCTAACCTAACCTAACCTAACCTAACCAGACAATAATGCCAAGGAAGGTATCGCGTTTCAAAGGTCGCAGGTTCGGATCCTGCCCACGGCAAGTTATCTTTTCACCCACTTTTCTTTCTTCTCATTTACATTACAATTGGCCTAATAACTTCCCCTATACCTTCCTTGGCATTATTGTCTGTTAGATCTCGTTAATATTGTGTAAAAACACGAAAAACGAGCCCTTAAATATACACTTGTTTTCCTTATTCATTAACGAGTGTCTTGTACTGGCAGACTTGGTGCCTTTAGGTTGTATACGAGGGACTATTTGGTCAGCTGCCAGTTAGTAATAAGTTCACGTGCTAGGTGACGCCAAACAGGCTCATAAAGAGTTTTCCTACACTCGCCGCCATGGCTACTAGTGGCGCTGAATGACACTCCCACGTTTAAAAAAAATTGACATAGATACCAAATAATGTGGCTGGGGGGATAGCTGTCGTGGTAGCTCAAGTGGTAGAGCATCGAACGCGTTATCCCAAGGTCGCAGGTTCGGATCCTGCCCACGGCAAGTTATCTTTTCACCCACTTTTCTTTCTTCTCATTTATATATACTTATATATATATATAAAGAAGTGATGTAGAGAAGAGAGTACAGTGTTCTTCGAAAGCGCGCGTAACCAAGGTATACATGGGTCGATGCTAGCAGTGGTTGCGGCCCAAAGGATGGACTATATAGAGCAGTGCGCGCTAAGGTAGAAGGACAAAGGCGGTGTTTCAACAACTAGGTCATGCATCATTCATTGAAGAGAGTGGACTATATTAACGTTGAAGCTCACACACATTGTGGCCGCCGCAGTAAGTACCGTCCAGAGCTGGTCCTGCCTTGTAGTATCCCTGGCGATTGTGCGTCTTGCAGATGATTTGCTCGCAGACGCCCTGCAGCAAGGAGAAGAAATGCTTGGGTTCAGGTGTCCCCGCTCAAGTGTGACAGTTTCAATGCACATTCTTTCGCTATTCTAAAATACTGACGTTTATGAGACTCGTGTTGTAGAGCTGGGCATCGTGGTCTCGGAGAAATATCTTGCACTGGTCGTGGGCGTCCCATTCCTGTCCAGGAAGGCTCTGCGGATCTTCTAGGTCCGGCAGCCCGGTTACTCCGTCGGGCCGGTTCGAAAGGCACGTGCGATCCCTGCATGATAAGTGTTACAGTAAAGATAACGAAATCGAAAATGTTTAAATCTTCGGTGAATCCTTGGTATCGCTGTAGCCAACATTTTGACAAGTGGTGAAGTCCTTTTGAAGGCAAGAACCTGACATGACTATACTTGCCCAAACGTTTGCTCCCGTGATAGCCCATGTTCAAGGTTTTTTTCTTCTCCTCAAGCCTTCATCTTCACCTGAGCTTCCGCCTAGTAATACTTACGACGACTAAACCTAGTCCTGTCCCTCCTAATCACTCATTTGTTACGCACAATTTCTACTGAAAAAAAAAAGTATTGAAATTTGGTCACAGTTTGATTCCAGTTACCACGGCATTACACTTGAACCTTGGCGGTGTGCTTCTTCTGGACAAGGCTCTAGAAAATGAATAGAGTCGGCGCATGAGTTGCTCTTCTTTGCAGACTTAGGCGCTTCACGGTCTAGACACTCGCGATGAACAACAATTTCCTTTTACCCAAATTTCGGGCTGTTATACTGGAAGCAAACTGTAGCATTCACTTCTATTTTACTTTGGAGCACCCTTCCTCTTATCATGAAAACCTCAAGACCAATACATCGTTTTAAGAAGGAACTAAAAATGCACTTACTTCATTCTGAATAACGAAAGAGTAAATGTGTCTTTCATTTAGGATACATGTGCTTTGGTGTTCAGTTTATTTTGGGTGGAGATCATCTCACTGTTGTATTACTTGTTTTTCTCTTTTCCTCTTGTAATTTTTGTTTTGTTGCGATATGTTAAAAGCGAATTATTTTATGTAATCACATGTACTATTTTTTCTATGCATGTTATGTTTCTTAAATGACCGATCTCACTGCTGTTGCTACTATGGTGTGCATTTTACATGATTTCACTTTGTACAGGAAGTCCCGATGCAGTCTTTTGACTATGGGACCTCCTCCTGTATACTACGCGCTTGTAACTTCACTCAACTTTTATTAATAAAATTCTGATCGCGGGAACTTTTCACGTGCTGCCATGCTTACGAAGCGACGATAACGAAGTTGTAGTCACAAGGAGGCGAGCGCGCGGGCTATCGAATACCGACGTCTTGACTGGCGGCGCGCCATCTTGTGAACATTGTGTAAATCACCAGAGATGACGCCTGAGGGGCGACAGACCGGAGGAGTGTGCACTGGCAACACTGGCGTGCCCGCGGGAGACTACCGAACAATGTACAAGCATAAATGTCTTGCCGAGCAAGCTCCTAAAAAAATGTAATGTTGATCAATAAGCTTGTAGCGAGAGAGGAAGATTCTTCCTCTCTTGCTACAAGCTTCACTCAGATAGTCTTAGCCTTCAGTTCGTTTTGTAGGAAATCCCATACAGCATCGCAAACGCTCCTGTGGATAAAACCCAGTGCGGCTTCGCTTGGAGCCTTCTGCGGCAAGACATAATATTTTTGCTTTGCTTTTTTTATTAAAGGCTACAGAGATTCACTCAATGCTAAGCACTGCGTTATCGTATCTAGTAAATTTGATAAAGCACGCATTTTTTTCAGCGCTCAGCTCTCGCACTGTATTGCTGACTTGAAAAGCGTGTGGTGGTACGAACCCCATCTTGTGTACGACGAGGGCACTGCACGGAGACCACGTGGTCTCTCCCTTGGTGCCCCGACTCGGAGACATGATGAATCCGTTGGAGGGACAGTCGTTTTGAGGCCACCCATCGTGCAGCATGCCAAGACTGCGAACGCAGCAATTTAAAATATATGAATAAACAAAAGACACGAGCATTCGCTTCTGCACACAAACGGGTCGAAAAACGAAGCTATAGTAAGTTACAGACTAAATTAAATGTGAGCTTCACCCACAGCGGTCACCGTGCGTTTAGAACGAATGTTCGACGATTAAGAGTAGGACTTCAAAAGCTTTGACGGTTGGGCGAGTTGGTACTCTCAAATAGAAACCATCGTGAGAGCGCAACAAAAAACGACACACACGTCCTCGTCTGTCTCTTCCTGTGTGTCGTGTTTTGTTGCGCTCCCACGATGGTATCGGCGGGAGAGCAATACGCTGTCCCATTATTCCTCTCGACCAGTAAAAAAAACTGAGTAGTTTAGAAAGCAGGCAAGTCGGCAAACAATGAGAACAACGTACGCAGTGAAATGATAACAGCGTGAAAATGGGAAATGATTTAGAGTGCTTGGTACTCGTTTGCGTGACGTCAGGACCTTCCACGCATTTCAGGTGTATGACTTGGCCATACAGACAAATGTTTGTTCAATAGTTTCCGGTCAAGAAATTTCACTTATCGGCAAATTTTTTCGATCATTCTTGCTTTCCTGCTGAGCCAAATGTAACATATTAACAAGAAATGAGATACTTTCAATTTATACTATGCGTAGTATTTGCATCATCAGCAAAACAGTGCTTACGGATAGAATGGAAATCGCCAACAATTGTTTTTGTTGCACAGGTGATTGACAAGTGCGCTGCAGTACTCCGGCCGGATCACGTATTTTCGAGGCGACTAGAACGCCGCGCCTGGCTTTGCGCGTCGGCAGCAAGGGGGATTAAAAAAATTCAAAACTTTTTTCTTTAAACCCCCTTGGTCGGCAGGTGTTATCTCTCCGCTCTCACTCCCTCTGCCATAGCACCCGCTGCACGCGCACGCGCGCTTATCCTCCCCCTTAGCAGCCGGAGCATGTGTTGCGAGAGAGTGTAGGAGGGGGTGCAGTGTTTCGCTAAAGCTCCTTGTTTCGCCGCTCCTTTCCTCGCCGTTCACTCTCTCTCCTCCCTGCGCCCCACTCTCCCGTTCACTCGCGCCTCATGTCGACCGTTCGCTGGCTGGGCGCCTCTCAAGAACATCCGAAAATGCGTGCTCGAGAAGCCGCTGTGAAACGCCAACGCCGAGCCGAGAACGATGACGCCCCACTCTCCCGTCCGCTCGCTCCTCACTCTCGACCATTCGCTGGCTGGGCGCCTCTCAAGGCGATCGTAGAAGTCAGTTCGTGCGTCCATCTGTCCGTGCGTCCGAACGGATGGACGGACAGACAGAACCAAGAGAGACGCTTCGCACCACTCATCATAATTCACATCGTGGCTATGCTCCAATTTTCTTTTGCCCTTTTCTCGTTCACTTACAGCAGGCCACCGCTGTGACCAACGACAAATGGCGCTACGTGCAGATGTCTTGAAGTCCTGATCATGATGCGGTCTAGGGAAGGCTGCAGCCTAAAGTATAACACACGATGCCTAGTAATGATGATGCCTAGCAATGATGATAATGATGATGCCCCTTGGATGATTGACACTTACCCACTACGGGGAAACCAGCCAAGAGTGGGACGGATCATACAGACTAGATTTATTATTATTGTTAAGCACTAATAGAGGACACAGGTGTTATTGTAGGAAGCGTTCATTGTGATGAATTCTAATGCTTAAGGTGATTCGAAGGCCCGCACCTTCCTTACTCCTTCCTGCACGTCTTGCCCTCTTCCACCCCGGAACGTACTCGCCGGCCTGTCGCTTATGTGGCAGCTCAATCGCCAACTGTGAGCACATATTTTACTCCTGTCCGGCACACTTGCCCCCTGCCTCTTGGCACCTCAGAAGTCCGCAGCTGTGGCAGACTGCTTTGTCCAGCACCAGACCAAACCTGCAACTTCGGCTGGTGATCTGAGCGGAGGACGTTGCGGCTAGGTACTGCCTGGATGCCACAACCGGCAGCCTGAGGGCCACCCGCAACGCTGCTTTTTAATTTTTTAAACACTACTTTACTTTGTGGCCTTCTGACGAATAAAGTTTTTCACCACCATCACCGAAGGCGAAATTCATCTTTTTATCTCTCAATCGACGTAATGAATCTCCCCCGCCCCACTTTGAAAGATGTGTGCACCAATCGTTGTTTTGCACACGCACAGTATCCAAGACTAGAAACATTGCAGGTGTTCTGTACGCAACCTGGTTTCGCTCTGTCTCCGTGATCGACCCCTGTTTGACTGAGCAACGACGTCACAAAATAATGTCATCATGTGACGCCATGATGACGTTATGATGACGACACACATCTTTTTGGCGACTTGCGGCCTCATGAGGAAGTGACATGAAGGCGTGATCCCGCGATTCCTCTCATCGCTCGTTATGACACCGACTCTAGGGGACGCCGAATGTCATTTTTGACATCTGATGAGGTGCCTGGGCATCAGCCTCAAAATACTACGCTTAGAGCTGTATTCACCCGACGGACGAATTATCGAATTAACCCTGAGGGCCGCGTACTACGTCAACGTACGTCAACCGTTTCCGCGTCCACACTCTGGTCCACGCGGAGCGATTCGTGATACTGCAGAGGCCCAATCACAGTTGGGATCTTCGGGGAGCAATACAGAAATCCCCGTTTGTAGCGCGAATTCTCTCCTGTCGTGCGAATGCTGGTTGCGGAGGGATCCGAATTACGTCACGTGACACGTCACTGATCCGTCCACGATCACGTCCGGCGTGTGAATACAGCTGAAGCTTCACGAGTAGATTCCGCTTGAACATTCAATTCATTCATTCATGGCTGTTGGCTGTCAATGCTTCATTTGGTCGAAAGTGCCCCTTGTTTGCTGAAGACTTCACGGCATCATTTCGAGCATATTACCTAACTTATAGTCGTTTGCTTAAAAGGTGAAAGAGAAAATTAACTACACTTTTGAACAACTTTTGACTGTGCATGTTTTAAGTGCAACCATTTTGATGGCGAGTCGAACACTTAACTATAACCAGATCGAACACGGATGCCTTCGAAAATGACCCAAGCTAGCTTTACACTTGTACATTCGGCTCCATCGACGGGGAACGGTAGACGTTGCGGTTGGCGTGTCCCAGGAACATGTGTTTAGTGCATCCTGTGGGTGACTTTCTGTAAAAGTTTCAATGTATATAACGGTTAAGACAATCGAATCTGTTACTGTTTCTCTTGAATAGACACTGTACGCTAGTGTTACTAGCATATACAATGATGGAATCGTTCGGAGAAGTTATGAGGTAGGCCCGTGTACTCAGATTTGGGTGCACGTTAAAGAACCCCAGGTGGTCAAAATTTCCGGAGCCCTCCACTACGGCGTCTCTCATAATCAAATGGTGGTTTTGGGACGTTAAACCCCACAAATCAATCAATCAAAGAAGTTATAAGTCAGTCTTGGAGCTTCGTTTGTGCCAAGTTCAGGCGACACATCACGTACCACAGCAGGTAGCAGGCTAGCAGCAGCAGCGAAGTTATGTAAGCAGGCTGGTGAAAGAATCCGCGCTGCAGTTTTCACGTTGAGCTCACGGCGACTGGCAAAGGCGATGCTGGCGCGGACCGCCGAAACAAAACAAAATAAGGCCGGCGGTGCTGTTGCATGTTCAAGAGGCACAATACGTAGGAATAAGGAAGGATGTGAACTTATACATTTTCCCTTCTGAGCCACACCAATGAAAAGGGAGGTGGCGTTACATCCAGGCAGTCAGACGAGAATTGTACGCTCTGCTCGTGCTCTATTGTGGTGATGTCGGGCAGGTTTCTAAATGAATTATTTCACGAGTTAGCTGGATTTATTGAATATTGAAAACGGCCACCAGTGCAAACAAAGGCCAGATATTAACAGAAATTTCGTCGGCTGTGAAACGAGCATGTTATGCAGCATGCGACATATGTAACATTTTGTGTCATCATTTTTCATCATTTTTTTTTCGAACACAAGGACGCTGCGTTGTAGCGTTTTCGTATCTTACACCATCCCCCATAGGATATCTTTGAGCACAGGGGCTAATGTACAGGAAATGTTTTCATTGTCCATATGTATGTTAATAAGGCGATCATTAAACTCCATCAAACGCAAGCATTGATCATCATTGGCATGTACATCGACACTAGTGATGCAAAAATCATCACGACATGATGAAAAGGTCCGTGAACGAGAAGTGTGTACCGGAGCCAACTTTTCGAAAAGCGAACCTTTCTTCTTAGAAGCTGAAACTGAGGCGAAAACAACGTGACGTGATGGCGCATGCGATGTTTTCCGCGGATGTATGTGGCGTGATGATGATCTCACATACAGCAAGAAACTGCCACGTCACATAACATTACTTCACATGACGTTGCATCGTCGCTTGGTCAACCGTTCGCCGATCACGGGGGCCACGTCGAACTAGGTGAGGTACAAAAACCTTGCAACGCTTCCCATCCTGGAGTCAGAGCAAAACCATGCTAGGTGCAGCAAACCTTAGGAAGGTGGCGGAAAAAGATCAATACATCGAATCAGAAGAAAAAGAAGATGCAATGCTTTCGCCTTCGAGTCGCGTTCAGGCTGTTTCACACACGAGCGATTTTGTCCCAAAAGTGGAGCGGCAGCCGTCGCGCGATTCCAAAAGGGGTTTCTAGAGCGTCTACTAGACGCTGCGATGAACATCGCCGGAATTGGTTAAAATCAGCTCACGGCAGAGCGTCTGACCAATGGAGGAGCAGAGTGATGTGGGTGGCACGTGACGCCAGGGGTGGAGCCCAGGAGCGGGCGCGCGCGCGGAGAGGAACTCGCTCGCTCCGACACCGACAGTAGGGAAAACGCTGCCCGTCGCGCATAGGTGGCGCATGTGAAACAAACTCGCGTCCACGCGTTCTGCTGCCGCTCATCGCCGCAGCTCAGTCGCTCGCATTGTTTTTTCGTTATGCATACTGTTTCAAGGTAGTGTTTCTTATATATATATAAATTATGTTCTTTTGTATTTCCTTCTCACTTTTTTCTCCCATATTATGCCGCATTCTTTCAGTGTTTGCGATATTACATTATGTCTGCAGTTGAAGTTTGCTGCTAAATTTGTTGATATTTTACTTGCTTGTGTTACGCGATCTTGTACCTTTTCTGTTTTACTTGCTTGTATTTTATTTATTTATTTATTTATTTATAGAATACTGCAGACAAAAAGTCCAAGCAGGGTGAGCATACATGAAACACACTAAATAACAGAATGAAACAAGGTTGCAAAGCGTTTTTTACACAATTTCTTTGCTATAAGACAAAGGGGTTATGGCTTTAAAAAAAAGTAACAGTTGAACAACAAGGTGATAATACCATTCAAGGAAGTCATGGAAGAAGAGTATCTACACAAATGGTCAAGGGCGTTGAGGAAATGCTTCGGTTAGTTTATTCCAATCATCTATTGTTTGTGGGAAGAAGGAGTACCGAAAAGTATCAGTCCTTGCGAAGATTGGCGTTAGGGATTTCTTTTTTTTTTTTACATCACCGCGTGTCTGCGGCCAATCTGCTCAGGTTCAGGAATCCCGTCAAGCTGCTTGTTAGCAGCTTTTAATTCCTGTCCTTGCATCTTTTTCACTTTTTAATCTGATTTACATTTTGTTTTAGTGTTGACCATTGCCATTGTATGAAAATATTGAACCACTGTACTTTAACGTGATTGCTGAAAAAGATTGCTAAATAAACTGAAACTGAAACAGGCTTTAGGAGAATGTAAGACAGACCCTATGACTTTTTGCCCGTTGGTTCTCTAAGATCACTGCTTTGTTTTATGAGGCCGAATCAGACTACCGTCCACTTGGAGCACTCCCACGAGAACAACCACACGCATTCTGCACCTACTTGTGTCCGATTTCGTGGGCCGCGACGTAGGCCGACGTCCAGCCGGCCGAGGCGTACGGCTTTCCCGCATCGCTCGTCGTGCCGATCTCGGCAATGACGCAGTTGTGGTCCCGGTGGCACACGCCACCAACCGGAGCCAGTCCTAACGCCAGGAAAGAAGACGAAAGTGGGCTATTGCAGTTAACAGACAAAGCCGTTCGGCGCATTCAGGTTTAGACCCCAATATATTACGAGCACCGTGCAGGTTTGTCAGTTCCTTTTTCAAGCTAGTTCACTGAGTTCGCTATTACGGAGGCACTTGTTCGACTACACCAATATCCATGCTTTTGGAGTACTTAGAGCCTTTTTTTATTAAAGAACTTGCTGGGCAGAGAAAGAACGAAAGAAAGAAAGAAAGAATGAATGTAAGAAAGAAAGACATAGAGGAAAGGAAGGAAGAAAGAAAGAATGAATGAAAGAAAGAAAGAAAGACAGAGGAAAAAGGAAGAAAGAAAGAAAGAAAGAGAAGAAAGGAAGAAAGAAAGACAGAGAAGAAATGAAGAAAGAAACAAAAAGAAGAAAGGAAGGAAGAAAGAAAGAAAGAATGTATGAAAGAAAGAAAGAATAAGTGAAAGAAAGAAAGACAAAGAAAGGAAGAAAGAAAGAAAGAAAGAAAAGAAAGAAAGAAAGAAAGAAAGAAAGAAAGAAAGAAAGAAAGAAAGAAAGAAAGAAAGAAGCGATACAATACCATCATACCGTGCAGCGTGGTAGAAGGCTCCGGAAATTTCGAACATCCATGGTGAATGAGCACTGACATCGTACACAGCATACAAACCTCTAGCATTTATTCAGCCTTCACCGCAATGCGACTGCGGCGGCCGAGATAAAACCAGCGACCTTCAGATTAGCAGCCGATCACCGTAAGCGTTGTTCTACCGGGGCTCTATCGCGCTAGCCATGATGCTCCGTAAATGACTCTACTGCTACCTCAATTAGTAAGCGAGTGTTTTCTACGTGATAAAAGCCAGGTATAACTACGAGCCTCATTTAGCACAGCTGTCGAATGCATTGCTACGGCCATTAGTGACCCACCTTTTGGGCGGTACGATGGCACGGTAAGACGATACTAATTACTAAAGTTCACTTTAACGGCGCAAGAAACAAGCAGTTCACTATTCGTCTATTTTTTATATCAAAAGACACAAACGTACGTTCTTTAATATATTTATCCATTAGTATTTATTTAACTATTTATCAAAAGCTTCATATGAAAGTACTGCCGAGTAACAACCATAGTGACTGGCTCCACCTTTCGAGAAGACCTCCACTATATCTGCACTCTCATCCCCATCTTTTGCTTTAGGGCAGCGCATACGAACACATGATGCCCCGCCGCGGTGGTCTACAGTGGCTAAGGTACTCGGCTGCTGACCCGCAGGTCACGGGATCGAATCCCGGCTACGGCGGCTGCATTTCCGATGGACGCGGGAATGTTGTAGGCCCGTGTGCTCAGATTTGGCTGCACGTTAAAGAACCCTCAGGTGGTTGAAATTTTCAGAGCCCTCCACTACGGCGTCTCTCATAATCATATGGTGGTTTTGAGACGTTAAACCCCACATATCAATCAATATGAAGACATGATGACCACAGATATGAAATGACGACTCCACGCTGCGCTTGAATTCTCGCTCTTCCTCGCGTTGACCTTTACGGAAGATAGTTTGGCTTGGAGTAATTCGTGGCCCTTTATGAGAGTCCTGTTGCGGCCAAAAAAGTGTTCGCGCTGCTTGATTCATCAGATACTAGTACACTTTTCTCAATTTTTTTCATATTTTCCCTGGCGCTGTTCGCTCTATATATAGCGTCCCGAAAAACCGGCGCTTGCTTTCCGTTTCGTACAAAGAGTAACTGATATTACGCACCCATCGTTACCACATTTCTTCGTCCTTCTTCAATGGCGAAAAAATTCAGCCTGTAACAAGCAAAGAATGCATCGCAATCACTGATTGACTTAGTGGATATTGCATGAAAAGGCAATACAAAAAAAATGAAGCAAATAAGAAACATACCAGATCACACAAACTCAGACACAAATCTTTCCGGAAATGCTGAAAACGCGATTCGGGAATTTCACGACCAAGAAAAGGAATCACTTCCCACAAGAAATAGCTTCCTTGAATTAAAAAGAAAAAAAAAATGGCCCCGTATCTGCTTGTCAATCACCAAATGTCGTCGAAAGGCGATAGTCTTGCGTGTGGAGAGAGTGAAAAAAAACAATTATTCGATGTTCTGCCCGAGAAAATCGGTGAATGGCATTCTGGAGGCGCTGCTTTGAGTGCCTCGAGCGTGCAGCGGAGGCGAACGAACGCATCAAGTCCCGTCCCACGTGAGACATGAGCGCCATCTGGCAGTTTTCTTAGAAAACAAAGCGCGTGGCTCTGACACGGGTGTGCGCGCCCATCTCAGAGGCGATAAGGTGTAGAACGCAAGGCGACGGGTAGGTGCCACCACCATCTCGTCTGGGCAAAGCATTGGAAACACTCGCCTTTTCGTGCAAGCGTTGCATGGTCGGCGCAGCGTGATAAGCGCTGCGGTACTTAAAATTACTTATGTATGCCTTTTCTAGTAAAAGACGCGCATGCAGAATATATACGTGTTGTTATGGTGCCCCAGACATGCGCAATAATTGTTTTTTAATAGGCAATCGCACAAGCATGAACGCTCAACCTTGATCAACATTGGTGGGCGCTGCGGATAGGGTCGGCCGTTTCAAGTACTCGATGCCGTTAAGAGTGGACAGACATACAGATTAAAATTTTTTGCGTCGAAGGTCCCTAAGAAAGACTATCGCCTTTAAAAAAGTTAAGGCAGCGCTTCGCACTCATTGTGCCAACAATAAAGTAAGATGAGCGGCCTGCTTTGCTTTACAAGCTCCGGAACGCGCAGGAAAAGCTCGCGCATCTTTCGTACGCCTGACCATTCTTCCACACGCAGGGACGTCAACTCGGCGATCAGTGACGTTGACTAAGTTACTGTTTATTGATACCTGGTTTAGACCAATCGACGAGCTGCGTGCTACGTCACTGCGCGTTGAAGGAGGTTGGCCACGCACAGGAACAATGCGCGAGCTTATCCTGCGCGTTTCGGAGCCTGTTGAATGGACCTTTTATTTTATATGGAGAGTTTATCTCTCTCTTTTTTTCTTCATGCGCTCTTTCTTTATTTCTCAATTTGCTGTCTCATTTTTAAAGACGATCTTTCTTGGGGACCTTCAACAAAAAATTTTGGTCTGTCTGTCTGTCTGTCTGTACATTTGTCTGTTTGTCCGCCCTAACGATACCTCAAACGGCACCAAACGGCCAACCTCATCCGCAGCGCCCACCAATATTGCTCAAGGTTTAGCGTTCATAGTTGTGCGATTGTCAATTAAAAATCAATTATGGCGCATATCTGAGGCACCACAACAACGCTTCGATGTTTTCTATGTCTGCCTTTATACTAGAAGAGGCACACACAAGTAACTCTAAGGAATGTAGCGTTTAATCGCGCTGCGCTGACAGTGCAACACGATGCTCGAAAAAGGTGTTTCCAACGCCTTGCTACGACGTCACGGTGGTGGCACCTGCCCGTCGCTTTGCGTTCTACACCTTATCACCTCCGAGACTGGCGCGCATCTTTCTCCACGGGCTGCGCAGCCTCGTCTTCGAAGATAACTGCCAGATGGCACTTGTGTCTAACGTGCCTAGATGCGCTCGTTCACCTCCGCCACACGCTCGCGGCACTCTAACGCAGCGCCTGCAGAATACCATTCACCAATTTTCTTGCGCAGACCATCAAATAAACGTTTTGTTCACTCTCTCCAGACGCAAGACTATCGTCTTTCAACGACAATTACAGTGCAACATGTAAATTCGGGCCATTTTTTTTCGTATGCATTTTTAAAGAAAAGATACAGAAAGAAAAGGAAAGGAGCGCAAAGAGAAATAAACACAGGTGTTTGATTCTATTTATCTGTCTCTCTAACTTTCTTTCTCTTTCTTGCTCTGTGTACCTTTCTTTCTCATCGCTAATTTTAATTTTCTCCCCCTTTCTCATTTGCTTCCGCTGCTTCTATATCTGTGCTTCTCTCTCTGTTTATTTTTTCTCATTTCTCTTTCTTTAATCGTCACTCTTTCTCTCTCCTTCTCTCATTCTTATTATTTGAATGCTATGCGCTAACCTCTACCCCTTTCCTGATCCTCATCTAACATCTGTCCTCCTTATTCTAATTTTACTTTCCGACCATCTTGCTATATGATACAAGGCTACAATACAAGGCTACATCTCTATGATACAAGGCTATGCTATGCTCCGCTATCGTGCCAAGATGGCCGAGTTGTTATGACGCTCGCCTTCGAATCGTGGGGGCGCGGCTTCGAATCCCGCCTCGTCCAGACTTTCCATTTCGCAAGAAAACTTCCTGTTTCCCCTTCTTTCTCTGTCCACGTGGTTGTTCCCTCACCAATTAGAGCTGAGGAAGAAAGCGCGCGTGCCAGGTAATGATGATGATGAGTTTTTCTGTACGCGCGTCACAAACCAAAGGCGATCGAGCTTAAACGGCACCACAGTTAAAAGAAACCGAGTAGAATCTAATTTGGCTATGACGATGAACCAAGGAACACGGAAAAAGCATGTATGGGAAGAATTTTTGTAATATCGGCGGATAAAACTGCTTAACGAAGATAACTTGATAAAAAAAGTGAGGAGGCGGGTGTCATGCAAAAAAAAAAAGGGGGAACGTGAAACCTGTGGAAGGGTGATGCAAGCAGTGTTGTGAGAGAGATTCCTTCGATGGGGCGTGAAGACGTGCCAAGCCTGAAACCGGGCATGTAGGGATGGGTGTTTCCGCTACGCTAACAATTTCTGAAAAGTGCGTCGGAATGCAGCTGGCCCTCTGGTGTTTCTTCTTTTTTCTTTTTCAACATGTTCGGTTTCAGTTCCATAAGGCAAGCAGGGAATGGTCTTCCAGCTGCACTAAGGTCGTCGGCCGTTTGATGGGTTAACCGTAGCCTTGTTCATTTTTAGGGAACCGGCGTAGAGTAGTGGGACCCAGCCGGATGTGGTGGACGCTTACTGGTCGACACACCGCAAAGACATTAGGCGTCGCCAAGCCCAGACCCAAAAGGTGCTTCAAACCAAAAACGACACAAGTATCCAGGGACCTACGGACGATTGCAGGTTATGAGTATAGTTTACGAGACACGCTCTATAGTACTAATCAGGAAGAATCGATCGCATACACTGACCTATAACCGTTATCTGTTTAACCACAGCTTCGGCTTTAGAGTAGAAAAAAAAGAGAAGGTTACCCTGACAGGTAGAGGGCAGCGTCCCAGCGGGAATCTTCCGCGAGGTTCCTGCGGGACTGGTACTTGCAGAAAGAAGACAGCAGCATGTCCCGGTTGCCGTTGTAGTGCGGCAAGTCAGCCTGGAAATGATGCGTTCACAGACGCCCACTTTCGTTTTTCGCGCAAGTCGAACGAAAAGAAGTCATACAAACAAAGCACGTAAAATGGTCGTGGCGGGTTCATGCATGGTGATGCCATGACTGCATCGTCCCTTGCGACCCCGTTTCAATTCATACGCAACACAAGCTTTGAGGAACACGTGTAATGCACACGAAGTGTTGTGCCTTAAAGGGGCCCCGCTAGACCTTTGCAGCACGGTCACGAAATGCGACCGATCTGTAGTCGAGGATTTTGAGAACACGGGAGCCATACATTAGAGGGCAGCAGGCGGCCTCGTATTTACAATTAGCTCTCAAGCCAGCTAGAAATCGTTCGCTCTTGTTTCTACAAATGATGACATATACCCAAACGACCACGCCATATGCCCAGATCCTCGGTGATTGGCTGGTTTGGGCATCGTAAGCTGCGAACACTGAAAGTACACCCCGCGTTCCAACAACAACAACAAAAAAAGCGATAAGGTCGTGACGCACTCGTGACATAACTTCTTTTCCCCATGCCATCCCTATGTACTTAGCTTATAGACTATTTTCCCCAAGACAGCTAGGCGGCGCCATTTTGTGCTGTTAAAGCGATGCTTTTGTTGTTTTTGTATTTCGCCACATGAATTAATAAAGCCACGATACATTGTATGAACCAACCCGATCGTTTTCATGCGTGTGCGTCTACTGTAACACTGTTCGTTTAGTTGCTAAAGATACCAAACACAGCTCAACATAGCGGCACTTAAACCCACCCGTAAAATAGTCTATAGCGCCCCGCCGCGGTGGTCTAGTGGCTAAGGTACTCGGCTGCTGACCCGCATGTCGCGGGTTGGATTCCCGGCTGCGGCGGCTGCATTTTCGATGGAGGCGGAAATGTTGTAGGCCCGTGTGCTCAGATTTGGGCGCACGTTAAAGAACCCCAGGTGGTCGAAATTTCCGGAGCCCTCCACTACGGCGTCTCTCATAATCATATGGTGGTTTTGGGACGTTAAACCCCACAAATCAATCAATCAATCAATCAAAATAGTCTATAGCACAATAGTAAAGACGGGGCAATACAGAAAGCAATTACAGCGTGCGACAAATTCTCGTTCTTGAGACGAATTCTAAAATATTTTGCGGGCGATCATTTCGTGAGGCAATAAACTTCTTAAATGAAGCCATTCAACGGTTATTTGGAGAGGTGTTGGAGGGCCCCTTCAAGGGCAATCCCATTTAATAAAATACTAAGGCTGCCATTACGTGTTGTAACTTCTCTTACAACGGGGGTGCCCTGCAAAGACGCTCTTATGCTGAATATGATAGCCTTTGTGAATGCTCTCAGTCGAAAGCAACAGTTCTTGCATGTGTTCGATGGGATGGTCCGGCTCTTGCAGCAACTGCTTAGTTCATGCTTGGATGTTACAATAAAATTGCGAAACTAGTAAGCCAATACTTTTGTTCCCCTAACTTTTCTTGGTGTGTTATATCCCTGAATGTATAAATGTACATGGTACGTTATTTACCGATCATATTCGAACTCTTATTTATCGAGTTTCTATTAGGAAACTGCTCTGAAACACAATTAAGACTAGGTACCATACCAGAGAGTGAACGACGAAACCAATGTTCGTCACTCTAATCTATTTGTGAATGGATATGCAAAGAGATAACCAACGTATACATGTGGGAGGTAGTGGCCAGATACTGCACAAAGGTGGCCTACATGCACGCACAAGACCGAGTTGACTGGCGGAACAACATGGGAGAGGCCTTTGTCCTGAAGTGGACGTAGTCAGGATGATGATGATGATGATGATGATGATGATGATGATGATGATGATGCAAGGAGTGTTTCTCTGTTGGTGCTTTTAGGGATGACTCACTCTTATTCACAACGGTACGGAATAAGTTACGGGCCGCAGCCAGGAACATCCAGTTGGAATGCTCCTCGCAAACTCACCGGCTGTGTTTCTTGCAGTTCGAGATGAACCAGTGATACGTAGATCTTCTCCCTCAGGGATGGCTGAACGTAGATTGCCTGAACCTGCGTGGAATCAGTTTTCACAAAGTAGTGTAAACCTAATACGCTTACGCCATACATCCAGTAAATCCCTCACGCCCATTTCCCTATGTGCGGCCGAGAGCCGTGCTCTTCTATGATATAGAGGTGCAATGGCATACACTCATAAACAAGTGGGTCACGGAACCTTTACTAATGGCGGCTCATCAGAGACAGCGTATATGCCGACAAGCGCTTATTTGACACACGCGCAGGAGAAGCAACTGGAAATTTCGTTAAAAACTGTCAGTGTTTTAGGGGCTACCACTGTGACGGAGGAGTTGTTAAACGCATTCATAGCGTCGAGAGAAACATGTGCCAGTGCTAAAAAAAAATCACAGCATATCCACGGAGTGAATGATGATGAGTGGGGCGAAGCGTCCGTGAGTCCGTGCGCTCTTCCGGCCGTCCGTCCGTGCGTGCGTCTACCTGTCCATCCGTGCGTCCATCCGCCCATCCGTGCATTTTGTCCGTGGGTCAAACAGATGGACAGACAGAAAGACGACGGACGGACGCGGCCAGCGGATGATTGATTCACGGTTCGCCAATAAAACCCTCCGAAGTTTCGCCCCACTCATCATCATTCACTCCGTGGATATGCTGTGAGGCCGTTACTACGTATATGCCGACATACGTATATGCCGACATGTGCCACTTTTTGTAGGTTTTCGTAATTATTTTTTGTAGTAGACATTATCATTGTTACTGTGCCATGCTATATATCAATGGAAAGCTGAATAAATGTGATTTCTAATGATATTACTTTTCAAAAGAAATATTTGGGGGTATCTAGTAATAATATTCTTGAAAAACAAGATTTATTGAAAAGTGCATAAAACATTTCTAATTCGGTGCTTATTACACAAAATCGAAAAAAAAGAAAAATAACCTGAAATATACAAAATGTTTTCAAATCAATGGTCTATAAAAGAAGAAAGTTTGAGCTGCCTAGCTCATAAATCATATGAGTTACAATTTTTTTGTTTCTACCTAGTGGAAACTGCCTTGTTCCATCTAGTGCCACAATTATATTTTTTCTCTCTACAAATTTTTCAAAGAGAACAATGCAATGAATGTTACTAAATAAATAGATAAATGAGCTGTTGAACCATGGGCATTTTAAAAAATTGTGCTGAATAGAAACTCGGGAAAAAATCTCAAACACGAAACATAACTCTGAACACGGCACCAAAACAGCGTAAGGTATGCCTTTACCATGAAAAAAAGTTGTAAATGTGTAATCAACAAATATAGCTTCTTATTACAATGTCTAGCCCCGCCGCGGTGGTCTAGTGGCTAAGGTACTCGGCTGCTGACCCGCAGGTCGCGGGTTCGAATCTCGGCTGCGGCGGCTGCATTTCCGATGGAGGCGGAAATGTTGTAGGCCCGTGTGCTCAGATTTGGGTGCACGTTAAAGAACCCCAGGTGGTCGAAATTTCCGGAGCCCTCCACTACGGCGTCTCTCATATAGTGGTTTTGGGACGTTCAACCCTACATATCAATCAATCAATTATTACAATGTCTAATAGTAGCCACAAGCTCTAGAACCTATCTCAAAGCTCTAAGTTGTGAAAAAATTCAATTGCCAGCAAGACGTCGTTCACGCGAGGGTCCGGCGGCCGGATCGTCAGCCATCTTCGTAAACAAAACAAGCGAACTGCGCTTTGAAGCGGCGATAAAAATCGCCGCCGCGCGGAAAAATAAAACAAACTACACAAAAAATGGAAGATTAGTGCTTAGAAAATGCACTGGATGGCGCAGCTAGTCCATAGGAGCACCGGTATTTTAAAATTTTCGCGCGGCGCTTATGGGTCACCGGAGACCCAAGTTCTATAGGCGCGGTAACGAAAGAGTCAAGGAGCTTCGCCCCTAAAAAATTAATCGTTTATACAGCGTTAAATTTCAGAGAGATGCACTGTATTTTCAGCAATGGCGCTCTGTTTAACAAAATATTCCATGGTTTAACGGGAATTCACAAAGAAAACTACATATCGGAGCCTAAGTATATATCTGCTCGTACTGATCACCCCCTTAAAGTGCGCGAGTTCTCTACCAGAATTAACCTTTTTAAATATTCATTTTTTCCGCGATCAATTAAGCAATGGAACAAACTACCTCATGAAATTGTAGCCGCGTCCAGGGAAACTTTCGCCACTGCGCTGGAACATCATATCTTATCGTAGCCTGAGCACACATTAAGGTTGCTTACACTTTCGTCTCATCTCTCTAGCGATCTACGCTTCAGCTCTTTTTTTTTTTTCGCCTGCTTTTTATCTGTGTGTGTATATATATGTATGTATATATGTGTGTGTGCGTATGCATTTTATATATATGTATATATATTTTTCTTGCTGCTGTACCTTCACACACGTCAATGTTTATTACGTGTCACCATTGGATGCTTTATTATGTATCTGTATTTCTTTTATGTTCAACTCAGTGTTAATGGACTGTCGCCTTTCTGCATTTTGAAATCGTTATCTCCCCCCTACACTAATGCCCCTCGCGGGCGCTGTAGGTACTGTAAATAAATAAATAAATTAATTAATTTTCTTTGGTTGCCTAGCTTAACAGGTAATATCAGCAAGCAGTAACAAGCACTGCTGGTAATATTTCAGCGAAGAAGGTAATCAGTCATGCTGTATTTCACGTAACTATACGTGAGGTCAATCACAAGCAACCAGTTTGTTTCACACAAACTCGAAAACTTGTCGTGGACGATGCCATTTCCGTCCTCATTATGTAACGCATTACGATGGTCTGCAACGTACGATTTCGGAACAAAATATTATTTGGGGAATGCGTAGGGTGCAAATAAATATTACGCAAAAAATATACCAAAAAAGTTAATTATATGCTAAATACTATGTTGCAGCCAATATGTCCGACGTAACGAAAATGCGACGGTGTGTTAATTGGAGCGCACTTCAATGAGTTGCCTGCGAAATTTGTTTCTTTTTTTCCGCCTCACTGATTGTGCGAACACAAAGGAAAAGAAAAAGCCGTCTTCCGCATAGTGGCAACATTTTGTAAATGCACTTCCTCGCGTCACTTTGCAGAAATCATAGCACATCAATTCTGCGTAATCCGAAAAGGTTCTGGAAATTAGAAATCGCCATCCACTCGCTCGTCACACAAAGCTACAAGGAAATACCTAGGGGCTTCTCATCAAGTAAGGCTTAATAGTCGATGAAAATTTCGACCTGGTCCGGGGATCGAAGCAGAGACCAATCACTATACAGGGCGGTCCCTGTGCACAATATTCTCACCAACGTCCTTGTGCTGTCGACACGAAACCAAGCTTGTACAATTAAGCGTGGGAATACCCCGAACCACTGGACCCATCTATTCGATTCTATTGAATTCCTCCCAGTGGTGAACCGCTCTTTTAGAACAGCCATTGGCGAACAGCAAGGACCCGCCGGGTCAGCCAGCTCGCAGCAGCAAATTGTGCGCCGGACTGAGGGCTCCACCGTCTCGGACTTCTCACTCACATCTCAACAACAACAACAACAACAACAACAACAACAACAACAACAACAACAACAACAACAACAACAACAACAACAACAACAACAACAACAACAACAACAACAACAACAACAACAACAACAACAACAACAACCATCTACTATTACTCCTTTTCCTTCTCCTCCTCCTCCTCCTCCTCCTCCTACTACTACTACTACTACTACTACTACTACTACTACTACTACTACTGCTACTACTACTACTCCACCAGCTCGGCTAACCAGTAGCCACGCGGGATGCATACCTGGTTCAGGTACCCCAGGAGAAAATCCATGAGTCGCTGTTCGCTGCCCAGGAAGTGCAGAAAGCTCAGGTATGCCTTCTCGTCGACGAATAACGCCAACTCGAGGAACTTGGGTCTGCGTTCTGTTCTTGCGCCCGTGGCGGCTTGTCGCTCGTCCTGGGGTTCGCCCGCGAGCCGCGTTCGAACGCCGGACGCATCGCCGGAGCTGTTCTCGCGGAAAACGCCGAATGCAGTGCGCCGCCGCGCGTGGTTGCTGACTTTATTTCGCCTGAGATAAATATAAAGGAAGGGGGGGGGGGATGGAGTATAGGAGAGAGAAGTTAGGCTCAGTTTATGCCACTTAATAACGGTGAAAAAGATAAAAATAGGAGCTATCCCTCTTCGGCAATGTAGGCCCGCGGGCCAGTTGGCGTACAAATGTCTTACCTACTATTTCTTTCTTCACTTTACCTTACCCTATAGTTACTTACTTAACCTAACTTATTTGCTTTACATTACTATACCTTCTCTTACATTACTTAATTTTACGTTACGTTATTTACTTTGCCTTACTTAACCTCACCTCACCTTTACTTCTTTCTTCCTTTCTTTCTTTCTTTCTTTCTTTCTTTCTTTCTTTCTTTCTTTCTTTCTTTCTTTCTTTCTTTCTTACTTTCTTTTCTTTGTTTCTTTCTTTTCTTTGTTTCTTTCTTTTTCTTTATTTCTTTCAATCTTTCCTTCTTTCAACCTTTCTTTCTTTCTTTCTTTCCTTCTTTCTTTCTTTCTTTCTTTCCCTTAGCTTAGGTGAACAGCAGTGCATGACTGTTGTTTCTACAAGCAATAACTACAGTCATGCGTGAAACAACGAAAGGTAGCAAGGAAAAGTTGCAATGAAGTCTGACAACGTGTCATGACAAGTGACGTGGGCAAAAGATGAAATTGTGATATCTACGCGGCTCCGACGACGGGTTTTTTAGCGAACAGAAATCCTAAACTAATAAAAGCTTCGTTTAAAACGAAACGCCTTAATGTTGTTTGTGTTGAACGAAAAGAATAAGCGCACAATTCAGGCCCACGCGATTTCGTGCGTGTGAGTGGGGTGGGGGTTGAACGTCCGGTACACTCACCTGTCCGGATGGGGGTATCTCTGAGGCCACCCACTCGAATGTTGACTCGGCTGGCGCACTCGTAATGTGGGCCTGGGAGAGCGTGGTGTCTTGCGTCTCGAAGGCCGAGGTAACCAATCGCTATTTCGCCACGGATGCAACGTCTTCTCTGCCACAAGAACAGAAAGAAAAGGAAGCAGGCATTGACTCATCTCTCATCCTCCCACAGTATATTGAAGCAAAGTATTTATATAACTCGAATATCTTCCAACATGTTTTAAACTTACCTATTCATGTGGAATACATACGACTACTTCTGTACTTGGACATATTTTTGCTGTTGTTGACCTACTACATTGTTCTTACTGACTGTTAACCCTATTTGTTATTACTTTGTAGCGTCCCCCCCCCTTACACAATGCATCTGCGAGGCCTGTAAGATACTTGTAAATAAATAAATAAATAAATAAATAAATAAATAAATAAATAAATAAATAAATAAATAAATAAATATTCCGTTAGGACCTATTCGAGCCATTGAAGCAAATTTTCACAGCTTGAGCTCTGGGGCTGGAAAAAATGCCCGGATTCTTAGTAAAAAAAAAAAATCGAAATCTGTAAGTGCCAGAGAATATTTTTCTGACTGATGTTATGACCCCGGGAGAGGGTGCATTTAACGTCGACTCTCAATTTCTGGGCTGCGTAGGCACGGTTGCGTATAAATAAAACAACGTGCAGCGTAGCAGTAATAATAATAATAATAATAATAATAATAATAATAATAATAATAATAATAATAATACCTGGGGTTTAAGTTACCAAAATCACAGTATGATTACGAGAGACGCCGCAGTGAATGTCTCCGAAAATGTTGACCAGCTGGTGTCCTTCAACGTGTCCTGAGGTTGCACAGTACACGGACCTGAACCGCTTTGCCTCCATCGAAAATGCAACCGCCACGGCCAGGGTCGAACACGCGACCATCGGTTCAGCAGCCGAAGCATTCATGGAATCGACACGGTCGGCCGGTTTCTCAGAGCGACGCGAGTGCCCTTTCCGGCTGGTCCTGGCGTTCCTTCTTCGAGTGGAGCTTGGCCGCAAGCAACACCGGCATGCCGTACGCCCTGCCTCGTCCCCCTACCCTCTCTTATTAGTCAGTGAAGTGAAATGAACTTTATTTGGTCCTGGAGAACTGGTCAGGCACCCCCCTTAAGGAGGGGTCCGCCGCAGTTGCGGGCCGCGTCCACGCCAGGACTGGAAGACCGTGACTCTCCAACCACTCGCAGGCCTTCTGGACTGCCGAGTATTGGACTAACCACCGTATTCCCAAACGCTCCTTCACTCAAGGGCTCTCCTCAACTTGAAAAAGTCGATGGGAGCGCCGTCTCTTGGCAGACCAAGTCATAGCATATCGGCAATATTCTGCAGCGATTCTTCAGAAGCGCAGCGTCAATTTCAGTCGATCAGTGGCGCAGTGCTCGACTAAGTCAAGTGAAGGATGAAATTCAAGTTGAGGACCGTTTCTGATTATGGGGGTGAGAGTTGGTGAGATATTCAGTGCGTCCCTGCGTTCCGTCGGTTGACAGCTTAATAGCCGTTGAATCGGCGCCAACACGTGACGGCAGCCAGGCAGGCTTGTGCCGCTGCGACGGCTGCGATAAACGGCTCGCGCGAAATGCGACCGACCAAGGTCACTCGGGGGGGATCGCGTGCCTCACAGCGATCCTTGCTTGCGAAGCAGTTTCGTGCAATAAAGAAAGCTGGTGGCGAGTTTGCATAACCATTGGCCGACACTTATGACTGTTTATACAGTAATTTTTTTTGTTTCGTTGACCGAGTGTAAATTTAGAAATACGTCAGGTAAATGGCCGCGAAAATTTCAGCAGCCACCAATGAACGGCGCGAAAGGCCTTCTAATCGGTCAAAAAAAAAAATCAGTAAGCATCATTGTCACATATGAAGACACTAAGAGATATGCTTGGACATTTAAACAGAGGTTAGGAACTGAACAGTGTTACATATTACTGAGCTACGTAAGAAAGTGCAGACAAAAACGTGTGGTATGCATCCATTGCTCGAACTCCCTTCCGTCACACGTCCCAGTGTCCCCGTCATTTTTTTGGGTGGTCAAGATATCTAACTATAAGCACCAACTAGCTCGGACTCGAGTTGTTCTGAACCCATATATAGCGTTTGTAAATTTTAACAATTTTAAAGTTTTATTTATGTATCAAAACCACCATAATATTATGAGGGACACCGCAGTGAAAGGTTCTGGAAGTTTTCGACAACCTGTGGATTCTTACCTCTAGCATTTCGCTTCCATCAAAATGCAGTCGCCTCTGTAGGGTTCGAACCCACGACTTTCGCAGCACGCTTGGTTCCGAGTTAGTTTCGAACAATGTCAATAGTAAACTACATGACAAAAGAAGTTTTGTCATAGTAAAACTATGACAAGAGAAGGCGATGCAGTACGTAACGGATATTCTTTCAGGTAAACTGTTAAGCACGCCCGTAGCTCTATACACTTCGTTTCCGACCTGTGAGACGCGTCGTTATGTGACGAGACAACCATCCGAGTAGCATAAGTAGGCGTATAGGCAGACTCCGTAATGACTGATACGGACCTAACCTCTCACTTCCTCAACAGTTTCCAGCGCATGGCATCTTATTACAAGGCTGCACGCAACTATAAAGCTACAGGCCGGAGAGAAGGTGCCCACGGCCCACGGCCAAGGCCAATGTCAAAGCCCGGCGTCTCGTGCGACGTTTCAAAGAAGAGGCTGGGCCTGGCTCGGCTGGCAGAAGGCCACCAACGTTCAAGGCATTCCGTCATCACTCTATAGGTTCAAAGGGCGTCAGTACTTGCAGCTCTGTAGTATAGTCCGAAAGCGACCGTGCTTCGTCGTACGTCCGTCAGAAAAAACAACAACAACAACAATAAAAAAAAACAACCGCATCTTCGACGAGCAGAGCTGAGCGACGACGCAAGAGAAGCGTGGTCACTCAGCCGTAAATCTTTGAGTCCTGCGCCCGTATGGATGATTCATCGAGGCCTTTGTCCCGGTGGTCAGAGCGCCTCAGGCGTAGCAGCCGAGACGGGCACAAGTGGCAGTGCCTCTATACTTAGATGGGAGAGTGTGAACGACCTAGGAGGCTATAGCATGGGGGCAGTGGTTTACTGGCGCCAATACGAACGTGTCGTCGATATTGACTATCCGCGTGTCTCACGATGCCACGCCACGCGCGCCGTTCCACTTGCGGAGAAGTCGCGAAAGCATCCCGGAGGCTTTCGTTTCGGCAATCGTCCCGGCTCCTACCGAAGCACTACCACAAAGGCAGAGGGCAAGACAAGAAAATTTAAATGGCATGATTGTTTTGAAATGAAAGCGCACTACTTAGGCACGGACAGAAAGGCAGGGACAAGCGCTGGTCCCTGTCTTTCTGTCCGCGCCTAGGTAGTGCGCTCTCATTCAAAACAATGCATGTATCACCAACTCGCCCAATCAACCATATTAAAAGGCATGTTCACCCGATCGAATAACGAGTACGCTTGATACACTTTTTTTTTTGTCACGACTATGCTCGCCACAGTGTCACAAGATGCTCTCAAGCAAATATGTGAATGCACATGACAGAAAAAAAAAACCCAAAAGAAGCGGAAGCCTAATGAATTTTCCCATACTTGAAGCTACTTTTAATTATGAATAAAAATACCAATAAAGTACCAAGGAGAATTCAGAAAACCATTTAATTGTTTCACACAGCGAAAGTATGCGCCACTACGAAGCTATAGGGACATCCAGGGGCGTAGCCAGAGGGTGGCACACCAGGCCCGACTCCGCCCTCCCCCCCCCAAAAAAATCCCAAAATGTTTTTTCGCCATGGCACAGCGAGCGAAAAATGACAATTTCAAAAAAGTGTCCCCCCCCCCCTCCACGAAATTTTTTTTTTGCCTACGTCTCTGCTTCGGGTGGAGGGAGATGCTGTACCGCAGAAAATATAATAATAATTGGCGCTTTTCAAAACCTTCAATACACCCCCCCCCCCTAACCCCGAAGAAGATAAAGGATTCCTGGCTACGAGCCTTCCCTAGAGCCTTATATCTTAGAACAGTAAGACCAATAAAGCCTGATCGTACGAATGACGTAATCTGCACAGGTCAGCGTTGATCCTTAAAGAATGGCCGTTTGGTATGTTCGGCATAAACTTTCGAGCTAAAATGATGCTGCGGCAAAACGGTCGCTCGGAATAGTGGCTATTTAGACATTTTAGACAGGATGCCAACTAGCATTAACTGACACAGGCGTGTGCAGGGTTCCCCTTCAGGGGGGGGGGGGGGGCGAAAGCTCGTCGCAGCGACCCCCTTTCCTATTAAGGCAGTGTATTAGGCCAACTTTGCAACCTCCCCCCCCCCCCCTTCTTAGGCCACCCTTCCCCCTCCCTATTGCCATCGTGTGCACGTCTATGCTAACAGATGGCGCTAGTGTAATTTTGCATCCGTAGATACGACACCTGTACATGTGAAATATCATGAAGACAAGATGTAAGCCAGGGAGAATACGGAGGCTCGATGTGGCATTAAAGGAACGTCATTAGAGCCAGAATTTTGACAAGGGGAAGGGCTACTTGCGAAAACGACCTGACGCAGACAAGGCGCGTTATTGCCGAAACTTTGGTTCGAACGACGCTCCTTCTTCCCACTACTCCTCTCCAGATTTTGAATGTGCCACACGATGCGCACAGAGGCGTTAGGCGATCGCTTCCCAGTCATTTGCGCGCCAACCATTGCATCACAAGCCGCAAAATGACATTGTTAGCGAAGCGTGGACGGCACTTACAGCGGCACAAAAAAAAAAAATCAGAAGGAAGAAAAAAAGGCAGTAAAAAACCAAACAACAGCTACCAAAAGTGAAAAAAAAAAAACTTCCACAGGATCATCTGGAGAGCAAAAGACACGCGTTTCTAACGACGCGCTTTACGCGCAGAAGCGGCGCGGCCGTCGATTATTCCGGGAGCAGAAGCGGCGAATCCGCGACGAGCGCAGCGCCGCCTGTGTAACCACTGCGTATCTCGGAAGACCTCAAAGCGCAGCGAAGCGTGAGTCCCGTACGCAGTGCAGGCACGCACCACCGATTCCGAGGGAGAAAGGCAGCACCCCGTCACGGAGGCCACAGTTCCGAGGGCAACGCCGCGCTGATGTAATCTTTCGTCGGTCGTGCGTATAGCCACGCGGTACGGCCCGGTGAGGCAACGGCGAGTCGAAGGACGCCAGGAAGGGCGTCCGCGGGCCATCGGAAGATTTTCACTTACAGAGGCGGAATTCGCGCGCGCCCGACCCAGTTGGCCCAGTTGTAGTTTGTCGATGCATGCGTGACGGTTTCGGGAATGCCGACGTGCTTACGCTGTGTGTTCGATGGCTTAGATACACGTGTATCGATACACTTGCTGGCCTGGTGTAACGACGCGGCGAAGAGGAACTCAGTGGCAGCAGGCACGTTGAGGGGCACGCATATGATTTGTAGATCGTTCGTGCGGACGTGTCTAGATGGGGTCGTCAAGAGCGTTTTCCCCGCATGGGAGTAGATTATGGCGCGGATGGAAATGTCCACGATGTCGTACAGAGGGTCGTGTCAGTAGGGCTTACTCAGATTGTCGCATTTTTATGGGCGTCGTTTCGTCACGTGCGTACAGCTTTCTCCTGCTTATGTACGCGTCGGCTTCTCTGTCACTCTCACCTGTCCCCACTTGCGATAGATTATTAAGAGTCATTGCGTTGAGCGAAGCGGCAATATAGAATTCCGACAAGGGGTATTTTTTTTTTCTTTTCTAGAGTACAAGGGGCCTGAAAGTGTATCCTTGCCTCTTAGCCACAGCTTTGCTATACTTTGCCGCGTCGTGGGCCACGGGAAGATATCTGACCATTGTTAACCATCAGAATGAACTTTGAATTATCATGTTCAACTAAGCTTGAAGTGCCCCACAAATACTTCGCAGTGAATTCAGCGATAATCTACATACGTAGTCAGAAATGCTGTTCGGTCAATCATCAGAAAAGCATCGACATGGTTCCTTGTGCAGCGTGTTGTATCATCTGCGAGGCGTTCAAATAACACAAGAAGTACTCGCAGAGTACAGCTGCTTCATAGTTTAGGACCGTTATTCGCGGTCGTATAGCTGACGAACTTATCGCTTCATGTGCAGATGAACTGGTTACATGACTACAACGTACACAAGAAAAAGGGAAAGACAAAGTGAAGAAAGTGATCCGAGACAGTCATCAAGAAGCACACGGGAGTACAACTGAACACTTTTGAATCTGTTATTACAGACAACTATAAGTGCTCTAAAGAGGATCATTGTGCTGGTCAGTAATGAACGTACCAGTGTAGACTCCATTGTCAACCATTCTCGAGGACCTGTGCTGCGTAGGCGGTGCAGCGTAGAGCACATGCGGGACGTCCTCGGTCTCGATAAGCGCCTGCCGTGGCGGGTCTGATTCTCTGTTACCCACATCGGGCACCAAGTGGCGAAGCCTGCTAGGAACAGGCTTCACCTGGAGTGCTTTCTCGGGTAGTAGGATCACACCCGACTGCAAATCAAGCAAATTAGAGTCCACCATCCCTTCATGGAGCAACATTATGCGCAATCATAGTTGAGACCTACATAGCGAGAAACCAGAAGGGTTTCTCGGTACAGTGTTGTGCCTAGGCAAATTATTTAAAGGGTACACAAGCCTTCATATGGCTTTTAAGAAGCAAAAAAAAAAGAAAAAAATCACAGTTGCTTAATACATCTGCCTCAGGTTACTCGAATGCAAACGCAACCTGTGTTTTTTTAATGTGATTGTATTTAAAGTCCCTATAATACACGGATCTTAAATACAACTCATCTTTTCTCTTTATTTCTTCCTCTCTTTCCTTCTATTTCCCTGTCTTTTTATTGTCTGTCGATCTCTGTTTCTTTGAGTATATCTATCTCGCTTTGTCATTTTCCATTGTTTTTTCTCTTTCTTCCTTTTCTATATCTCCATTTCTCTCTTTACTTCGCGATATGTTTTCTCGCTATTTCTATCGTTCTTTCTCACATTATAGTTTGAGCTAGTGCCTTCTTTATCTCTCTTTATTACTCTTCATTTTACTATTTTCCGTTTATTTCTCTTCCTCTCTAGCTATCTCTTTTTTTATTTCTCTTGTTGTGTTTGATTCTCTCTATCTCTTTTTCTGTGTATTGTTGTTCCTTTGTCTTTCTTCCCTTTTATCTCTCTATTTTCTCGCTCTATTTCTATTTCATTTTTTTCTCTCTCTTTTCATGTAGTAATTCTTTCTCGCCCTTCATTATTATCGGATCTGAAGCCGGAGAAATGGGAGCACGTGACCTGGGAGATAAGCAGATGATGAAGAAGAGGACGATAGACCGCGTGGCGGTTCGTATATTATAGTCTCACTTCGCTCTGCACGGACTAACGGTCTGCTTGAACAGCTCCGCGTTAAAAAATCACCAGGACTTTTCATCTTTACATAATCTGAAGGGACAATCACCGCGTAGTGCCTGTCCCGCGACTCTGCGTCGAGATCACGTCATTCGTCTTAATATAGAGTACAAGAGTTCTTTCAAGGCCTGGGTTTCTTGCGATCTACTGGCCTGTCTGAATGAATCAATTTGGCGTGTGTACGTGTGTGTGTCCGCCTTTTCTTCCTATCCGTTTTTTTTTGGTAACTCTCTCTCTCTCTCTCTTTCAACCCCCTATTTCCCAAACCCAGTGCAAGGTAGCGTACCGGATCCTAGCGTCTGGTTAACCTCCCTGCCTTCAACTTTTCCCTTTTCTCTCTCTCTCTAGACAGTTCTTTAACACCACATTTCTCATTTCCCGAATTCAGGCTGGAAAACCAGATACGCCTCTGGCTAACCACCCTGTCTTTCCTTTGTCTTTCTCTCTCTCTTTCTCTCTCGACAGGAGTGGCGTTCTATTCTACCGGGTTGAAATTACGGGCTCATGAGATGCTCGTTGCGTAGTGTACGAGGTTCTGGGGTTCCTTGATTCTGAACCAACAGTGAGGCAACAACTGCCTTACGGTGATATTGCCAACTCTGACACGGAGCACACACAAAGTTTACTGCAAAGACACCGCAACCAGCCTTAGACTGTAGTCGGCCAACTCAACTGCTGACAAACGAACGAGTGTAGTTAGTGTCTGTGCACAGACGCCCGCGACATTCCTTTACATTTTGTACTTTATCGTCGTCCTGCTTGCTCCGCCCCCCCCCCCCCCCTCCAACCCTGCTCACATCATTCTTTCGGGAATCAATGAAGTTGTTTGCCTACATATCTACCTACCTGATGCCAGGCGAAATGCTTGAAATGCTTAAACTAGGGTATACGCATGTACTAGAAGCAAGTGGTGCTCACGATTCCGCCGTCAATGTCGCACTCGCTGAACGCGGCAACGACGCTGCCGTTGACGCCCAGGTAGTGACAGTTGGTCCTCATCAGCGACAGCGGGATCTCCCTTCCACCGCGTGTTTTGCGTATCACCTGGAAGCAGCGCATACAACTTGATGCAAGCCATGCTAAGCTCGGGGGAAAACGCGACGTTAATACTGTGGGCAAGAGGAGAAAAAAAATAAGATGAAGTAATACTGATAGTTGTGCTAGTTGGCAATAGAGTTTTGTAAAAATTTACGACGCTCGAACGGACGGAACATTGCGGAAAAAACACATGCTGTTCCTCTCAGTGGGTAACTTATTACAATTATTACAAAGCACTAAGAATTTATTCGTACACACAAAGAGTCAGACACGCGCAGAAGAGCTGAATGAGAGCTATGCGAGACGACGACGACGACGACGACGACGACGACGACTACAACAACAACAACAACAACAACAACAACAACAACAACAACAACAACAACAACAACAACAACAACAACAACAACAACAACAACAACAAATTTTTATAAAGAATTTAAGAGGCTTTCAATTTGCGTAAACATTATGCAAATTAGCCGCGCTTCTTTTCCACCACACGGGACCGATGTTTGGCTCAGACAAGGTTTGGAAGAAGAATGCACGTTACCGAATATCTCAAACTGCTTTCCAAAATAAATGCTGTACCCTCCTCTCCCTCCCTGATACGTTTTATTATGCAATCTATGGTCATAAGCAGCACTTGGAATTGTGATGGATCGCAATAGGAATCAAGATGTTTCAGTTGTGATCGAATTCTTTCCATAGACTGCCAGAACAGCAAATCGCGATCGAAACTGTCCTTAACAAAGAAGCAGTATATGGACACGCACGCCGAGAGAACGCTAACATGAACCTAACCACATGCACACAATAGTTATCAAACTATAAGTTCCGCAATTAACTTCATTCCTTTAACGTTTATGGCACACAGTAACAGGTACGGATTGCATGTAACTGCAATAACGACTTTCTATGTAAGCAGTTTCACTTTCAATACCGCCTGTACACACAAAGAGGCACACAGCGAGTCAAATCAGCCCATTAAAAAACATGCTAAATGCCCCAGAGGAAGATACTCAGTTATAGCCAATACAGGATAATACCGTGCAGGAAAAAAGCAGTTGTATATATAATATAGTTTGTGGCAACTGTACCTATGCTCCGTTTAGTCGATGGTTGCACTGACAAACACAACGATTTTAATGTAAAGGCGTTTCATGTAACCAAAGCAGGGGCGTAGGCAGAAATCGCCTTCGGGAGGGGGGGTGCACCTTGATTTAGGGGGGGGGGGGGGGGAGGATTTCCTTGAAATGATTCTTTTTCGCTCTATATGCCATGGCGAAAAAAAAAAATGGGAGGGGAGGGAGGCACGGGCCCGGAGTGCCCTCTGGCTACGCCACTGAAGCATGCACTTGGTCACCCATACGTTTACAGTTTACATCGTTAGTACGGCGCAGACTGTCAAACGAATCGCCAGTATTTTGCCGGAATAACGGCGAACAAGCAGGAAATAAGCAGCAACTTACTCGGAGGTTCCGGGTTATGAGGGCTTGGTTCTTCTTTAGATTCATCTCAAGGTTTCGCCCCAAAATTTGGGCGTAGTACAACAGCCTCTCGGGCTGCTCACTTCTCACCCGGTACTGCGATGCTCGCGTCGCCAGTGGATCCACAAGGTGTCGTTTGAGGCGAACCTTCACCACTTGGTACTCTGGTACTGTACGGAACGAAATCGCATCTTCGCTAAAGTATACGTACTACCGGTTTAGTCGCGGCAACTACATAATCATTGTCAGCCTGCTTAGGTTCACTGCGGGAGGCTGGACTCAATCGGTGATTTCCATTTGACCGTATCTTGTGCTAGCTGATGTCAATTTTTTTTTCACTGCCAACCTGTTAATTCCCTAACTTCCATCAATTTTTTAATCGTCAAAATCACTGTACTGCAACTACTAATAAGTCACGTTTGCGAGCACACACGCCAAGCATGAACGCAGATACAATTAAGCGCTCCTCAATGACACTCACAGAGCCCTTCAAAGCATCTGCATCGATTGAGCGAAAATACGCACACGGTTGCTGTCAAATTACGAGATTCTAATATAATTGAGGAGAGAGAGAGAGAAAAACGAAAGACAGGTTGGTTAACCAAGCTTTTGCTGAGTTGGCTACACTACGCGTGGAGGAAGGGAATGGCTGAATAACAGAAAAGATAGAAAAGAAAGAAGAAGGGTAACAAAGAAAAGCGGGAGGACAGGGGAGTTACATTGTTTTGAGACCGGCTGGCTACTCCATGCTGGGAGAAAGGTGTAAGGGGAATAAAATATGATAGAAGGAGATGTTGCCTAATTAAATATCACAATAAAAGCAATGCGGACATTGACATCAAAAAGGTGCACAGTGCCATCACGAATGAAGTTACCCGAAATATGTATAGATTGCAGTATAAACAAAAACTGTGTGGGCAGTCTGAATCTTTCTAAAGGTGAAGTATAAAGAAAGCGCCTTTGTCAAAAGTGATCTGCAGTTTTCTTCATTCATTCGTTCAGCCTTGCGCTATGGGAACTCCTTCTGTATATAGTAACCCCAATGCGTTTATATGTTTTGCAACAAATAAACATTTTCGATTCATTGATTGGCCTAACCAATGACTCGGAGGATACCGGTCGGCAGAGCAGAGCATAGATGGGGTCGCAGTTATTGAATTACTGCGATCAAATTACGTACAGAGCCGTTCAGAAATCACACTATTAACGCTGAGTGATACTAACCCAAAGGTTACTCTCGACAGACAACACAGGTGAGGGATGTGACAACTCACCTACACGTAAGTTTTAACAGAGCGCGTCTGACAAAATTCAAGAAGTATTTCCAATGCATCATTATATGTCTTAGTAATTATGAGAAAGAATTATTACCTTCTGCGTGTGAGCGCACATCAAACAAGTCGACTAGTTCCTTGGGGTTGAGCTCCTTGTGTATCTGAAAGAGGTTTCAGTCGCTCAGCTGTAACAGCCACCACCAAGTGCGAGCTTTTTGTCGTCAATACAGCAATAACGCTTCCACATAAGGTTCCTGGATTATCACGCATGTCGAAGTGTCCACATTCACGCTAATTCAGTCGTCCGCAGTGCTGTAAATTATTTGAGCGGGTATTTTAGACAAGAAGTGCCACGCGCGTCTAAGCAAGGCCCGTAACCAGGGAAGTTGCTCCAGCAGCCCCCCCCCCCCCCTTAAGAAATTTGGTTGGAGAGGGTGTTTTACCAAAAATAAATAATAAAAAACAGTGTTTTTCAAGGACTACAACAAGTCCCCCACCCCCTCCCCCAGAAGAAATCCTGGCTACGTGCCTGGTCCAAGCGTTCAAGTTTTCACGCACACTACCTCCAACAACAAATGACGTTAACATCATTACATTATATTATGTAAATAGCTGTAACACGTATGTAGATTTCTGTATAATTCTGTCAAATATTGAAGTTTCGTTCTTGTATTTATTTATCAAGTGTTGTTTCCCATTTCTGATACGCAACATGCCGCTCCCCTCTGTAATGTAAGAACACTGAGGGTAAAATAACTAAAATAAAATGAATACATAAAAACAATTAGATATTAGCACATCGAATCTGACACAGTGAATGCTTTGCCGGTGTACTCTAAGAAAAAAACAAAAAAAAAACTCATTTACTTTTCTTGCTGGTTCTGACTTGCAACACGTATGACATGTTAACTCTTCTTTTTCTTCCTTTTGAAAAGCTTTGAACCCCTTCACTCTCCGCAGAGAGCGTAATGCTCTACAAAGAGAGTTCATGTGTCTTCTCAACGACAGTCGTACATGTCAGAAGTCAAGACTAACAAAAAATAGCAGAATGACTTTTCATTTCAAGGGGTATGGTACTCACTTAATAATTACCGACAAAGAACAAGGAACCGACAAAAAACAAGAAAATAACGACACTGCACTGCCCGAAGCGAGTCGGTCACGCAAACACATTCGCCCGTCAACGCGCAGCAGCGGGGATCTCGTCACGGCTTCACGAACGCTCGATCAATTTAGCCGGCACGGCATCCGTGTAAACCCCTCGGCGCATCGGCGGGGGAGCGCGTCGCAGGACTCCCCCGTCTCAGTTGACGGCACGCACACCAAGATGATGGGCGGAGGCGGCGAATCTCATTAGAGAACTCCCTCGCTGCGGTGTGCGCCGGCAGAGGTGCCTCTGTCATCGCCTCTTCGGGAGGGTCTTTGCTTTCTCGGGTCGCTGACATCGTCTCAGCGGGCCCAGACGAGAAAGCGAGTCTCCCAGCGTGCGCGGCACGGAAGAGGTACCTCTCCGATAGGTGTGTGTGTGTGTGTGTGTGTGTGTGTGTGTGTGTGTGTGTGTGTGTGTGTGTGTGTGTGTGTGTGTGTGTGTGTGTGTGTGTGTGTGTGTGTGTGTGTGTGTGTGTGTGTGTGTGTGTGTGTGTGTGTGTGTGTGTGTGTATCATCGAACGTGTAAGTGGTTGCGCCTCTCCACTTTCATGTCCGGGACGGTCTTCGCGCCACTCGAACGTCAGGCCCTGACGACATCGGCGATCGTTCCTTCCGCCTGCCCTTCGCGTCTAACCATTGCGGAAATGTTAGGGCTTGCGGGATTCTATTCAGGAGCACATGGCCTCATACATAGGCGCCCGCGCTGTGGGGGAGGGGGGGGGGGGTCTGCCGTTTCCCGGTCTTAGGCCCAAACAACGAAACGTTCCTTTCCTTGGACCGCGTCCTCTCCTTACGTGAGGCTTCCTTACAACCAAGTACCGACGGAGGAAGCAAGCGTACTCTGAAAGCTCCCTTAACCCGTCCTCGCGGGAGGAATGGTTGCCGCGCTCCTGCGTTCGAGATTATCGAATATAAGCTTTGCTCACGAGCGTTTATTCTGTAAAAAAAAGTTGGGTCACCACATCACTTCCAAATTGAAGTGTTAATATAGAGACGCGTGTACGCTTTCTTCAAACTACGATTACTGAATGTGAAAAACTACCGTAGTTGAGCGCAAAACGTGGTGCATTCTAGCAACACTGAAACGCCCGTGCACGCACGCTCGCCGCTCGCGTCTCCCCGCAGGGGTGGGGTGGGAGGGTTGCCTCGAAAACGAAAACATCACGTGGGCTAGCTGTGAGGCGAAGCGCTCGTTCAGGGCAAGGAGCGGACCTAAGGGCGCACGAAGGTAGCCCCAAAGCAACCTTAAGCTGAGGAAGCGCCAAGGAAGCCTTTACCGAGGGCTCCTCAGTGAGGAAGCTTTCAGAGTGACATAAGGCGGCCTCACAAAAGTGAAGGCTTCCTTACTGAGGAAAGGAACGTTTCGTTGTTTGGCCCTTAATCATCGAAAAAGGGGGCGTCGAGTCTGCCGTGTACCTGTACTCAGTGTCCCAGCCTGTCCTGTTGCATTGTTCGAAACTGCAGTTGTGACCACAGAAATGTGTGAAGGCAAAGGAGGCAGAGAACCACTGACGTTACATTCCGAGAACTGTCAACGAACACTGATATAACGACATACCAGTTATAACGAAGTGAAACGTAGTCTTGAAACAGGTGTGGTGTTAGGAGTAGACCTTTATAACAAAGTTTCGGATATAACGAACTTTTTCCGAATATGACGAACTTGCTTTCCTTTCAGCTTCTACCTAATGGAGGGAAAGAGAGAGACGAAGGGAAAGGCGGGAAGGTTGACCATGCTTTTGTTCGGTTGGCTACCTTACACTTGTGGGGGAGAAAGGAAGATTAATAGAAAAGATCAAAAAGAAAAAAAACAATAGAGACAAAAAGGAGAAACGGACAGTTAGTGAGAACAGGCACAACGCGAGCTCGTGCTGGTAGTTTACAGAGACGCTCGTGAAGTCCGCCTCGTCTTCAAGTTGCCCAGTACGGCTTTCGTGCGTGGCCTTTCACGAAATAGTGGGCCAATCTTGTTTTCATCTCTCTCTTGCACCCGAAAAAGTAAGGAGGCATTCTCCCCCCCCCCCTCTTGAGGCGGAAACAAGGAAAAAAGAGATAAGGGAAAGCTTGCTCACTCTCTCTTTTCTCGGTGTCCTCGTGCATAGGTGTATGCCAATCAAATAGATAATAAATAACACTTCTCACTCGTAAGAGAGCGATTGCTGGGTGCCCCTAATTCACTTTTTCTGGTGTCGTCGCGGAAGCGGCAGCAAAGTGGCCGGCCGTCCAAGCCCCCACCCAGGTATTCCCTCGTATCTCATCTTTCGATCTGCGCAACGCTCGAGCCACCGCGACAAATATTCCTCCTCCTCTTCCGTCACTCTCATCTCTCCCTCACTTCCTCCAGACGCTTCACTTCCTCGTGAAACCAGATCGCACATGCTCGCCTCAACGATGCGAACGCGCGAGTCAAGACACAGCGAAAAAAAAAAATAGGAGCAACGGAGAAGTAATAAAAGTCATCCGGCGAGGAGGCTCCACCCTTAAGATGAAGAAGAAGAAGCCGGCGCGAAAGGCAAACACGACCTTCGAAGCGAAAGCAAAACACGTCGTCGCCCGACCTTCGTCGGAGGTGAAGGAACACCGATGTCGATGGCACCCGATAGCGTCGCCGGCAGGTTCAACGATCCGCCCCGCCGAGTTGTTCCGGCGTGCGGTTGGTGGCCCGGTTTATTTTTATTTTATTTTCTTCATTCCTTGCCCCGGACCCGACGGTTGGCGTTCGTGGATGAGAGGAACGTAGTTTTTTCCGAAATTGCCTGGGTCGGAACACCTCACTGACTCGGTTCCGTCTTCTTTTCTTTCTCTCGTCCACAAAAATTGCAAATGGTGAAAGGGAGGCAGGTCGGGGAAGGCGAGACGCGTTCACTAGCGACCTCTAAGTGACCAAGAAAAAAAAATATAAACCGGCCAGGAATGGAAGATACCCGTACCGTCGTTGCAGCTGCTTTGAGTTTGCCGCTGTCGTGACCGTTCGTAACGTTCCAGTTTTTCATGACCGCGTAATATACTTCGTGGCCCAGCCGTATCCCGCCGAGAAAACCACGGGCCATCGTGGGAATGCCGGCGTGCATAAGCAAGCCAGAAGCTTTCTCCTCCCAGAGGAAAACAACTCTGCGCGAGGAATTTCTCCACGCGCTGACGAAAAAAATCAGATAACGTACTCTAGGAATGCAAAGTCAAAACAGTACGTTGTGGCTTCATTGGCGCAACTGGTGCTTGCCCCACTCCAAGTTTTCATAACTGCGCCGCAGTGCATTGAACAAAAAAGACCAATGCGCCAGTAGCACGTGCAAATGAAAGGACGTACGTGGCTACGACGTTCGTTGCGCAATTGTATAGTTGTTCGAAATATCCATACTGACTTGCGCGGTTGTTTCGTATGTGGACGTCGGGTCTACCTAACCACGGTAATGCTTTTGATTCACGATACGTGGAACACATAAGACTCAGACACGAGCACGCATTGAGCTGATGTAAAGCTCATAATGCGCTGATGGGCGCTGGCAGCAGGAATCAAGAATCGAGCTACCGGGTGGATTCGCGTCTAACAGCGTTCCTCTCACGATATTGTGACAAGGTGAAAGTTTCAATCAATCAATCAATCAATCAATCAATCAATCAATCAATCAATCAATCAATCAGTTTATTTCCATTTGATTAGCAGGAGTACAGGAGTGAAAGCTCAAGAGCTTGACGAGGTCCCGATTCCATTCACAAGTCGGCAAAGCCGCCCTAAAATAATCAAGGCTACCCATTCGTATGCCGCAACCTAAACTACGCTCATAATACGGGCAATATTGGAAAACACACACAATATATAAAAACACAAGCGATTTGTTCTTTTACCCATCGTATATATTTATACAGCAACACAAATCGATCAACATAATTAGATCAACATAAATTGATCAACGCAAAGTATGTTTCGTACATGCACAGTATACATATAGCAATCCATTAAGGAGAACAGTATCGACGAAATGCCAAGAACAGACCTCAAAGTTAGCAATGATTGACAAGTTGATCACTCACCGATGGCTGCGGGGACGGCGACGCTACGTTCCACCACAGAGAGGTCAAGAAGAGTGCTTGCAAAGTTCGAGCTAGCATCTGTTTTGTCAAGACTTCTGCGGGAGGTGAAACCATGCTTGCTCAGCAGCGAAGTCGAAAGCAGCCCACTTTCGCTAATCCTTCAAGATCCAGTGACGAAAGAAGGAAAAAAAAGAGAGAGAGAAAAGAACATAACGAGGCCAGGTTAAACGCCGCCAAAATAACGTCTGAAAATGAAGAGAGCGTTATACTCTGCTGCCCTACCGTGGTGGTCTAGTGGCTAAGGTACTCGGCTGCTGACCCGCAGGTCGCGGGTTCGAATCCCGGCTGCGGCGGCTGCATTTCCGATGGAGGCGGAAATGTTGTAGGCCCGTGTGCTCAGATTTGGGTGCACGTTAAAGAACCCCAGGTGGTCTAAATTTTCGGAGCCCTCCACTACGGCGTCTCTCATAATCATATAGTGGTTTTGGGACGTTGAACCTCACATATCAATCAATCAGCGTTATACTCTGGTGATTTCTGGTCCTGACGGCACAATTCGCGAAACCAGCTGTCGGTGCGCGTGACGTCACGATGAAATAAGCTATCGATTGATCCATACATGAGGGCTGTCGTTTCTGAATTGCCTCCCACCCTACCTTGCCATGCGGTCCCACTCCGTTTCTACCTCGTTTCGCAAGACTGCAGCTGATTTCGCTTCGCTTTGCGCGTTATCACCCGCAAGAGCGGCGATAAGAGCGCGTAGCTGAAAAGCGCAAAATCCTGACAGACTCGATGCCTATAGTGGTGACGTGGTCCACGTGATTTGCGAAGAAAGCTTTCTGTTGATATGATACATAAGAAGATGCTGACGCACGAGTAATGCACCGGCTGCTCCGAAGCACTTGAGTGAATATTGAACATACATCTTAAGGAAGGGAAATCAGAGGATTTTTGAATAAAACACATGAGCACACATACGTAAAACAAACGCGCGCGCACACAGCAAACAACAACACTACAACGTACAAGAGAATGCCCGAAATCCAATGAATACTGTCTCTTAGTCATCATTGAATTCAACCGGAACAAAATAGCAGTCAGCACGACTTACCCTCATGGGAAAGAATTCGCTCATGTGAACGTTAGTTTAGCATACCCATCATGCACTTCAGCACACGCACATGATGAGTGCCATAAGTGGCGAGAGGCAGATAGCCTATAAAGGAAGGGTAGTGAAGGACATAAAGTAACCGATTCCAGGCCTCCTTGAGAATCGAAATGGTTTAGGGGTTACTAGAGAAACGCAGTTAGTGTTGTAGCCAGCATGTTACTCAAGGTACGTGCTAGATTTCACTATATTCTTGCGTACCTTCTGTACTTATAGCTGTTTGAGGCAAAATGTTAGAGGCTAGTTGGTATAGATATAGGCGCACGGTAAATAGCCCCAGGTAGCCGAAATTTCCGGAACCCAAGCTCCCCTACGACATTTGTCATAATCATCTCACAGATTTGTAAAGTAAAACTTGGACAATTTATTATTATTATTATTATAACAGCTGCACGGAAATGCACTCATACGTCCCGATCCCTCGAGCTTCAGGGCCGAAATATTGCTTGCGCCATTGTGCAAACACAGTCCGAACTTGAGCAATCCACACGTTCATCTGCATCTGCTACCAGTTACAGAATGTCTATTGCTAACTAGCCAAAACTAAATGAAAATGACGACTTGGGGGGAACCCGCAAAGCTCAATTGTATGATGAAGCTCTAGTCTATTGTAGATTCAGCATGAAGCTAATATATGCAAAACTGTCGTTCCCAATCAAATATTTATGTTTACATTGCATAGGAGGTCCCATCTCAGTTTACTGTACGGGACCCGCCCCTTCTGTCTATCCGGATCTTGTGTTGTGAATAAAAAAAATGATTCAGTTGATTTCATTTGAAAACAACTTTCACATGCGGTTGATGCGAAACACTCCCTGGACACGGGCTTTTAATTATGGCGTGTCACAAAAACGAGAGCCGCAAATTAAAGAAGTTCTGGTAATCGAATTTGAACCATGTGAAAAACTGCACTACACTTTCTTGGCCAATCCCCCTGAGTGGGTATGAGCCATCATCCCAGGGAAACAAACAAACAAACAAACAAACAAACAAACAAACAAACAAACAAACAAACAAACAAACAAACCATGCCATTCCAACATCATTTAGATGTACGGGTTAGGTGAAGTTTTATGCACATTTTAAGCCTTTCAAAATACCCCCCCCCCCTCCCTCGTACCCGTAGGTTTGTTTTGCGCCGAGAAGCACTACCTAGTTGGCCGGGAGAGCTTTTCCACAATTTGGGTTTCCCCGCAATTCTTCGAAACTGCTGGGCATAAAGTTAATCTCCATTCAGTATACTATCAAAGCCACCCGCCACTTTGTGAATGAGCAAAACGATAACTGTTGAATCTGGAACGTGCTCTTCAACATTAGCGAAAGAGCGATTTTGTCAAGAATTGCCGAGATGTACGCAAGAGCGCTCGTAATGTACTAGCGATTTTTTTTTATCACGGATATAATAACACTGCTACAGTGACGTTCAATCTGACTAGAACCAGGCAGTAAAAATTTGCCTTCTGGTTTGTAGTCAGCAATTAAAGCCAACACTAGTCACGTAGCAGTCGCGAATAAAGATATCCATAAAAAATGAACGTCTCGTGTTGAATTGTAGTAATACCGTTAACCGAAAATGCGCTACCTTTAAGAAGAGCGCATTCGTGGAAAGTGAAAATGCGCAAAAATACAGCTCAGTCGCGAGGCATGGTCTCCAAAAACCTTTAATCAGAAAAGTGTCCACTCCAAAGCGGACGATAGTTATAGCGCGAGAACAGAACGACGATGTGTCCTTCTTGTCTCTTAGTCGTCGTTCTGTTCTCGTGCTATAACTATCGCCATGTCATACCAACTAGCCCCGACTGCCACACTACAAAGCGGAGATTGTCAAGACACCCAACTCAGCTGTCGGCCAGGAAAATATCCATCAAGATTCACGAAGACAATGGAACATCAGGAAGCGTAGCGTTGCAGATCGGTTAGAGCAAGTGTACCGCGACTGAATGCTTACACATGGGAGCGAAAGCGAACGACTTATCTTTACGGTGAAGTCAAGCAGGACCACTCACCTTATTTACGCTCGACACCGATTCCTCGTGCGACACTGCATGATTCTCGGAGGCACCATCAATTTGTCATTGGACTCGCGGGAGTGCCTGCACCGAAGCGTCAGCTTCAAGTTGCTCAGAGGGAACTCACAAGTTGCTCGCAGGGTCTGAAGGTGCCGGCAATGATGATAACTCCCAGCAGCGACGCATAGAACACGGTATAGTGTTGCACAGGCGAGGAGTTACTCGTCAGCCGCGCCGGCAGCCAAGCACCGTCGTGTGCCGTTCGCTTGGGCGCCAATTTTTCAAACTCAGCCAACTCTCACCCTCGGCTCGCCTCATCGTCCATAGCCGGTGTGCCTGCCGGGACGTAATGATTGCGGTGGAAGGGGAGACACCCTCCTCCTGAGGCTGTCCTCGATTTGCCAGGGGTCGGCGGCGGTCCTCTCCATCGCCACAGTGAACGAGAACCTTCTCACTCCCCGAAAAGAGAGGAGGGTCAGGCATTCTCGCCCGTTCCACCCCCTCATTCGTCTCAGCCTCCCCCCCCCCCCCAGAACTGCTCTCCCAGAGGTTGTTATGCATCCGCCCGTGGTTCTTGTGTACCTCCGGCGAAGCTTCCAGCGTCGTCATCCCGCTTCGCCATCCGTCCAAATAGGCGAGATTTCCCCCGTGGATTGACACGAAACTCTCGCCCTTCTGTAAGAATCAAGAGATGGAGAAAAAAGTGCGTCTGGTTAGTGCATAGCATTAAGGCGGCTCGCAGCGACCGCGTATGCATAAGAGCGGCGCTACCGCGAGCATCCTAGAAGAGTGCACCCCCCTCCCCAAAAAATAACAGAAAAACACAACGATCAACAACAAATACATGAAAGTGAAGCTTTCATCCATCCAGATGCGTCTAACATTGGCGTCGACATTCCTGCAGGGCAACCGACTCGCAACAGGGTCTAAGGCTACTATTTAAATTTTGTAGTCATATACCACGTGACTACGATGTGACCACCTTAATGAACACCAGCCGATAACGAAGCCAAATAAAGCATAGGGAACGCTAATTGTGCAGTTTTCAAGTCTATTGTATCAACTGTGATGCGATGCTAAGGGAAGAGTAGACGAGGGGAAAGACAGTGAAATTATTTTTCATTGCTTCCGTATATTAATCGCGCTTCCACTATTCGGTACAAAAAAAAAAAAACTCGGTACAAGAAAGCACAAGACCGGGTTGATTGGCGGATCATGGGAGAAGCTTTTGCCCTGCAGTGGGCGTAGTCAGGCTGATTATTATTATTATTATTATTATTATTATTATTATTATTATTGATGTTGTTGTTAGTAGTAGTAGTAGTAGTAGTAGTAGCAGCAGCAATAGCATTACACGGCAGGCAACTCAAGTGACCAGAGCAGAGAGTGAATAAAAAAAGTAAAACATAATGATCAAGGTGCTGCTAAATGATGGTAACGTTGGTACTCGAAATGAGCAAGCGGCATATGCTATATCTACGTAGGATGGACGACAGCACGTCATATCACGAAGCTGACGATTCTAACTCACGCGCTTACAGCTTTGCTGCCCGATTGTTTACTCGACGCAGAGATGGATTATTTTTTTACTTATTATTATTGTTCTGTTATAAAGATTTTTCATCCCCTCAGAATTCTGCATGTTCCAACGAATCATTGTTCTTTTTTGAAACCACTGATATGGCGGAGACGCTATGCACGTACACAATATCCCACTCGGTATATAATCGGTATACAACCGGTATATACTTCGCTATATAAGTTGATTGATATGTGGCGTTTAAAGTCCCAAAACCACCATATGATTATGAGAGTCGCCGTAGTGGAGGGCTCCGGAAATTTCGGCCACCTGGGGTTCTCTAACGTGCACCCAAATCTGAGCACACGGACCTACAACATTTCCGCCTCCATCGGAAATGCAGCCACCGCAGCCGGGATTTGAACCCGCGACCTGCGGGTCAGCAGCCGAGTACCTTAGCCACTAGACCAACGCGGCGGGGCTATAATTCGGTGTATAATCTCCTAAGAAGGTACATATGTCACCAGGGCTGGTGATCGAGCACAGTTAGCACTTAGCTTACGCTATGTCGTAGCCATGGCATACGCGCGTTAACGCGGTCGTTGGTATGAGGTGTCCCAGGTTGGCGTCGGGTAAAAGCGCCGCCTTTCGTTGGCACGCGCTGGCTCTTGGACTTAGGGAGTCATCCCCCAATCGTTTCAAAATGCGTACGTACGTTGCGCATTGCACATACGTTGCGTACGCGGGGTCGTCTCGTTTCGTATGGCGCGCCTGGGCAGCACTCCTGCTTAAGCGCCCTATACCGAGTGTGGCGTTCAGATGTTTGCGTAGATTAGACAGTAGCACCTGGGTGCGATTCAAATCAGGCTGTATGATGATTGGCGCTTAAAGCCATGGGATTTAAACGTGAATGCTCGTGTCTCGCTATGCCGCTGGTGTACCATAGCGAGTCTCCTCCCCAACCAATTTAGTAACGGAAACGAACCTTTGTTCTCCATAACACAGATTCATTACACAAAAAGACGTATTCAAAAAATATTTTTCTAGTCGTGGTTTTATATATACGATATAACAACGAACATCTATGTTCGCTATTGTCAAACATATATAGATAGATAGATAGATAGATAGATAAATAGATAGATAGTGAGTGAGTGAGTGAGTTGGTAGGCAGTCATCCTGAGTGTAATCTCAGATCGAGCCACGAATCAGAGCGAGTCCTGGTGAGTGAATATTTTGGATGAGTTCGAGTCCGAGTGAGTATGGGCTCGGAAAAAAAGATTACGTGAGTCTAACTCAGCGCGAGTCCGGAGCGCTAAATGCATTTCACGAGTAAGAGCGAACTCTCACAGGTTGTATCGATGTAACCATAGAGTTTCTCAAAATTACCTAGAGGGCAATCTGGCGCTGCGATCGTTCAGCGACCATGGGAATGATGGGTAGTACACACATTTGCCTAGTCTTCGTACTTGCGGGTGGCCAATCGTACTTGCGGCTTCGTTTATTGCTGTGTTTCGATTTTGTTTTGAAAGAACGATTCAACCCTTTTGAACTTCGTGACACAATTTGGAAAGGTAATTCGAAAAAAAAAATAGGGTGGTGAAGCGCAATCGCTGACCACTTGCTGATTTTCGTTTCGCGAGAAAACAGCTTCAAGCCACACGAACACACACGGAGCCAAGAGCAGGCCAGAAGTACGAAGTTCAGGCAAATGTGTGTACTATACCCATCATTCCCATGCTCGCTGAAGCGCTGTGCGTTGCAGCTCCCATAGACACTAGCGCCAGAGTTCCCTCTAGTGTATATTGGGAAACTCTGTGGATGTAACCCCCATCGACACTGACACGCGTTCACTTGCGGCAGCGACTTCCGGCGGCTCGTGCCGGATCTAGCTGGCTCAAAGGCTGCCGCGCAAAACCGAGGACGCACGCACCTGTCATCCCGTAACCGGGTCTGGGACGAATTCCACGCCGGCACCCCGGTCCGCGTTCTTCTTGCTTCGCCGTGTGTATGGCTCGTCGTATACGTGCGCGCGTTGCTGTACTTTCGCGTTATTTATTTTTTTTTGTTCGCTGCCACCGTTACCCGATCGGCACCGCTTTGGCGGCTGAGTCTGGCGAGGGGCAACGTGACTGGGGCGCGACGAAAGTGCTTTGAACCTGGCCGTGTTCGCGGGCCACCACGTGCAGCCTCCTTTGTTTTACGTGCCGCGTTAGCGGGGAGCAGAAAGTGTGTCACGCACAAACGGGTAAAGCAGTTTCGTGAGCCGGAATACGATAAGGGGCCCGCGGCGCAAATGCGTGTGACCGTGTGTGATGCACGCCCCCTACCAACGAGCGTTGATAAATATCACTCGCAGCTCGGCCCACGCGCTAACGGAATTGCGCGTGATGCCGCAAATAACCGAAGTTTATTTCATAGAGTTTGTATATGATAATGAGCAGGAACTGTGGCCATGACGTCACTCAGCTGCAATTTCAACGGTGCTACAGTATACAAGAATATTTGTTTGGTGGTTCTAATTTATTCCGGGAAAAATGCAGTGAGATATCAGGAAACGAGGATGACGGGAAATAGGAGAGAATGGCGGTAGAAGCGCAGTCCAAGGGGTGTCTCAACCATACTGAATGTACGTTCATGCCTATAGTGAAAATACTATCGGAGGGTTTCCTTTCCGAAAACCACAATATTGTTACGGGGAATATTGTTACGGGGAACTCGCTATACAGCCCCACGTGCTGGATCTTCGCAGCGGACGGCGCATTGCAGCTACCACGATGACTGACCAGGCTACTCAATGTCAACAAGAGCCGCCAGCCCCGCAACCGATCGTTGTGGTGCAACCTCGTGACCCAGGTCCGTTCAACAGCACAAGTGGCATAGACGTCGACGACTGGCTGGTCCTATATGAGCGCGTCAGAAGCAGCAACCATTGGGATCCGACGCTTATGTTGGCGAACATCATCTTCTACTTGCATGGCACGGCAAAACTCTGGTACGAAACACATCAAGAAGAGTTGACCAGCTGGGACGTCTGTAAGCAGAAATTGCGCTATCTCTCTGGGAAACCCATCGGACGTCAAGTGGCCGCAAAGAAAGAGCTTGCGACTCGTACCCAGCACCTCCACCAATGATGTTACGGGGAATAAAGTATACACAATGGATATACTGGCGAGCAAAATGCGTACAACGCTGCTGCAGTCCGAGCACGTTTCCCGGAGCACTTCGTCGTCGTCAACCCCAGGCATCTACTTAGCCCGTGACAATATGATTACGAGAAAGACCGCAGTAAACAGATTTGGAAAATTCGACCATCTCTAGTGTACTTCACGTCAACTGACATCGCACAACGAACGAGCATCAATGGATTTGCTTTTATCGAAATTGGACCGCCACACCCGGGATCGAACCCGCGGCCTTAGGTCAGCAGAGCACCATAACCCCTGCTCCACCTCAGCAGACCAGATAGGAAGAAGCGGTCATAGACAAACTTCCAACAGCAACGCTAAATTTCATGCCACTCGTATCTTTACAACTTGGTAGTAGTGGACGCAGGGGCCCCGCCGCGTTGGTCTAGTGGCTAAGGTACTCGGCTGCTGACACGCAGGTCGCAGGATCAAATCCCGGCTGCGGCGGCTGCATTTTCGATAAAGGCGAAAATGCTGTAGGCTCGTGTGCTCAGATTTGGGTGCACGTTAAAGAACCCCAGGTGGTCGAAATTTCCGGAGCCCTCCACTACGGCGTCTCTCATAATCATATGGTGGTGTTTGGAGGTTAAACCCCACATATCAATCAGTGCTGGACGCAGGGTCTAAGTAGTGTCACGTACCACTACAGATACAGACACATATTCGGCCTCATTACTATTGACAGTACTAGTCGAGTCATGGTACCTACTGAAGGCTTGAAAGTATACTGGACACAGAATATCCAGTAACTGCCGTACCATATGTGTGTCCGCGTGCTTTCTTGCACAGTCCGTGTTTTCAAACGCCATTCGAGGGTTGATTAAGAACGTGAATACGGCGACCACAATAGAAAAATGTAGCGACGTTTCCGCTCCTAGGATGGCAGCCTAATTCACAGTATGATTTTGCTCACAATATAATTTTTCACAATTATATTATAAGCAAGGCTGTCATTATAGGTGTCGAAACTTCAATACATTTTTATTTTGCGGTTGGAAACCCCGTGTTTTTATTCAATGTGTAGAGAACAATGCGATAGGACGACGAAGCAACCAAGAAGGATCTCCATTATTCTAAAACTACACAATATTTTATAAAACCACTCAATTTTCGACCAATCCCCCACAGTGGGTATGCGCCACGGACAATAGGTGAGCAAGAACAAGAACAAGCAACAGCCAATCATACAGAGTGGGTACGTGTCATAGACTGAAGGAAAAACAAACAAACAAACAAACAAACAAACAAAGAGTTAGGCGAAGACACGCGGCGGAGCTTCCGCTTGCTTTGATTCTGGCCTCTTGACGTTCCTCGTCATTCCAGTACGTTTATAGGCAGTCACGTGACAAATTATTCTTCCCGACCAGACTGGTGTCCGTCGAAGCCTTGAGTTCTCATAGTTGTACCGTTGTTGCGTGCCAGAAACTCCAGCTGACAAGTTCTGTGACGAATAAGAACCAATGAGAGACCAACCCTCAGAGTGGGTATGAGCCATGCACATTCTTCTTCTTCTTCTTCTTCTTCTTCTTCTTCTTCTTCTTCTTCTTCTTCTTCTTCT